>NW_026782628.1:0-338596 GCF_031769215.1 Ylistrum balloti | reverse complement strand
AATTTGCTATTCAGGATTTTTACCAGGACAGACAGTCCAAATATTTATTTTAGTGTAGCAGCTTAATATTGCATATTTTCAAAAGATAAGCATGTCTGCCATTGGAAATAAGCAATGAAAGGATAATATATCAATTATTTTTATGTCGCCAGCATTTTCAAATGCACCATCCTCGAGTCACATAACAGGACAGACGTATCAAACCTGTTATTTTGATGGCCTGGTATATTTACATACACAAACAAACTGTATTAAAACAGCTTGAGAACTATATTATGCTTTGTGCTTGTTGACATGAAAATGAGAGAAATAATTAATATTAGAAAATAAAGCCAATATAACGACTCAAGTTCTCATTGTCATAATTGTCTTGTGCAATTAAAAGTATTGAATATAATTATTTCAGTACTATGAAGTAGACGAATATTCAAGTATTCTTTCTTCTTGTGTTGAAATTCTCTCGTGTTCAGTAATTTAAAATTACTGAAAATTCTTAAATGCCACTCCTAGATATATTGTTATTATTAATTTCCAAGACACCCCCTCTTCACATAACAGGACAGACATTTCTAATGAGGAATTAATTTGACACTTACATTCTACATATACTCAGTTAAAGGAATACATTCTCTTTTATTGATCACTGATCATTAAACTGGTTTATCAGACAGTTTTCAAACACGGTCTTGCTGTCTGAAAAGGCAAATAAATAATAAGGATGTCATGTTAATTTGAACCAAAACTTAATAGGAGATCAAATTTAAACACGAGAACTTCTACATAACAGAAGCAATACTAACTGGATATAGGTTGCTTGATATACACAAGTACAAAATTTTAGGTATTCATTTAACGAGTTTTGAAGCTTTGGAAAACTGATATATAATATGTTACTTCTGATATTTTTTGGCATTTTTAGATTTAGATTTAACAATTTTTAGATAAATACTCCTCCATACCAAAAGCATTATGTACTAGAATTCTTGTTTGTTTAATCTGTGAAGCAAGTTTTTAGCAGTGGTCTTGAAAAAGAAATTGCATTGAAGGACGCACTCTAGATGGGGCTTGGATAATTAAGTAGACAAGTCAATCATAGATCTGACAAGATTTTTAGCCCACCATCTAATAGATGGTGGGTTATTCAAATCGCCCTGCGTCCGTGGTCCGTGGTCCGTCCGTCCGTCCGTAAACAATTCTTGTTACCGCTATTTCTGGAAAAGTACTGGACGGATCTTTCTCAAATTTCATATGCAGTTTCCCCTTGGTCCCTAGTTGTGCATTGTACCTTCTTTGGACTGATTCGAATTCAAGATGGCCGACAGGTGGCCATCTTGGATTTTGAAAGTAAAAGTTTGTTACTGCTATTTCTGAGAAAGTACTGGATGGATCTTTCTCAAATTTCATATGCAGTTTCCCCTTGGTCCCTAGTTGTACATTGTACCTTTTTTGGATTGATTCGAATTCAAGATGGCCGACAGGCAGCCATCTTTGATTTTGGAAGTAAAAGTTTGTTACTGCTATTTCTTGGAAAGTACTGGATGGATCTTTCTCAAATTTCATATGCTGTTTTCCCTTGGTCCCTAGTTGTGCATTGTACCTTTATTGGACTGATTCGAATTCAAGATGGCCGGCAGGTGGCCATCTTGGATTTTGGATGTAAAAGTTTGTTACTGCTATTTCTTGGAAAGTACTGGATGGATCTTTCTCAAATTTCATATGCACGTTACCTTTGGTCCCTAGTTGTGCATTGTACCTTTTTTGGACTGATTCGAATTCAAGATGGCCGACAGGTGGCCATCTTGGATTTTGAAAGTAAAAGTTTGTTACTGCTATTTCTGAGAAAGTACTGGATGGATCTTTCTCAAATTTCATATGCAGTTTCCCCTTGGTCCCTAGTTGTACATTGTACCTTTTTTGGATTGATTCGAATTCAAGATGGCCGACAGGCAGCCATCTTTGATTTTGGAAGTAAAAGTTTGTTACTGCTATTTCTTGGAAAGTACTGGATGGATCTTTCTCAAATTTCATATGCTGTTTTCCCTTGGTCCCTAGTTGTGCATTGTACCTTTATTGGACTGATTCGAATTCAAGATGGCCGGCAGGTGGCCATCTTGGATTTTGGATGTAAAAGTTTGTTACTGCTATTTCTTGGAAAGTACTGGATGGATCTTTCTCAAATTTCATATGCACGTTACCTTTGGTCCCTAGTTGTGCATTGTACCTTTTTTGGACTGATTCGAATTCAAGATGGCCGACAGGTGGCCATCTTGGATTTTGAAAGTAAAAGTTTGTTACTGCTATTTCTGAGAAAGTACTGGATGGATCTTTCTCAAATTTCATATGCAGTTTCCCCTTGGTCCCTAGTTGTACATTGTACCTTTTTTGGATTGATTCGAATTCAAGATGGCCGACAGGCAGCCATCTTTGATTTTGGAAGTAAAAGTTTGTTACTGCTATTTCTTGGAAAGTACTGGATGGATCTTTCTCAAATTTCATATGCAGGTTACCTTTGGTCCCTAGTTGTGCATTGTACCTTTTTTGGACTGATTCGAATTCAAGATGGCCGGCAGGTGGCCATCTTGGATTTTGGATGTAAAAGTTTGTTACTGCTATTTCTTGGAAAGTACTGGATGGATCTTTCTCAAATTTCATATGCACGTTACCTTTGGTCCCTAGTTGTGCATTGTACCTTTTTTGGACTGATTCGAATTCAAGATGGCCGACAGGTGGCCATCTTGGATTTTGAAAGTAAAAGTTTGTTACTGCTATTTCTGAGAAAGTACTGGATGGATCTTTCTCAAATTTCATATGCAGTTTCCCCTTGGTCCCTAGTTGTGCATTGTACCTTTATTGGACTGATTCGAATTCAAGATGGCCGGCAGGTGGCCATCTTGGATTTTGGATGTAAAAGTTTGTTACTGCTATTTCTTGGAAAGTACTGGATGGATCTTTCTCAAATTTCATATGCACGTTACCTTTGGTCCCTAGTTGTGCATTGTACCTTTTTTGGACTTATTCGAATTCAAGATGGCCGACAGGTGGCCATCTTGGATTTTGAAAGTAAAAGTTTGTTACTGCTATTTCTGAGAAAGTACTGGATGGATCTTTCTCAAATTTCATATGCAGTTTCCCCTTGGTCCCTAGTTGTGCATTGTACCTTTATTGGACTGATTCGAATTCAAGATGGCCGGCAGGTGGCCATCTTGGATTTTGGATGTAAAAGTTTGTTACTGCTATTTCTTGGAAAGTACTGGATGGATCTTTCTCAAATTTCATATGCAGGTTACCTTTGGTTCCAAGTTGTGCATTATACCTTTTTGGACTGATCCGAAATCAAGAAAATCTTGTACTGCTATATCTGATACTGGATGGATCCTTCTGATGTTTCATAGATATTGGTTTCCCTTGGCTGACAGGCAGCATATCTTGGATGTTGACAGTAAAACAGCACAAGCATATTGTCCATTATCCACCTGTAACTGACTGCTATCTAATAATACTTTGGGATCTTTTTCAAATGATATTTGCTAATAGGTGCTTAATAAAAATATCTTGTGCCATCATTGAGTACATTCAATGAAGACCAGTTCATGAACATTTACAACACCTGTAACGAACAAAAAAAAATAAACAAATCTTCAAGAACTGAAAACAGATCCTCAAATGGTGGGCGCCAAGATCCCTCTGGGATCTCTTGTTAATAATTATCAACGCAACAAACAATTGTTTACCAATCAACAGTGAGGAAGTAAAGATACGACGGGAATTCCAATTCGGAAGTGACGTTTGCATAAATTAACATCAAATTCTATCTACCGACCAATGGGTGATTGGGTCACAAGGTTGATTCACGAACACATGTAAACAGGACAGACATTGCCTAAAACACTTCTCGACGGCGAATTTTCACACTCCTGGCAGCCTTTCAGTAACGATCGATTATCAACATATTACGAACATCGTAACTTTTACATCGGTGTGCTTCCAATGGATATATATTGCCAGAGAGGCTTGTTTTGTAAGAGAGAATTCAGAAGGGGCGACAGACAGACGTTACGTGAAAATTCTGTTGATTTAGGATATTCTGTTTTTATACAAGTCGTTGGTACGAAGAAATAAAACAATTAACAAATTTAGATATATTGAAATAATGTTTTAAATCAGAAATGCTGAAATAATAACAGTTATTGATTGATTTAACGAAGTTTCTTTTTCACCATGACAATTTCGTCCCCGACATCTTGTACCAAGGAAGTAGCATTTCTACACTCAAACTTAAAATTGAAATTTTGTCAGATCTGTTGATAACGTTAAATTTATGCATAGTATATCTCAAATATTACTTAAACACCATCATGTAATAAAAAACAGTATACCCCCATTTGTTTAATAAATTTTGCACTTTCTCTACACCAGGGGCAAAAATCCTGAATAGCAAATTTAGAGTCATGTATTGAAAAAAATGTTCTTATACCCCAACCATATCAACATTATCATCACACCCGCACTATAGGTGGCTATCTCTTGTTTGCTGGGTTTATCGCCCATTGAACAGCCCTTGTTATTTTGAGGCGGAACCCTTGTAGTAGCTACGCCACTGAACAACATACGAGAGGCCCATCACACACCATCCAGAGAAAGTACAGTGTAGTAGGTATCCTTGGACATCAAAGGTACATGTGGATGTCAATTGAAAGCAATATATTGCGTATATTATGCTTCGTTTTCTAGCCTCTACAGCCGGTCATATTGCGTATATTATGCTTCGTTTTCTAGCCTCTACAGCCGGTCCACAGTGCTTGGCGTGCTCCTCTACATCTCGTCTAGAGTTTTGTGATCAACTTACACAGTGTGCAGACGGAGAGGTAATCTAGTGTTTAACCATAGTTTAGATTAAGTGTACAAATTGTTTGCAGGGAGCTTTCCGCCTCATTGATAATATTTCATTGAATGATAATAATAATATTTCAACTGGTTTTGTTTCTATGACAACTGTTTTTGTTTGATATTAATACTTGTTTTGATTTCTGCATATATCACTTTTGTTTCCGCTTGACAACGTTTTTTATTCTTGGCGTCTAGTAATGTTTCTTTGACCCACGATTTGTTGCCACGACAATGGTTTTGTTGCCTAGAAGACTGATTTCGTTCCCTGATAGGATAGCTAATTTTATTTCCTGTGATTGTTTGCGTGCTAAAGTTTAAAATATAAAAAGAAATATCCGATCGTGCTTCGTTTTCTTCTTTCATTGCATACTGTTTTTTATTCATGCGTTCATTAAGTATTATTTTCGCTAAGAATATCCTGAAGTTTTATTGCATTTTTTTTTTATTCAGAAATGCTATATACAAAAGACCCGTACAAATAACGGCCTGGATGAGTATACGTCCGGTTGTGTCAGCAACAAGGTAGGTAATATAATGAATGATTTTATTATATGCGTCAAGGTTAAGTTTAAGCGACACTCTCCTGATTTAATTCCGCTTAGTCCATAAAACATAAAAGCAATAATAGTATGTAAATTTGAGATGAAAAAAGTAAAAACGTTTGTGAATGTAACTGAAGAATGGTGTAGTCAACAGGCATAGAAGAATGAGTTAGTGTAATTAACAAACCAAGTGATACTTAGGGTGATATATCATCATCAAACCAAGTGATACTTAGGGTGACATATCATTATCACACCAAGTGATTCACAGGGTGACACCTATTATCATCAAACCAAGTGATACGTAGGGTGACATATGTTTATCAAACCAAGTGATACCTAGTGTGATATATCATTATCAAACCAAGTGATACTTAGGGTGACATATCATTATCAAACCAAGTGATACTTAGTGTGACATATCATTATCAAACCAAGTGATACTTAGGGTGATACGTATCATTATCAAACCAAGTGATTCTTAGTGTGACATATCATTATCAAACCCAGTGATACTTAGTGTGACATATCATTATCAAACCAAGTGATACTTAAGGTGACACGTATCATTATCAAACCAAGTGATTCTTAGTGTGACATATCATTATCAAACCCAGTGATACTTAGGGCGACATATCATTATCAAACCAGGTGATACTTAGGGGGACACATGTAATTATCACACCAAGTGATACCTAGGGTGACATATCATTAGCAGATCTGCTTTACTTTTGGTTAGTTAGAACATAATTTGCGGTGTTACAGAGTTGTTCCCTAGGTACGAATGTAAACGGAGCACCACCGTATGGACAAGTGACTTGTGTGGAGTGTTGTGATGGAGATATGTGTAATAACCAGGGCTGTGGGGATACAGGTTCGCATTTTTTATCACTTCGCATTCACCTTATATCGTTCGTTGTCGTTCACTGTCTCCATGCTTTGTGAACTTTGTATATTTTAACACTCTTTTCTAGTTCCACCTGTGTGATTTAGCTCTAACTTCCCTGTAATGATCTCGAGATAGGTGAAAAGGCGTTGTCATGTTTGTTGGACCCGAAAACCAATATGTTCGCTATGACATCTTGAAAAATACATTTTAAATTCCTTCTCCTGTTCGATTGGCGCTATTTAGCTGAGAAAATGTGCTGAAATGAATGGCAAAAAGCCGAAAGAAGTTTTGTTCAAATTTGCCTGAAATGGCAACTATTTTGAAAATCACACTTTACACTTTTCCCAATGTGACTTATAGCATTGAGCTCAAACTTTGTGGAGATATGTTATAGAAATGAAGCCGATTAAGTGTCGTTATTTTTCGGCCTAGTCAAATTTTTTATATGGTAACCACGGTGGCCATATTGTAAAACGATTGCCAAATCATAGCCTTTCTGGAACAAACCCTGTGTTAAACTTTACAAGTTCCTTCAAAGACATTTGCTCGATACTGACTAAATTTATCCTGAGATGACCGTAACCATGTATTGTAATAAATCGTGTCAGTCCAAAGTTCAATATGGCCGCCATGACCGCCATTTTTTTAAATCCATCTTAAGCTTCTGCTCCAGTTCCACTACTGCCGTTGAGCTGAAATTTAACGGGGCTATTTAGAAACGAAGAAAGCGTTGTAGCATTTGCTGATTTTGTTGCTAATATTCAGCACTTTTCTAATCATTAAGTAATTGTTGCCACTTTCCTTAATGTCGTTATATCATTTTAGTTGTTTATAGTCAGAATGTTAGGGATCCTTGGCCTTCTGTATTATTTTATTTTCAGTTTTATATATTATAACTAACCAAAGTATTAAAGAAATTAAAACAATATCAACGTAGCAGGAAATTTATATTCTTTGTCTATTTAATGATTTTTTCAAATGTATAGTTATGAAATTTGCAGTAGAAGAGAAAATGGCAGCCTTTTATACAACTCGACTGCATTATTCAAATGTAATGTCTATCACGTTTGTTTCATAAGTAAGAAGACATCAAGAAAGTACCAACACTCGTATAAAATCATTATCCCTGATCAAATTCAATGAAATAAGGCCAAAATATGAACAAAATAACGATTTACACGGAGATTCCTGAAAAAGTGCAAGGTGCAAGACCAGGTGTACCGAAAGATTATGCGTTTTCTGTTTTATCGACGATAGCCGCCATGTAAATCTTTGTTTGTGTACCTTCTCAGGGCCACCGCCACGGGAAACCCGCGGACCGTACTGTTACCAGTGTCAACAGAGGCCCAGTTCCAGCTACTGTGATCGGCTAACTATTTGTGAAAGAAACGAAGTAAGATTTACATATTATACAAGTCGAACAAATATATATATATATGTAATTGTGATAATTGATAAATAAAAACATGTCTCATGGAACATGAACACATACATTATTTAAAGCTATGTTATAGTTTTGGGTATGTATAATGTGATGAACACATACATTATCTATAGCTATGTTATAGTGTTGAGTATGTATAATGTGATGAACACATACATTATTTAAAGTTGTGTTATAGTGTTGAGTATGTATGATGTGATGAACACATACGTTACATATAGTGATGTTATAGTTTTGAGTATGTATGAGTTATAGTTGTGTTGTTTGTGTTTTAATACATCATTTATGTTCTACGTTACGATTTGTCCTAGTATTGTACAATCGATGAGACGTTTTCGTCAGGACCTCGTTTTACAAGTGGATGCCGACCAAAAGGGGTAAGTTTTTAAATCTTTACATCTTGATGATGATTGATATCCATTCATGCATAACTTTGTGTAATGATAAATGTGTAGCCGGTAATATCTATTCCTTTAGAAAGAAAATACAGCAAGTTTAATTTCCCTTTGTGGGCAGAAAACATTTCACGCTAGCACGCACGCATGCAGACATATACACCCACGCAGCCTTACATACAATGTATACACTCACACTGAAATGTGCAGTTTGATACTGACGATATGCGTAATAGCTAATTAGAATAACGCCACACTGAATCTGATATAGATACTGGAGAAGTCAACTTTAAATTCTCTCTTCAAATTTCTCTATTTGTCTGAATATATTGTTTTTACTTCTCGGTCATTTTCTTCATTTGGAAAGAATAAACGATTATTGTGTTATTGACAGGAGTGTTCCCACCAAGGGCCTGTAGAGGGTAGAGATATTTCTATACTCCTCAGATCTTCCCGACCTTGTCATAGATGTTGTACTGACGACTTCTGTAACCAGGCCTGTCCGATTCAGCAATCACAAGGTGTGTCAATGTATGACACTGACAGGATGTCAGTGAACCGGTTTTATTGTATTTTAAATATTGTGACAGATCAATATAGATATGTGTGAGTAAAGAGCTACATGTACGAATATATTTAGTCAGATGTTATATCTATCTAAGTTAATGTAGGGAGCAACATTTGCTTAATCGAAAACACATTATAAAATATGTACATCTCTGATATCTGGCTTGTAGCTAAAACGATAACTGGTATGTAGTCAAATATTACATATCTCGAATGAAAGGTATCCGATGAATGTATTCATAAGATAAGCCATCAGCAACAGAATCATAATCCAAACCTAAAGTCACTAAAACCAGTGTAAAATATGAACAAATGAAAGATTTGCACGAAACTCCTGAAAAAGTAGAATAAGAGCAGATGTTCCGGAGGAGTAAGCGTCTTCACCGACGACAACCGCCATGTAATCATTGGTCAATCCACCTAAGTAATGTCACGTTCTCAAATGAGAAGAAGATACACAATGACGGAACTAACAGGCAAACTAACGAGCATCAAACACATCTAGCTTCATATCGCGCAAACAAATGGAATATTTCTCAATGAGATCACTGTGTGAGGTATTCTGATATAAACATACATGTATGAAGTATTTTATATGTCTTGAAGTCAAATGTTACTGTAATATATTGGAACCTGATTTAATGTTAAGTTCTCTTGCAATACTTACAGGGACCTCCTATTGGAGTTCCTGGAGTACTTGGAGTACATGTTCGACAACTAGCTGCGGTGGACGAGGACAACAGACTCGAACCAGATCATGCTCACATTTCAATGGAACATGTGAGGGTATATCAAGAGAAGAACGCAATTGTTCCCGTGGGCTCTGTACAGGTAAAGATATTTCTCAAAGCAAGGTCACCAAAGTATCTTTTACATTGCTCAAAAATGTTGGTTCGCCCCATCAGAGTCCTTACTTCTGGTCAGAGGAGGAATAATACCTGGTACATATGACAAGATTCTCGCCCTCACATCATCCGTTCACCACCATTATTAAAGAAGTTAAGGCAAGTATCAAAAGTAAGGATGGAATCCATTCTAGGTATGACTGATTCTGTTTTCCTTCATGAAGGTTGTGCTGAGCTGTACAACGGTGGACACCGTACCTCAGGTGTGTATACTATAGCCCCGTCCGCACACCAACCACTGAACGTAGTCTGCAACATGACGGATGGAGGTGGATGGACAGTACTTCAACACAGGCTACACGGATCAGTCAGTTTCAATCGAAGTTGGACAGATTACGTCACCGGATTCGGTGATCTACGTGGCGATTTCTGGCTTGGATTGGAATACATTCACGAGCTTACAACACAGGGGGTTCATGTCGTTATTGATATGATAGGAAAACAAGGTAGTTCCATACGGTACAGCTACGATCACTTTGAAGTGAAGAATGCTACTACATCGTACGAGTTATTGGTTGCCAATGACAACTCTGTGAATTGCACATCATATTCTCGACTTATGTATAATAACGGGTCAAAATTTTCTACTCCTGATAAACCGGGTATTCATGGTTGTTCGTCTCACGGCTCTGGGTGGTGGTTTAACGAATGTTCATATTTCAACATAAATGGGATAATAGGTGTTAACGATAATAATTATGGCATGGCAGCGTTCTGTGAACCAAACGTCGTTCAGCTGGAGGAAACTATTATGAGAATTAGATGACCTGCTGTTCCGAACACTCAGGCATGAGCGAAATGACTGATTGTTTGATGGTTTGATGAGGTTCATAGGAAACTACACTGAACATATATGTCATCAATTCAGTAAAACATAGTGGCAAAGCATTTAATGTATAGAAGGGTTGATAACATTTTTATAATATTTTCATATCAGTGTGAATCCGCTATTGCGTTTGTTCTATGTTTTTAATTGTGTGAATTGAGTTTGTATAAGCAAGATATATCCAAGCATTTGAAATATATGTAAAAATGTAGTTTACAGGTACAAGACAACATTACCAAGTTGTTCATTATTTTACAGATGTATTGTCTTTTAAGTCGGAGATTTGTATGCATGGGCAAGTCACTCTGCCCTTATTACTCTATATGGCATGTGACTGTCCTCTCGTATGTTGTTCATTGGGGACACCATCAGCTACTACAAGAACTACGTTACAAAATGACCTTGGCTCTAATCTGCCATTGCTTGATGCCATATAGTTATATAATTCTGATGTCACAATTGCGCATTGACGATGATTACATATACATGGGTATAAATGATGAAATGTGAATTTTGGAATAGTTTTTATTTCAAGTCTTTTATAATCCTTCAACAATTCTAACGTAAAATGCAGACGAGACTCGAAATCAGATTAATGTCTTGGGTAATACTTTTTGACAAAGGTGTTTGAGATGGAATGGTGTAGTATTCCTCACGAAAACTGTTGGTGGTATATCTGATGGTGGTATATCTAATGGTGTTATATCTAATGGTGGTATATCTGATGGTGGTATATCTGATGGTGGTATATCTGATGGTGGTATATCTGATGGTGGTATATCTAATGGTGGTATATATGATGGTGGTATATCTAATGGTGTTATATCTGATGGTGGTATATCTGATGGTATTATATCTGATGGTGTTATATCTGATGGTGTTATATCTAATGGTGGTATATTTAATGGTGTTTTATGTAATGGTGTTTTATCTAATTTTGCGGCGTCATATTCAATGTTGGACCTAATATATATCCTACTGATTAATTGCCATTACAGTGAGCGCTATAAGGTATTGTAAACGTGTAAATTCAAAGTGACTGAAAATAAAACTCAACAAATCCAACAAACTTTGACCAGTCTCCGACAGCTGACTCTCCGGTACGTCAAGCAGCATAGACTGTAAACTTCTTATCAGTCGATTAATCCAATCTTATCCTGTCCTGTATCCATTCAAGCGTTCATGTGGAAATGAAAACGCTAAAAGGTTCAACTTAATTCAAATAAATAAAACAACCATAGAATTTGAAACCCATTACGCCAACACCTTAGGAGATGTGTTTTAACCAATGAGGATCAAAACACTTTTTCTTATTATCTAATTTCTTATTTAGATTGTGAGACATGATGATAAATACAGTATAGAATAGAAGTATAGAGACGTGCAGAACGGATAATAGTTGTACTAAGGCAAGTAACCCAATCCGTACCGAGATATATCTTTGTTAGTAACTGTTAGGATTACTGAGTATATATTGTACGCGATGTAGCATCAAGCTAACAAACATTGACGTTTCCACGGATGTCCTTAGTCTGAGAAAATACGAAGACATTTTTTTTTACTGAAAACAGCTTACTTGTCACAGTAATGATCACGCTCGCTCTTAGGCAATGCTTTTTATCTATCATAACAGATGTATCATTAATTCATGGAGATATTTCATATAGTAAAAGGCATATGTCATAAAACAGAAACCTAAAAGAGATATGTGATAGAATGATAATTTAATGGAATATCATTCAGATAAAAATATCCTAGGTTTATGGAAATTATATTCAGGGCAATAAATGTTTTTTCGTCATGCTAAACACTGTTCTGTTATATCACATAGTGCAGGTGCCTGTTATGTTTAAACGTACAGTGTTTAAAGGACTTTTCTGTGATAACCTGTGTCTTATCATATTTGTACTTTTATAATAGGGGATACAAATATGATATATATTTCAATTCAAACCAATAGACCCGAGGGTCCAGTTACAAAATTGATAACAATGGAAGCAAAGGTATATTAAAATATCACAGATACAGACATATACACAGTTAGTAAGATGGGTGGAGCATTAGTAAGATAAAGAGAAAGACATGTAATGTAATGATCATCTAAAACATATTACCTTGAGGCGAGATTTAAAATAAGGCAAAGTACAATTAGATATACCACCTAGTTTACAGGCGTGTCTGTTAAAAGAATTCACTGCACGGTTAATAGTACCAAACTTTCTAAGACTAGGTGAACACCCAAATTGTAAAACACCAGAGGAACGTAAACATCTTCTAGGGACTAAAATGCCTTTTCTACTAAATACGAACAATCAAAAAGTCTAGGAATACATTTAAAAAGGAAACAAAGATCCATATATTGCCGTCTGCAATTAAAAATGTAAAGATTCATCACCCATTTCCTGAACGTTGATGATGCAGTTAAACGGTTTAGTATGATGCCCAAAAACACCCATGCGCACGCACACACGCATACGCACGCACGCACGCACCCATACTCACCTTCACACACATACACACACACACACACACACATTTGATCACGCAGCCAAAAAATTAGATGACAACAAAACTATAGAGAGTATAACAAATTACGAATATTTGGAACAAAATACATTTAAAGCAAGTTGGGATAGTTCAGAAGACCTGAAGGAACAGGATCACCCCAAAACATATCAGGATCTGATAAAGAAGTTGAACAATGATGAGGAAAATTTTAGTATTAATCCATTAAACACAAATAAGTGATAGGATTTTAACTTATTACCTCTCTTGTATAGTGCTTAACGACAACCATGAATAAAGAGTAAAAAGTTTGGAAAAACTACTCAGTTCTCTAGATTTTCGTAAAAGTCAGCAAACATATTTGACCTTTCCAGTTTGGGGTATAACAATTATGATAAGATATTCTCAGATTACATATTCCTTGTCTTGATGTAAAGTCGAGACTATTTGAATGTACTTCCAGCTGGAAACAGTTTTCATACAAAAATATAGGTATCAAATGTTCCAGCTTGCCAGGTTTGGGCAACGGTCATTACAACTGACCAATGCAGCTCAGCATCCTCACTACTTCAGGGGTTACGCTAACTATCGTTCCATGCATTCCTGGTACATATCGTGGAAAAATTAAACTCGAGATTCATTTGATGTACATCATAGGATCAAACTGGTCTTGGCCACAAGGTGTCCCACATAGAACCTTCAAATTTGCTTAACATGATCTTGGGGTACAGTTAGCAATTTTGAGGCATCGAGGATGACTTCTTGATAGCTACTACATAGTGTTTTGCCAAGCTATTTACCCAACAAATGTATCCTATCTTAGGTATTAATATTAAGAGTCTTTACGAGATGATCAATTGATGAAAACCATGTTTGAATGCTGTGCATGCTTTTGTTGCACCTTTAAGCATAATGGTGTAAACTATATCACACTGTACATGTAAACGCACCTAGTCTACATGTACTTTGTACAATTTCATTCGTGACGGCTTTCTGAAGTTTGTGTAACATCGACTAGTGGGACTAACGTTTATTCGCGAGATCAGCGAGCGCTTTAGGGTATTTTGTGTTCTAAACCAACAAACTTCAGCTGTCGATCATACATTTTTTTAATAAACAAATATTCATTTTTGTAAAGATCAGTAATAACACTTCAATATATAAAGTTGACTTTATTTATTCATTTATTTATCAAGTTTAACTTCCACTATTACGGCCTTTAGGAGACACGATAAATTTGACAATCAGGCTAGTGTGCATATAAACAATGTTTGTACTCAACTTACACCAGCTTATAAAACATATATTCATTAACATAGGTGTTCCATGCTTGTTCATTATAAAGCCCAAACTTGTAGTGACGAGGAAACACTTACGAATAAATGTGAACGAAAGGAAGAAATTGGAAAAATCAATAAAAAAAAATAACAGAAAAACGCATCCTGTCTATGTGAATAGTTTTATATTTTACACTCAATATGCAATGATAAAATACTACATAAAGCTGTAATTTTCATTACATTAGTTTAACAAGTCCGTGCACTTTTAGTATATATAGCCACATATTTTATGTCTTTTGTAATACCACTCAGTATGCTGATATCGTCGTGATTTTTTTTCACATCAAAGCTTTTGCTGAAAGCAATCGGCGACAAGACTACGACAATGCTTGTGTTAAAATACCTATATAACTAAAGTGACGGTTAATATCTCATAGTAATTGCTTAAACACAATGTGTTGAAAATTTGACATTTTCTCACATTAAGGCGTCTGCTGAAAACAACTACCAACTAAGTACAAAAACCATTGTATCTCTTCGTGGTTGCTTGAAAATCATTGTCACCCATGCATACTCCCATTATATATATATATAAATGATTTTTGACAAAAGAAGAAAGACGTTACATTTTGCACTAGCGCTTTCACTGTATAAGATCTTCAGGTGCATAGTAACTGTATATAATGGTGTGGCGTCACAACATGTTATCTGTTGATATATATATATTTAATCTTTAGTACTTTAGTACACTTACTTGTCGGTAATAGCCATGTTTATTACATGTTGAAAAATAATAATGTTACGAGTACAAAATTCCCACTCCTTATACTGTTCGTCATGGTGTGAGCCGTCTGTCCATAGGGCTAGTGAGCTCTCTCTGTCTGTCCATAGGGCTAGTGAGCTCTCTCTGTCTGTCCATAGGGCTAGTGAGCTCTCTCTGTCTGTCCATAGGGCTAGTGAGCTCTCTCTGTCTGTCCATAGGGCTAGTGAGCTCTCTCTGTCTGTCCATAGGGCTAGTGAGCTCTCTCTGTCTGTCCATAGGGCTAGTGAGCTCTCTCTGTCTGTCCATAGGGCTAGTTAGCTCTCTCTGTCTGTCCATAGGGCTAATGAGCTCTCTCTCTGTGTCCACGGGGTCAATTATATTAATAGCATTAAATGACGTTAAGTGCCAATGTTTTGCAGGTCCTGAAAAGCCCTAAATAATAATTTGTAATATCTAGTATAATATCTACAGTAACATACAAAACAGGTTAAATACAGGTGAAATATGTGGATGGTATGAAAATGACTAATTATTTTGCTATTGTCTTCCTAAAACAATATCATTATTTTTCATATAAAAAGTAGACAAATAGAGAGCCTCTCATCCTACACCAATTTGAGATTATTTGGAATATTCACACCTTCATGGTTTATAACAGGTTACAGGCCGGGATTGGTAGAGACACTTATTTGCTTTGTTTTGCCTGTCCCTAGTTACATCATACTGTACTCATGCCCGTTTGTGATGACCAAATCTCTGCTCTGAAGGCTACTCCACCTAATTATGTGTTTAGAAAATTAAGCTTGTTGAAATTCAATGTTTAGGTATATAATTCCAAAATTCATATAATTGATACATGTAGACAAATCAATGTTGATATAGTATCCATAATATCGATGACGTACAAGATACTGTAAAGTTTTATACCTACTTTTTTACTCCTAAATTCAACAATCTTCTCTCTATCTTACTTCTGTAAAATATTACCGATTTTAAGACCATTCTTCGCACTGGAAAACACAGGAGTGAACAACTCCTAGTGGATGGTGTTAACGTCATAGTGCACTAGAGTTAACACTAGTGCGCTGTAGTTTATATCGCAGTGTATCAAATACAGTGAGTTGTAGATTCAGATTTGATAAATACATTCAATAGGAATTTGTCACAGAATGCTACTGACAATATTTATTGAGACAGTCCTAATTAAATTAATTTGATATAATTAAATCTTGATACCTTGAAAGTGCATCAAGGTCATTTATATCGTTACACTTGATAGCCAATCTTCTGAAAATATTCATTCTAAAATATCTAGCTTCTGAGCATGGTAGAAGTTAACTCAAATTTGTTTCATAAAATTTTCGATTCGAACATTGACCCTTGCCTAGAACCGAAATTTGATATTTTACAAAGAAATGTTTCCTAAGAAATGTAATTTATTAGTTATTTCACATACCATACTAGAGATGAATTCTATACATTCAGCCGTTAATGAGATATAACAATTATGTTAAAATCGTATATTACGCCATAACGTCATTATGATGAACTTGAAACTGTCACTAAATGGTAGAGGACATCTGGGGAAACTTTTCCCATAACAATTAAATGAAATTGATATATATCTAAAAGTTGTTGCCAGACCAAAGAAAATTTTCAGAATGGCGCCCAACGTTAATGGTAAATGCTTAAGAAAAATTGAAGACAAAAAAATAATTGAAATGACATTCTCCATCGATATTTCGGAAGAAATAAGGAAAAACAAATTTTGCTTGTTTTTTTTTTTTTTTGTTTTTGTTTTTCAAGATTTTACAAAGGTATGCAACACACGATATATACTAGACTCACATACACATATACACCCTAGCACACATCACACTACACCCATTTACACTCAATCAAAACATGCACTCATTATTTCCTACTCTTTCCTTTTTGCTGACATCACATACAATGTACTACTGTGTTTCATTCACAAGCCCCAATAATAATACAAACTCAATAACTGCTGTCATCATCATCATCATCATCATCATCATCATCATCATCATCATCATCATCATCATCATCATCATCACATAGTTATCATCATGATCATCGTATCATCATCACTTCATTATCATGATCATCACCATATCATCATCATCATCACTATCATATCATCATCAGCAGTAACACATATTCAGCATCGTAATCATCATATCATCATCACCACTTCATCATCAACCTTTCATCCTCATTATCACATCATACACTGATCAACAACAGAGCTGTTTATTATTATTAGTGTTTTGCCTCATCATCATCTATTCACACCTAATCCCCAAACTTTATTCAAAATTATATGTTTTCAATAGTGTAATCCCAAACCAGAAGTGCAAGCATGGATTGGGAGTAGCGAGATACGCCCCACATAACAGCCTTTCCATGTTGCAACTTCTGCTTGTTTGTAACAAAGTGTAATTCACATTAAAAAAAAACATAAAAAAAAGCTTTGTAAATAATTGAGGTGTGAATAGCTGGTGATGATTCTTTGTTATCTGCCCTTGTTGTCAAAGATTACAGAGAGCATAGTACAGCCAGACTAAATGATAGCATAGAGGAAATATCAATAATTAACATTATACATAGATTGCTCTCTCTCACTGAATCATTCTCTACAATTACAGAAACAGACAAAGCGATGAAAACAGAAATAGGAAGATAGGGGATGGGGAGGGGGGAATGACATAAGAAGTCCATGGGATGTTGAAACAAATTTTTTGCTAAAGACAGTGAAACAAAGATATGACAGCACTGTCAAGGATAAAAAGTATCATAATTATTTAAATATTCAATTGGATAAGATTTTCCCATTTTTTCCAATTATTTGTGAAATTTTGTTTGTATGACGTGTTTTTGCTATTTGAAATATATTTTTGAACAGAATAGTGATTTTGTATAATCTTTACAATAGCGTTGATATTGAGAGTAGCATGGAGGCATCTTGTTTTATATATATAATGTTTAATCATAAGAATTACTTCATTGTCAACTCTAAAGCTAGGGCTATTGTTCCTTTTAATTCCAAGTATAAAAGACCGTTTGTTGACTGAGAATGGTATTAATAAAGAATCTGTTAGTGTTTCAAATGATTGTTAAAAGTTTTGCACTTCCTGACATTCCCAAAGGAGATGAGTGATCGATTCTCTTTCTGAGTTGCATAGATTACAAAGTGGACTGGACACAAGTTTTGCCTTAAAAAGCCTGAAAAAACAAAATTTAGAAATGCATGATATTTGTGACCTTTGACCCAACAGCGAGCTTTTTTATTTGACATATTTTGTATTAGCATGTAACGGACAAAAGCTAGATATGCAAAGTATCAACATATAATATAATTTCACGAACTCTGTACAATCAACGACTTTCGATATATGGCTGTTAGTTTAAACGTATGATGTCATGGCAGCCATATTAGATTGTTGTCGTACTAAAAAGAAGAGGCAATGGCACCTTCAGATACAAAACTACAATATACTGAATATACTATAAACGTATATCTTAACAAAACAACATTGGAGTCCACATATTTCAAAATAATGATGCATCCCTAACCTATGGTATTTACACGTCGCAGTTGGCTTGATATTCAAACGACTCTGATTTTTATCATTATTTTCCTGCATGAAGTCGTAAAATGACAGATTCGTAACACAGGGTTTTAAATGATGCAGGTTGATGAAAAATGAAAACATGGTATTAATTGCTTGGATTAGCCAAGATTTACAGGCAGATATCGTCGATGAAGCAGAAAATGCTGATATCGGAACCTGTCTTGTTTTTGAGTCAGAAGAAATTTATCGACCACGTCCATTATACATACCCACCAGAATCGAAAATCAAAGACACGACAGACTTTTCTACATCAGCTGCTTATCTCGATCTTTTCCTACAACAAAACCAACATGGGCAGCTTTACACCAAGCTTTATGATACGCGTGATGATTTATATTTCCCTATTACGAGTTTTCTATTTCTTGATAGCATTATTCTTGTATCTCAAACGTATGGTATGTACATGTCACAGTAGATTCGATATTCAAGGGCCTATTCCCATTATCAAGATTTGAGTGCAAGAAGTTGTCAACAGACGGTCAAACTCGTAAGACAAGGGTTCAAAGATACAGATTGATGAAAATTATGGGGACGTTTTATGGTCGCCATGGTGATCTCATTGAGTAATGTTCTATTTCTTTGTGCGATATGAAGCTGGACGTATCTGATACTCGTTAGTTTGCCTGTTGGTTCCGTTGTTTTATACCTTGTTCTCATTTGAGAACGTGACATTACTTACTTGGAATGATCAAAGTTAACATGACGGGTGTTGTCGTTGAAGCAGATGACGCTTACTCTTCCGGAACACCTTATCTTATTCTCCTTGTACTTTTTAAGTAATCTCCGTGTAAACCTTTCTTTTGTTCGTATTTTACCACAGTTTTATTTAATTTGAGTTTGGATTATGATTGTGTTGTCATAAAGGTATTTGCAGGTGTTCCTTCATTTACAGACACCACAAGTGAAGTGAAAATGTCTAGACATTCATATGACTGAGTTTGAACGTATAGGTCATCATGACAACTAAATCACATCTAGAATAAACACGTTAAAAAGCAATTTTATAGTTCTAACTAATTTAGTTGTGATATCTGAAAATAAATATTCAATAAGGCGTGTAATTTAGACACTTCTCCAATACACCAGAACTTACACAATGTGTATAAGTAACTTTTCATGCAACGCTTCATGAGATAAATTGTTTTTACACACAACATTAACTTTTTCTCATTTTCTTTTTTAAATTTAGGTTGCTTTTAAAATACGAAAAGAAATAATTTTGCTGTGAAATTCTAACAATTTTTTTTTTTACAGTTAGCTATTATATTCTGGTGGTTGACTAAACTGTTAATTCTGTTATACAAAAATTTTCTTATGTAATGAAATTTGGGCAGACCAAAATGTAATTTCCTAATTTCAACAACATCAAATACATGTATTTGAAAAACGAGCTAGTAACCATGGCAACAACCATGAATCAGTACATTTCTGGCAAAAACATATCCTTAGGTGCCTACTCCACTAGTTCACAATATTATGAATTTTGGATGTATACCTTTATTCACTTCCATCGTCGGAACAATTTCTGATGATAAATACTTGCTATTTTTTCAAATGTTTAAAACACTTGTTGCTATGGTAACGTCATTGTTCGTAAACATGATTTTTCGTCAAAAGATTTGGAAAGCTAGTATTCCCATGTTTCTAAATAAATGGAGGTTGCTAACCAAAAAGTTGACTGGAAAAAGGTGAAAATTCATGTTGAAGCAAAATGACAGATTTTCCTTAGTGTCATTTAAAAATTCCTGAGAATTAAGGGGTTAATGTATGATCGAATACGTGTAAGATATAATGTTCGAGCACTTTTGCTATATCTATTTATTATTTGATTAATTGCTGGCTTATTTGTACTGCAGACGGGCAACATTTCCTACTTATCTACTGATTACAGTTACTACAATAACATAGATATATATTCACAGTTTATATGTTTGTTTTGTGCTAAAATATGTGCTAGGTTAATTTCTGTATTTTTCCAGGTTGGGGCGCAAGCTAGGTGCAACCAAGAACCCCTTGTTTTTGGGCTGCGTGTGGAGTACAGGTTTGTGTTTCTTTGGACTCACTCGACATCACAGGTTTGCCTGTGTCAATTTTATAATTGTTGTATCTTACATCCAAAATACGCTATTTATCCTCAGAAGGCATGCACACATAACGTTTTTTGGAGAAAGGTTCCACTACAGCAAATGTCTGCCTATCTTTCCGGATTGCTGTATTCTTTGTCAAGTACGCTGCACAATCGATTGCTAATCTAGACCATTTTCGAAATGCGATGATGCTTAGGTTATTTCCTTATTTGTGATTTAGTTTTGTTTAGAGAGTTTTTAACTAATTGATGTCTTCGATATACAATGTCAAGGGTTGACAGAGGAAGATCAAATTTTGAACAAAATTAAATGTCAATACCTATCTGCGTTACTCCATGGGTTACGATCATTTTCGAAGAGAACGATAGTAAGCGTAAACCCTGGAGTATACAGGACGGTCAAAACCCAAATGGAGAGTTGCACTAACTCCAAATCTCAATCAGTTTCATATTTTTTCAATACTGAATGGTTTTATAGGAACGTCAAGTACATGTATGTATTCGTATTAGACATACATGTACTAACAACTATTCATATTTTTCACCACGAATCGCTACACTAAGTATTGCGTAATGTCTTATAACACTTAAAGTATATTTTGGTTTAACCTTGTGTCCCAAAACTGAAAATCCAGGTAACAAAATCTTGGGAGAAACAGGATCGGTTTATATAAGAAGGTAATTACAAAGAAAACACAGAGATAATTATGAACTTAAATAATCTATTAGAAATCCAGGTAAATACATGTAATGCAGGTGAATGTGTCGAGGAATACAAATATAAAAGTTAAATTAGATAATATTAGATTTTATATTCTCAAAACCAATAATCTCTCAACTACTTTGCATAAAACTCTGTACTTTTTTCTAGTGTGTGATACATAAATATAGGTATTTAAGTAATATCACTACAACTATAGAATTTAATTTGGATATATTAGATTTCAATTTTTTCAATCACAATTTTAACACATTCCCGATACAATCCATGACCTACACTATGTCTTCATTACAAAGAAAGTATTTCGAACTTCTCGTCCGCAAGCACTATTAACGTAGATCTAGTACATAATTCCATGTACGATACAAAGTGACTCGATAGACAAGAACATACACATAATTACATGAAATATAATTAAACTACAAGAACATGCTATTCCATAAATGTTTTACATAGATATTTCAAAAGTAATACTTATTAAAATACAAATCGCAACATGTCAACAAGTTAAGGGATACTCAATGTTCATTTTAATAAATTTTGATGTCTTTTCCCAACAGCACTAATTTATTCTATGTGGAGTTAAAAGGTTGCCTTGTCGCCATAATTGTTGTGGTCAATCTCATTGTTTCGGAGCTGAGTTGAATCAAGCATCCATTCAATGCGTCCTTCTGCAGCAAGCTGAATTCATGTGACGTCATTTGTAGTCTGAATTTCCATCATTACTCGAATGAAGATGAAAATGTTAGGATGAACGTGGGGGATTCTCTTCTTGAGTTTGCTGTTCCACCCTTCTAAGATGTTGGTTGTTCTAGGTCCGTCATTGTCGAAGTGGCTCCAAACCGGTCTGACGCCTTCCATCCATTTGGTGTTTACACAGTTGATGAACGCTGTGGTGTCCACAGGTAGGTCGACGTCCTTCAGGTCATCTAGTGCATTGAACCAGTAGTATTCTACATGATGCTGAGGAAAGAGACGGAGTACAGCAGTACAGCGAATTAATCTATAGATATCTTCGTCCTGTCTGTAGTAGGTCCGGAGTCCTAGTTGTCGAGTCTTTCTCCAAATGCACCGTGTGAAGTCAAAGAAGCAACCTTTGACGGTAACTCCGGGGAAGACGGCTTTGGCGGGATTATGAGCAGCAAACTCGAAGTCTAGAAAAACTGTAGTCGGGTTGAGTAGTAGCTGTTGCTCCTCTATCATGGAGTTTAGATTCTCCAGGAGTCTGGTGTAGATCACTTCTGATTTCCCTTGTAGAAGAGCGAATACAAGCGGGTACATCTGGTTGTTGGTCATGGCATGAATCTTGTGCAGTTGCTTGAACATTTTAAGGCATGTGTAGAACGTCGCGTCACAGCATAGTGTATCAGCTGCTGCTGAGGGTCTGAGGTTGCTGGTGGTGGCGAAGGCTAGGATGCGGAGGTTATGTCTGTTGTAATCAAATAGGAGGGACTGTCGCCGTTGTTGGTTTGGTGCCATTCATATTCCAAGACGAGATATGTTAAAGATGTTGTTAGATTTAAGCTGGCTTCAGGAGTGGTAGAGAAATGTCTTGCAGGATGATAGCTTTGAAGTTGCCTCTCAGCTGCCTGACAATGTGTCTGTACTTTGGCGACTTCTTCATCGCAGATGGCCAGTATGGAGTAGAGTTCCTCTACACCCCTTCTGTATGGTGTTCATGATCTCCTGAACTTTTCCCTGCCTTTCAAAGGAATGTCGTAGGTAGTGTTGATGGTTGCAGGACAGTTTCGAACACAGCATCGTCATTAGGTTGTCTCGGTAGATGTTCTTTACCATGTACTGGGAACCAGCATGGAACACTCCGCCACGTCTTTTGAAATTAGCAATTAAATTAGCTTGGGTATTCACCTCACAAACTTATCATTACTAGGGTGACTAGATTTTACCTCTGCAGTAATTAAATTACCTAGTGTATTTACCTCACAAACTTCTAATAACTCGGTAACTAGATTTTACTTCTGTGGCAATCTCACAAACTTATAATTACTTGGTGACTAGTTTTTGTTTTGTTTTGGGACAATCCCTTTGTTACTTGTGACAAGCCACTCCACAACAGACAGATCAGAATTCCGCAAATCTAATACATCCTTATGTAATAAGGTTCGCTATTTCATTTTAAATTGAATTTTGACAGATCCATGCATAGGTTGGTTATTTCGTTAGCCAAAGGAATGTCGTCTTCCTCCAACTCCTACCACATACACTCGGCTTATCCGATTTATTTTTCGCTATTATCATGTATGCAAATACAACATCTACCTCCATCGCTATCACCTTGCCTGCATGAAAACTTCCACAAGACAGTCTTGTATTGACAAAGTATTTTGATGACGTAAATAATACATCCATTGATTAAGTGACTACAGGAAAACTTGAAGGACTGATTGTACTTTATGATATCAACATATGTATTTGATTACCAAAACCAGGACTCGTCTTTTTCACTCATTTTGAACATTGTTTGGTCGTGTTACAAGGTCGTGTCCTTGGACAGCGGATAGCATTACATATGCCCCACCCTCGTATGATTGACTGTTGAAGGCATGTCTCGTTTGCTCTGGTGTAGCTCCAAACTGTGTCTATCCAGCGTGTCTGACATTACTAGCGTAGCGGACGATCAGTGCACAACGATGGAAGTTAGTGTTTACTTCATAGTCTCATATTTGATATTTTTCTCCAATCCAGGTAAGTGAAATGTATTCATTATTGTAATTAAGATCATATAACGTATCTGTACATGAAATATTGATCGTTTGCAATACTTAACCCTGCTCAAGGAACACCCTATCTGTAACAATCCCAGCGAGAGATAATAGGCGATGTAACTTGGATATAGACTATAAATCAACATTGAATGTGTGAATCAGAAAAATTAAATGTAACATGGATACATAGTGTTCTGTAATTGTGTCGTGTAATTTCGGTTGCCATTTTAATCCATAAATGTATATATGTAGTCAGACAGTAGCAAGAGAATACGAGAATAGCAGTAAGAGCAGATGCGCCAGATGCATGAAGACGCACCACATAAATTAATACAGAAAATCTAGTCAATTGATATCCCTAGACATTGACGTGCACATATACCGCTGTCATTTCAAGCTCTATGACTTTTAATTACAATTGCTTGACGGATTAAAGATAACATAGATATTATATGTCGGTGGTATCTAGTATTACAGTACATTCTTTATGTATGGAGCTACTTTTACATGTCCTATATGAGGTGTGGTATGTGTAAAGTATACATAACATGTTATAATGACGAACATTGACATACGGCAATTCATGTAAATAAGATACGGTCATTATCATTGTTCCTAACATCTGTTAAAAATCCATATCGTTTTAAGTCAAATGTCAAAATATTGATTTCTTTATTCCGAGATTTACGTACTTTGCCCAAGTTTGATTGATTCTTGCATTCTTTGTGTTCATTTGTTATCCGATTGGGTCTTCTTTGCTTAAATCTCTTATCAATATGAACAAACCATATAAAAATTGTCACGAAAATCTCTGCCGATCTCTCAATGAATGTGAAAATAACACCCTTTAATACAAGTTTAAAATTAGATACAAATAATTAAACTGCGTCATACAGCTGTTTCGTCCTTCTGGCTCGTCAATGATGCAAGGGCATTAATTTTGAAACCTGTGAGGTGTACTGAGGAATTATTAAAATGGTGCTTTTATGCATTGACAATTACATGTTTTACAATATGTGTCACCAATCGCTCAATGCAAACATGTTTTGCAACATCTGTCGCATATCGTTCAATGGAAACGTGTTCTACAACATTTGTCGCAAATCTAATAATGAAAACAGGATCTACAATATTTATCTCCAATTTCTCAAAGTAAACATAACATTTGTCGCCAATATATCAATGTAAATATACTTTACATCTGTCGCCAATCTCTCAACAAAAACATACTTTACGACATTTGTCGCCAATCTCCTAATGTAAACATGTTTAAAAACATTTGTCGCCAGTCTCTCAATGTAAGCATGCTTTATATTTGTCGGAAGTCTCTCAATGTAAACATGCTTTACATTTGTCGCCAATATATCAATGTAAACATACTTTACGACATTTGTCGCTAATCTCTCAATAAAAACATACTTTACGACATTTGTCGCCAATCTCCTAATGTAAACATACCTTACAACATTTGTCGCCAATCTCTCAATGTAAACATGTTTAAAAACATTTGTCGCCAGTCTCTCACTGTAAACATGCTTTATATTTGTCGGAAGTCTCTCAATGTAAACATGCTTTATATTTGTCGGAAGTCTCTCAATGTAAACATGCTTTATATTTGTCGGAAGTCTCTCAATGTAAACATGCTTTATATTTGTCGCCGGTCTCTCAATGTAAACGTGTTTAAAAACATTTGTCGCTAGTCTCTCAATGTAAACGTGTTTTACAACATTTATCGCACATACTTTACATTTGTCGCCAGTCTCTCGATATAAACATGCTTTATATTTGTCGCAAGACTCGCAATGTAAACATAACATTCCCTCAATATGGTATGGTTTGGTTAAAGAAATTACACAAGAAGGTAATAATGCGCAATTAGAATGGGCAATATGTAATGACGAAGCAGAATCAATTGTAAAGCTGTTCATTGTTCTGTGGTAAGCTAAAACTATGTTCAGTTTACACCATTATATCTACAGTCAGACATGTACAGTATTAATCTTCTTGAATGAGACACGCAACTATATGAAATTCTCCATTGCTTGTTATACATATCATTGTGTTTCTTGTGCACCGCTACTGGCGCGATGAGATCATGATCACTGTTCTTTTATGAACTTAAGCAATGAACTCTACATGACACCCGTAAAGTATCAAATGGAACGGAAACAAACCGTATCGAGTTTATAATGGGTATTGTTGAGTGGAAGTGTACCTTATCGGACCCCTTACCGGTGACAGTGAAATAAAAAATAGTTAAAGAAGGAGAGACATGATAGTGGAGGTCCAGACATGTATCTAACAAGGTCAAGGTCACAGTGTGGTCCAGCTCGTGCTGTATTTAACTCTTGACAAACAACTTTCAGCAGAATATTCATTCGCCCTTGTCTAGAATTCGGAAGACGGTAATCAGACTAATTTTCTATTATCACAGTCTGTGATTTTGGTGAGACGCGTTTGTGTCACACCAAAATGTTTTTTTAATGAATTAGTTACCTTAGTATTTTCTTGGTATCACTTAATTTACGGTTTATTAGGAATAGTTCTACTTTCATGCTGGTATCAAAGAAAACCCAATTTGCAAACCGAATGAAGCGCTTAGGCATACCAGCACGGAAATATTTCCGTCAAAGCTTACAATTAATTTCTGACACACGTTTCATAGGAAAAACAACACATAAAAACACCACTTTAATAATTCAAAGGATTTTTCAAACAAATCAATATGCATAAGAGTTCACGTGACTTAACGTCATTGACATCTAATTCGCTTTCAGGCATTAAAAAGTCATCCTCAGTGTAACTTGTATATTCCACACGTTCGTATAAAAGAAACGAGACGTTTCAAGAACCATTAAGTACACGTCGTTTTCTACTTTTCACCACCGTTATCTCATGTAACTGGGGTCTTTCATGTTAAGATAACAGTCCTCCTCCCAAAATAAATAAATAGATAAATATTAATAAAAGCAAAATACTTTCTATATATACATTATATTAAGTATTTACTGGGAAATCCCGCGTTTCGGTAATGATCGTTTTGGTAATGACATTTTATCAATAAATCTCCTTTTGGAGCCTGATACAAGTATAGCTGTGAAATTTACTTTTGTTCTCACGCTGCTGGTTGTATCAGCTGTACACATTAATCATTATATTGATTGTTCGGTAATGACCGAAAATAACATTTTTTAATAATTTTGTTCTTACAAACAAGTCCTTCTTCACAAACGAACCGATTCCGCACAGACATGTGTGTAGGTTGAAATCTTCCCGCGATAAACTTCAAGCCGAGCACAATAACTCCGCGCTATTGGTTATAACTCCTGCTGTATTTTCAATTTTGAATACTTTATTTTAATTACCTTTTGAAATTTTATACATCTGTTGAAAAATAGTGTAATACGGTCATTGGTACACAGAAAACGATTTAGTTACAAGTTGTTTTTAACTAGAATCATATTTTTTTTCCAGGATTTGCCACTACCGAAGTATACGCTAAAGGCGGTATAATTCGAGCGGTCGGAGATATCAACATATTCCCTACGTCGGCACAGTCTGAGTACGAGAAATCATATTGTAAGTATCATCGTCTTCACAGTCTGAGTACGGACGAGCATACTGTATGTATCAATGTCTTTTCAGTCTGAGTACGGACGATCTTACTGTATGTATCAGAGTCTTCACAATCTGAGTACAGACGATCATACTGTATGTATCAATGTCTTCACAATCTGAGTACGGACGATCATACTGTATGTATCAACGTCTTCACAATCTGAGTACAGACGATCATACTGTATGTATCAATGTCAACACAATTTGAGTACGGACGATCATACTGTACGTATCAACGTCTTCACAATCTGAGTACGGACGATTATACTGTACGTATCAACGTCTTCACAATCTGAGTACAGATGATTATACTGTATGTATCAATGTCAACACAATTTGAGTACGGACGATCATACTGTACGTATCAACGTCTTCACAATCTGAGTACGGACGATCATATTGAATGTATCAACGTCTTCACAATCTGAGTACAGCCGATTATATTGTATGTATCAACGTCTTCACAATCTGAGTACGGACGATCAAACTTTATGTATAAGCGTCTTCACTGTTTGAATACGAGAAATCATATTGTATGTATCAACGTCTTCACAATCTGAGTACGGACGATAAAATTGTACGTATCAACGTCTTTACAATCTGAGAACGGACGATCAAATTGTACGTATCAGCGTCTTCACAATCTGAGAACAGAAGATCATACAACAGGTGGCCATCTTGGATTTCGACTTCAAAAGTTTTTCACCACTATTTCTTTAGAAGAACTGTATATTTTTTCTTAACTTTCATGTATAACTTCCTCTTGGCCCCTAGTTGTGTTGTTTAATGTCAACACAATTTGCCATGAATTACCTAGACGACTGTTATTCATTTCTTAACGTACTCAACGATCTTCACATATGCAGGTTTCCTTTGATTTGATACGGACGATTTTTGGATATTGAATGTATGTTCAAATGTCTTCACAAAACAGAGAAGAGAAGAGAAAAGAAGGGAAAAGATCTGAGAAAATACGGGCGATCATATTGCATGTATCAAAGTTTTTTCACAATCTTGAACTGTACATGACGATTATATTGTATGTATCAACGTCTTCACAATCTGAGTACGTGTTTTGTACGATCAAACTTTATGTATAAGCGTCTTCACTGTTTGAATACGACAAATCATATTGTAAGTATTTCAACGTCTTCACAATCTGAAAATACATTTGGACGATAAAATTGTACGTATCAACGTCTTTACAATCTGAGAACGGACGATCAAATTGTACGTATCAGCGTCTTCACAATCTTTGAGAACAGAAGATCATACAACAGGTGTTTGGATTTCGACTTCAAAAGTTTTTCACCACTATTTCTTTAGAAGAACTGTATATTTTTTCTTAACTTTCATGTATAACTTCCTCTTGGCCCCTAGTTGTGTTGTTTAGGAAATTTACCAGAAAAACACAATGGTCGACAGGCTGCCATCTTGGAATTATCCTAGAAAAGACTGTTATTCCTATTTCTTAAGAAGTACTGAATAGATATCTCTCAAATTCCATATGCAGGTTTCCTTTGGTCTCTCCTTGTTCTCATTTGATTTTGAAACTGATCAGAAGAAACAAAATGGCTTCCATTTTTGGATTTCGCAATTTCTGCAAAGTAATGTTCAAATGTCTCATCATTAAAAGCATAAACAGAGAAGAGAAGAGAAAAGACGGGAAAAGATCCAACTTTCAAAGAGAAAATAAAGACCAAACAATGGCGGGGCGCCAAGATCCCTCTTTTCTCATTAAACTGCATTTCTTGATGTAAGTTTTTACAATAGCTAACTGTTGAACTGTTGGTATATGCTTATACTTACTTATAAAAATGTGATCAAGTTCCCTCGCCGTACACAAAACGTTTGTTCATTTTACAGATATCTTTCAGTTACCAATGTGTTTTGTAGGAATTTCTGGGTTAATAGCTACATCTATATTGAAATCAGTGTGGTCTGAAATTCAAAAGTTGTCTCATAGACTTTCAGACGGGTTGGGTGTAACTATAGGATGGTGTGGGTATACCTATAAGACAATTATTGTAACTATAAGACGATTTGGGGGTAACTATAAGACGATTTGTGTGTAACTAAAAGACGGGTTGGAAGAAACTATAAGACGATTTGGGTGATACTATAAGACGGTTTGGTGTAACTATAAGACGATTTGGGTAAAACTTTCAGACGGGTTGGGTGTAACTATAAGACGATTTGGGTAAAACTTTCAGACGGGTTGGGTGTAACTATAAGACGATTTGGGTGTAACTTTCAGACGGGTTGGGTGTAACTATAGGATGGTTTGGGTGTACCTATAAGACGATTTGGGTGTAACTATAAGACGATTTGGGTGTAACTATAGGATGGTTTGGGTGTACCTATAAGACAATTTGGGTGTAACTATAAGACGATTTGGGGGTAACTATAAGACGATTTGTGTGTAACTAAAAGACGGGTTGGAAGAAACTATAAGACGATTTGGGTGTAACTATAAGACGATTTGGGTCTGGCACTGCTGCAGCATCTTCGGATATCTTTCCTACTGCAGCCGTAGCCTCATTGAAGATGGTTATTATTGCGATGGAACAATTTGTACAATGATGGGAGTCAGCGAGTGTGGCAACGTCGGGAGGAACGTTTCGCAGACTGCTGCGTAGCCCAGCGTGACAGATTTGGTGGGGTAGTGTAATGATCTGGTGGGGCATAACGGATTGAAATCGAACCAGATTAGTCATTGCTATTGGCAGTTATCTTAGCAACCGTAAGCTTTTTGTTTTTACAGCGTCAAGGAGCTGGGTCAATTTTATAACATGATAATGCAACATTCCTTAACAGTCACATGGCAGAGGAGTTCTTATAATAGAATAATCCCAGTCACATGACATGGGCGTTCTTACAGCAGAATAATCAACATGTTTCGGACTGGCCTACAAAATTCGCTGATCTGAAAACAATGGAGCACATCCGGGATGCTACTAAAGACAATTACGGCGTCGACAAAAACCACCGGCGCCGGCGTTTTAATGCTGTGGTCCCAGCCAATGGCGGTCAAAAAAGTTACTAACACCGTTTCTAGAGATCGATACATGACCACAACGTCTTGTTAATGACACAAAATCATCGAACCATAACGAATTGTGAGTCGGCATTTAACCACCTTCCAAACCTGATTTATAAAATGTAAAAATGTTGATTTAATATAATGTCACAGTGTATTTTCAACATTGCGCTCTTCTCTTACTACTTCAATGCTTGATACTTCCACATCCAGGAGAGCTTTCATGGTTACAGTAGATGATCAATGATAATGATTCAGAATAACCATGTATATTTGACTTTGATGTTGCTGCAGCTCCCCGTCTGTGTTTTAACATTTAACATTTAACATCGGCCCTTTTCGTTTTCTTTCGTCGCCAACTGAAATTCAACACAATGAGCGGCGCCATCGCTGGCGGGTTCTGTATAGGGAGGCCATATTAATTCATTCGGGTAGTGACACGGTTCAGAATATACATATGTACTTGATGCTGTTCTCAAATTGTGTTATATATGAAAATTATGACGTTTATTTAATTACAGGGCTGCCGCATTTCCCCGACTTTTCTTTCGGTCATTTTAGGTTTTCCTCTGTCGCCCCCTAGGCTTCAAACTTCAGGCCCTTAGCATCACTGACGAGTCCTAGAAGAACGAAACAGTCGTGTGAAGTTTAGTTCATTATTTGGCTCTACTATATCTAACTCTAAATTATTTAAAGATGTTTTAAACCGTGTGTCTTTTGTACTATCTCTGACACTTATGTAACGTTTGTACAATTATTTTCAGAGAATGCAGAACATATTCACTGTATAACAAAAAGGAGCTGTTTGAATTCCTGTGAGCCATACTTTCTAAAGGACATGCGATACTCTTAGCCTTGGTAGTCATCAGATTGGGAGGTGTTAAGTTTTGCTAGTAAAACTTACAGTCTGTGCAGTGTAACAGCATCGCTTGATGGATAGTAAATGAAACGGTCTTACAATAAACACCCAATCTTTTAAAGTGATTATTCAACATCAGTTATGACAATAAGGAAATAAACGCCGCCCCTATTCATTGTTCGTAATGCGTTTCACATAATTTATTAAAGTTTCTTACTTTTTATCCACTTATTGCGTTCCACAATTCAACCCCTTGATCACTTGTGAAGCACAGAAGAGCGAAACCTCGGCAACTTTATCTATTTTAAGCTGCGCTGTATATATAAGTTAATCCACCGTCAATCTTAATTTCCTTTTTGCCTCGTAAGCTATGGATCAACATACGAGTAACAACTGAATTGTAAATCGAAGAATGGACTCCATAAAGGATGGCACAAAAGACACGCAAGTGAAATTAACACCTTAGAATTCGATACTAAAACACCAATTGCAGTTGTACTGGCCTTTTCACCATACTTTACGAATGTTCATTTATATTACCTAGGTTTTGTTACCGTATACTCTGTGACATCTAAGTATATTCTCTTTTTTACCGAGGATCTTTTCTTTCGTTTCTTTCGTTAACAAACTTCTTATCTCTAATGTAGTGCTTTATCGCGACAGGTCGTCGAATTTTGTAAACGAATCTTTATTCTCTTGTTTCATGTGTTTAAGAGACATAAGGAAAATTGATAGAAACCACTGGACATGCGACTCGATCACCGTGTAGGCATGTTATACAGGCAGTAGTGTTTTCAATCTAAACCATGAGAAATCCTTGACACAGACTAGAAAACGTTATTACTAATTAATCTGATAGTTTTTTCTGACAATTTCGTTCTTTTCAGTCTCTTCCTTTTTATCATTTTCAGGGCAGGGATCCACTATGGTACCAACGAACTACACAGGCATTGTTACAAGTTATGTAACAGACAAGGCCATTGTGCCGTCTCCTAGTCGTTCACCTGAGAAGTTCGTGTCTTCTTCAGACTGTGACGAAACAAGAGCGAATGCTGTGGCGTGTCTGAAGATATTTCCAGTCACTCCAGAGTCACGTTATGAGAGGATGTATTGTATGTCCAGCACTGATATCAGAAAAAAGACGAACAATAAACATAAGTGTAATTGCGAGACCTGTAAACCTAACGTTCATTGCTGGATGTCATGTCAGACACTGGCCAAGTTCGGCGAGGCTCCGGAATCGGACTGTTTCTGTACTCCTCTGACAGGAGGTGATGGGGATGGTCCCATCCCTGCATGGTGTGTAAGTCCACAAGGACAGATAGAGTTCTTCACTGAATGTCACAGCCCCTCGTTTCATTATTCCTGTGAATTGTATAAGAATTTCTTTGAAAATTCTTTCAGCCTCACACGTGACCATTACAAGATTTGGAAGTCGTTTTCATGCAAAGGTAAAACCGTTGAAAAATCACTCATATCGTGTCTCAGTAATACCCTTGTAACAGTTGTGAGAAAAAGATCTGTGGCTTGTGATGTTCCTTACAACGGCATCACTTCCTGCTTGGAATCTTTCCGCAAAAAACTGGGTTTGTCCTCCCAACAATTATGTCAAGAAGCGATACAAATCTGGGACCAAATGCCCTCAAATTACTTTCAGTTATCTAATGCTGACTTCGAGAATGTCTTTTCCACGACGCGATCAAAAGTTAATGAATGTTTGCGGGTTTTAACATAAGAGTGCGTTCAACATCAATGTCATTGTCAGCGTTCCATGAAGTCATATTTGTGTACCTTCAGGTAGCTTTGTAAATGCAATAATTATCAGTTCCATGTAGAGGGAAGCCTTACTTGTGCTTACATTACTGAGATTGTCCATAAGCCTATATGTACATGAGACATATACAACTGATATTTTGAAAAATATCCATTATTGAATCTTTGCGACAAATAGTGAGTAATGCACTTCCCATCTTTTAATTTATCTGTTTTTTTTTACTTGTTATTAATTATTTCCCTATCGTGACTAACGTGTGCTAGAAGGCGAGATCCATTGTGTACTCTCATTATTGACATAAACACTCTCTTACTTTTGATTTGTACGGTGACATGAAGAATATGATTTATGCATTTTACGTTAATGGGAATGATTCTGAATATCTTAACATCTGCAGAGAAGCACCAATGACAGCAGGCAACTAAAATAGGCCCTAAATATTTATGTAGTGCCCGCAATTATATTGAGACGAATCTAATTAAAACGGTGTTAATTTAAATTTGTTATGGCAACTGTAACGGTCTGCTTAAGTTTCTCGCCTCTCAACCCGTGTTACTACTTCTTATTCCAAACATATTATTTCGCAATACGTTAGAGTCGAACGTTTTGTACAATTAAGAAATACCTACAGGAATTGAATTCTTCTCTGTAATATAGCTAATTTAGACATGAAAATTGAAGTGATGAATGTTTTCTTTTTCTTTACATCGCTCATTTTATTATGGGAAACCATAGTGTTTCACAATAATGTTCTTCTTATACTTTTTCAGGAGTTTCTACGTAAATGTTTCTTTCGATCATTTTTTTATCGTTCATTTCGCCCTAGTTTTATTAAATTTCTGTATGGATTATGTCCACATGTTGAACTTGTTTAGAGGTAACCTTATCTGTATTGCTAATACAATGAAATACTATTTACTATATTTATTTACTTTTTTGTTTCACTGGACATTAATAAATGCATATTCGATACCAAAAGTGTGCTCATATGGCACAAATCAGAGTTAGTGAGTCAGGATTCCATTTGTAAACATTGGATGTTCTAGATAGACTTTAAACTTGATATCGTTGCAACCTGATAGTAAAAAAAATTAATAGTGACAAGTGGTGATTTGCATAGGTTTCTTATTCATTATATAAGTGTTGAATAAAGAATTTTTCGTCTAGTTGTTTAATCCGGGTTACCGTAACGATGGGTGTATCACTATGTGACATATGGTACCAAACGCGAAAGGAGATTTTGCAAGCAGTACGACAATGGTTATTTTTACGAATAAAAAACAAACACAAAAACACAAAAAAGACAAAAATGTTAATAAACAATAACCAATTAGGTTAACATTTTCATACTGAAATTGATGGTACCTAACTTATGGCTGAGTGTTTATAAACATCGTACAGAAACTGCACGCATTTTTTTTCAACCCGAAAACTGAAATACGATTACGGCTAAAAATTCACATTGGCCCATTGAGAGGAATCTCACATATGACTCCGTGATTGCTATCACATAGTTCGTCCCACCACCCAAAGGGGCCTTTCAATAAAAACACGGTGGTCACACAGTGCTGGCTGTTAGGTAACTCTGGCTTAGCAGGGGAACGAGAACAGTCTGTCTTGCACCAATCAGTGTATTGGGCTTCCTCATTATCAGAAATCCATCTGTAGTTGTTGTTTGAGGTGTCATATCGTAATCCAATCCATCAAGGGGCGCCATCTGAAATATTAATTTTTAGGTATGTAGAGATTCAAAAGAGTGTGTAAAATGTTACAGCTGAATACGTTTCGGGGAAATACCGTAAACTTACAATTTCTTAACAAAGAGGATTCATTTTGTAATAAAAAAAGACAATTGCTGCGATTACAGTGAGGTTTTGTAACAATATGGTAAGTGTTCAAAAATATACAAACATTTCGTATACGTTTACAATACATCCATAAACATGCAAATAAGAAACTCATCCTAGCCTGTAATAAAAAAGGAAATATTTGCTTGAGTAATGCAGAATGGATTTATCGACAACATGAACTAAATTCACACCAAGTATGAATACCTTGACTGTTTAAGCTTATATCGAATTACATGACCGAATTAAGGAAAGCCGGATTGTTTACAACTAAACGAAGGCATTGGATTTAACCGATTTCACCTTTGACCAAGATGCCAAAATGAAAAAAATAATCAATGGGGTAGAGCAATTGTGATGTCTAAGGAATGTCATAGACAAACTGCTGTCACAAGTAATTTTGATGTTGCCAGTGTACAGTAGTTTTCAATAAAACGTGAGATAATTGAGAATTACCATTTTGATAGAATGTTGTCCTGGGATATACGCTAAATGTCAAGATCCCCCAAAAACCAAGTGAAAAAATATACAAAAATGTCTCTGTTTGCTTAACTATCAAGTGGTATGGGATAATAGTCACGTGTTCAGTGTAGCATTACACCAAACACATATGACAAATTCCTGAGATTTCCGTTGAAGCATGATAGTATTACAGGTAATATCACCACCTTATGAAAAATGAGCGAGTTGACACGGAACCTAATGTGTCAAAATATTAGCGAAACTGTATCAAATTTTATTCAAATCATTTCAGTAAGGGTGAATTTGTTCAGTCTCATATTTCTAAATACTTATCGAAGAATGAATCACCCGGTGAACTGAAAATCTCAAGAAATAATATATCATCCTTTACTGGCGGGTATTACTGTGATTAGATTTGCTTCAACCATATTATATTGTCAAAATCGTTAGCAGCAGGATTAGGAAGAAGTTATTACATGATTTAAGTCCTTTCCCAAACTAAATAGCATCTACAACATTTGGTAAACAAAGATGTCATGAAACTATAATTACATACAAACTAGAAGGTTACCTAGATTACCGAGAAAACAGATTAGATTTACTGTAATTTCAAATCCATTAAAAGATCTTATGAAATTGAAGTAACTCTAAATTCAAAAACATTTTCAAGATTAAAGAAAAGCAAACGTCTCTGCTGTTCATAAATGGGACAAAATTACACAACAATTACATCGATGACGTTTTATAAAAATATATTTTATTTTTTTATTTATTTTTTTTTTGTTACATTACATATAGAAGACGATACAAACAAACATTCTTCCACACACCCATGTATTTCTACTTGCACATTATTAAGGAGGAATCCTCCCTATATCATCATCAAAATCATCATCATCATCATCATCATCATCATCATCATCATCATCATCATCATCACTGACACCATCCTTATCCATCAACATAGCATCATCATCATCTATCATCATCATCTGTCATTATTTAAACCTCATTGCCATCAATCATCATCACATCATCATCAATGCTTGGTTTGAAATGGACAAGCCTGAATAAGTGTAGTTTGTAAATCATCACATGAAGAAGATGTACCAATTAATGACGTATCATCCGCAAATAGACAGAAAGCCGAGCGTAAAATATTCGCAATATCGTTTATATAGACAAGTAATAATAAGGGGGCTGAGATAGAACCCTATGGAACCCCAGCTTAAATAAAACCGTTATCAGAAAATGCATTTGAAATAAATACTTTTAGTCTTCTATTTGATAATTTTCTAAACACTCCAACAAGTCTAATGTTATACCAAAAGATACTGACTTAATTAACAATACCTTATGCCAAACACGATTATAAGCTTTAGATGCGCCACAAAACCCTAAACAGACATGTTTTTCTCTTCAAGAGCTTAAGAATATGTGATCAATTTCAATGAGCAGATAAACTATAAAGAGACCCGCCATAAATCCTAAGTGATCTTTGTAAAAAAGAGAATATTACTCTCTCGATAACTGTCTAAATTAGATAGTAATGATATGGTATATAATTTGTTGGAAAATGTCTGTCTCCTTTTATTTCCACGTGCCAGGAAAGATTTCAGAAGACAGTGAAAAATATAAAGTAACTGAAGAGGTTTTGAAACTGAGTGAGCAGTGTATCTAAACATTAAGTGGTTTATTCTGTCATGACCAGACGCCTTAACCGATCTTAAAAATTTTAGTATAACTTCTATTTCAGATGATGTTACCCTTAAAGAGTATAATTTTGTCTGGTCTATCTTAAAATATAAGAGTATTCGTTTTGCTGTCATCAACTTCTGTTACAGAACAAAATTAAGTATTCAAGTTATTGGCCATGTAGCCATCTTCTTTAACTATATTACTTAAACTTGGGTAAATGAGAGAAGGGATAGATTGAGAGTCATCTGTTGATTTCATAAGCCTTTTTAAGTAATTTCCAGTCTTGCTTTGGGTCAGAGGAAGAAACCCATTAACTAGATCAGGGACATTTTCACAAAATATTGAGAGACGTGTTTCTTTATATAATTAATTAGCTTTGTCGCGTTGATCTTTAAATTCATTTATTTCATGTTGAAGTAAGGATTTTCTATATCTCCTTTACAACCTGTCTCAAATTCTTATATTATGCGTTAATTTAGAAGTCATCCGGAGTTTGGATTTAATGATTACTCCTTTTTTAGGAATACAAACATTGGTAAAATCTAAATCAATTTCACCAAACTGTTTACATGCAATATCTTTCCCAATCGTATGTAAAAACCAACTCTATACAATGGTTAAAATCAGCATGTTCATATATCCGACATTTGTGTCTATTAATAGGAGTTGTGATAAAAAAGGAAGTCGGCGGACACAATGCTACAATTATGGCCACTCACTAATATATTATTAAAACTGAATAATCAAAATATATTTACAGAGTTTTTAGAAATTACTGCGACAAGAAAGCTCGCTCTGTTTATACCAATGATAACTGGTTCATTTATAACGTTATTAAGACCAAAATCAAGTATTTCACACAATTCATGTCGTGGGGTTCACGTGAACATATCAACATTTAAAATGGCTTAGGGTGGTTCACCATAATGATAGCCTATGTAAAATTCATGGACAATAACTTATATCTCACGAATCATCTTGAAATGTTTCGCCATTGACGCTCAGTGGTTTACTCCAGTTTTCTCCACCATTACACAACGGCACTGTCTATAAATAACCTTCATGTGTTGATCAGACATTAAACAACTTTCCTTCCCTGTATTGTTGCAAACTGCTCATTCGACCTATGACGGGCTTATAATGTATCGCCTTTCGTTTGTCTAAGGTTATTTTGAGTTTTAATGGATATGAGAAATGGTGTTGAAAGCATTATCCTTCCATTCTTCCACTGTACATATTTCATTCAGCCTTTCCGATGTGTTGTTTGATCTCCTAGTTCTTTCTCCTAGTTGTTAACTTTTCACGTTTATATGATTAAAGTGTGACACTTTATCACGAGTAGAATGTTTTAATTTACATACAAAGTCTTTTGAGACTAATCCAGTGCATGACGTAATTATTCTTTACATAGCAATGGGTTTCAGTCAATTTGATATTCCAATAATTTTAGGAAATAATTTTTAAAAATTGTACTAAAAATCCTATATTTCGTTTGGGATCAAATTTCGGGGTTCTCTCAGAAAGTTTCTATATATCATTGGTACTATATCAAAGATTTATAATTTCTAGTATTTAAAAAATCAGCCAGGGCTAAAATTAGTGTAAAACGTTGGTATCTATTCTTGAGTTAAGGATTAACAAAAGTAAAAATTACATAAAAATTAATGATATATAGAAAATGGCATTGATAGCTACTTATTGTTTGTTGAATTTACCGTTATATCCTCGCTCCAGCATCGGTAGTTTGTAATCTCTAGATAAGGCCTCGGTCCTCGGCTCGAACACATGTCCATTTACCTGGTATTTACAGATGTACGTTATTTCATTGGCTGGTAATGGTTTACCATACACCTTGATACAAGAGGTATTCCCCACCAGAATCCCCTTTTCTTCAAGCACGCATGACCGGAACTCTGTAAAAACAGTTTTGAAATTTTTATCAAGCATATTGGTGTAAGGCGTATGCATATAAATCGCTATCAAACACAAGGGTGTATGACATATGTTTATAGGTCTGTTTCAAACACAAGGGTTTATGACATATTTATCAAAAACCTCTATCAAACACAAGGGTGTATGACATATGTTTATAAATCGCTATCAAACACAAGGGTGTATGACATATTTATTAAAAACCTGTATCAAACACAAGGGTGTATGACATATGTTTATAAATCGCTATCAAACACGAGGGTGTGTGACATATGTTTCTAAATTTGTATTAAACACGTAGGTATATGAAATGATAATATACACCATAGAGTTGAAGGGAATTAGATTAATATATCATTGCAATACATTTTCACTCTCCGTGTTTCCTTGTTCTCCTTTTTCATTTTGCACACGCATTCGAATTGTCCGGGCATCAATGTTTATAGAACTTAAAATAGCACGTGCAGTATCAAATGTCGTATCTATATTTAGATTTTTATCCAGATATTTATACATATAATAGAAAGACACGGATGACTTCCTATATTTCTCTGTGATATACGTCTGTCCATGGTATCACACCTATATTTACTAACTCCCTTTATAACATGTCAGTAGGATTAATACAGGCTCGGCCGTGCAGAAATAAAAATGTAGTTTCTTGGTTATTAATTACAGAAAATACATCGGAGAGAGAGAGTTAAAACGTATAAAGTAAACTTGTTTACTCATGGTGACTTCATTTTCTGAAAGGCTGATAAATATAAAGAATGTACAGTATTTAAAACTCATTATACGTCATAACAACACACAACTATATTTCAATGCGCATATGCATGAGAGATTCAGTTCGCCCATTTTGAATATCGCTTTAATGCGATACGATATAAATATTGATTTGGGATGTTGATATTTACATTGCTTTATTTGCCGAAATTTCTTTTGGTAAACACGGTTGTGAAGAATCTAACATTTCTAAAATTAAGTGGACCAGGCCAAACGTTAAAATTAGGATCGCATAGCATGATCGGGAATACAGCGGAAAAATCATAAATTTATCTTTTATACACTATTCGCTCATGTGTCTTACAAATACTGTTGATTCTAGTTTGATTTACATCGATAAGATTAAGGTCCGACAGTTGCACATGGTGTCACTTTTTTCCGTCGGTAACAACATCAGTATTATGAATAAACAGCTACAGATTTTACCGGAATGGCTTACCACAGCAAACAAATTTAGTATATACATTCAACATTTGATAAACAAGGGTACCGCGGGGCGTAACAATACACACGCGATGCAAATATTGAAAAGTGTAATAAGTAAATATTCTAATGATAAAGACAAGGGTAGGGGAGTAACTGTACAAGATAAATATATTAAACAAGAGGCCCAATGGGCATGCAGCGCTCACTTGGTATATATCTACCAGTCATATATCATGTCTCTAGGCTTGTCAGTTCATGAGCACAGGTTGTTTAAAGGTTTTTATAAGATTGGTCTGGCTTCATCCTGGAAATATACCAGTCAAATATCATTCCTCTTTGGCTTGTTAGTTCATGAGAAGAAGACATTCAAATGTTTTAACTAATCTGACCCCTGTGACCTTGAACATAGGTCAAGATAATTGATTTTGCACAATTTTGTCAGGATTCATCAAAGGAACATACCAGCCAAATATCTTGCCTCTAGGCCCTTTTCATTTCAATAGAAGGATTCATTTAAACATGTTAACAAATCTGGCCCCTGTGACCATGAATATAGGTCAAGGTTATTTTTCGCAAAAATCGTCAGGCTTCATCCTGGGGACATACCAGCCAAATACCAAAACATTGCGTCTATAGGTTATTGAGAAGAAGTTGTTTAAAGGAAAAAGTTGACTCCGGACGACGTGCAGTATAAAACGTCGTATCTATATTTAGATTTTTATCCAGATATTTATACATATAATATAAAGACACAGATGACTTCCTAAATTTCTCAGTGATATACGTCTGTCCATGCTATTACACCTATATTTACTAACTCCTGCCTCTAGGCCCTTTTTATTTCAATAGAAGGATTCATTTAAACATTTTAAGAAGATTATTTTTCGCAAACTTTGTCAGGCTTCATCCTGGTGATATACAAGCCAAATATCAAAACATTGGGTCTATTGGTTATTGAGAAGTTGTTTAAAGGAAAAGTTGATTCCGGACGACGGACGGACGACGGACGCTGCGCCATAGCATAAGCTCACGTGGCCCTTTGTGCCAGGTGAACTAAAAAGCAAAGAACAATCAATCTTCCCGAAATGCTAAAATTACAATGCGATTCAAAATGATAAGATATCATGTAATGGTGATTAAGCTTACTACGTTTCGAAGAAATCAGTTGAAAACTGAGATCTTCAGACACGATTAATTTGATGAAAACAAGAAGGGTCGGTAACTCATTCAAATACAGTCGAATAAAAGTTCAGGAAAACACAACATCATGTGATGGTGATGAAGCCTACGCATTTTGGAAGAAATCATTTGAAATCTGTGACAGAAGACTGTCACACAAGCATGTATATTTTTGATGATATATATTGAATTGATTGCTTATATGTATCTTGTGTTATCATCTTTACCGGGTTTAGTAACCTTGATAGTTAGGCACCGGTGTTGGCAGAAATGCGTCACGGGTAGACGCGCACGAGGTGAGTTGTTTACGATAATTTTATATTCCCGCGTTTCGTTAGTATAGCGGGAATTATTTGGCTTTAGCGACATGGCATGCATATCGCTTCGCACGTTCCGCGTGCGCGAGAACGCGGGTATGCGAGTACGAACCCGGGTACGTGTTCTGTATGGTCACATTCTAGCCGCCAGCTCAGCAGGGCGAACACAGTAAAGTCTTCTCGCTCCGTTTTTTCTCAACAATGGACCCCGAATTAAGCAGACATATCAAGTCTACATTAGATGAGGCACAGGTGGCTATGTTCTCCCGATTAGATGTTTTAATGAGCGAAAAGCTGGGCGAATTGGAGGCTAAAATACACGCTAAGCAGGTGGAAAAGTTGATCAAATTGGCCGACACATCAGAATCGGGATGGAAAGCCGTGGAAGAATATGTGTCCAATTCCCTTGCTGAAGATTCCGACGACGAAAAATGAATGGAAAGAGCACGTTCCAGGGCCGATCGAAAAATAAAAGCTGCGAAGCAGAAATCTGTAACGAAATGGAGATCTCGGTACTCACCACATCAACAACACCGGGTTTATCCAGCACCGACGGAAACAACCGGGCAACCAGATAAAATGGTTATTAGAACCCCGAGGCCCGGTTTGTGTTATGGATGTGTTAGGGCCGGACATTGGAGGTCGGAGTACCCAGCCATGTCAACTGCCGGATCCAGCACCGGTCAAAAGCTAAGTAGAATTTTTTATTCTAAGCATGGTCAGCTTAATAGCAATGAAACCGTTCCGACGGTGGTTGTAAAAGATGTGCTTTCACCTTTTGGTAGGTTAAAGAAACGTTTTGTATATTGGAAATCTTCTTACACTTATGACGCGGTTTTATCGGTAATAGCCAATGGTTATAGGTTACCATTCAAAGAAGTTCCGCCGAATGTTCGTCTGCGAAACAAGTCAGCGCGTGACAATATGCAGTTTGTTTATGCAGAGGTCGAGAAATAGCTTCGTATTGACTGCGTGTCCGAGGTCAAAGTTCGGCCACGTGTTGTAAATTCTCTGACAGTTGCGTACAACCGGACAGGTAAAGCACGTCTCATGTTAGATTGTCGTCATATCAATCTATTCTTGCACAAGTCCAAATTCAAATACGAGGACGCGAGCATCGCTCGAGACCTGTTTCATCAAGGTGATTTCATATTCACTTTCGAGTTAAAGTCGGCTTATCATCACATTGAAATTTATCCAGAGCACATAGATTTTTGAGGTTTCGAGCTTGAAATGGGCGGAGTTACACGTTCTTCTGTGTTCAATGTTCTTCTGTTCGGTATCTCTACCGCCGGCTATATGTTCACAAAGGTACTACGACAGGTTGTAAAGCACGTGCGATGTCAAGGTCATCGTTTAGTGCTTAGACGATGGTATTGGTGGACACGAAACGGTAGGCGGGGCTAGAGAAGCCAGTAATTTCGTTAGGAAATGCTTGACTGATTATGGCTTTCTTATCGCCGAGGAAAAGTCCCAGACTGTCACGTGGCTCGGATACACATGGGCTATGAAAGAAAGCGTTGTTAGAGTCTCAGTTGACAGAGTGAATAGATTGTTGTTTTTGCTAAAACACACCAAGACTTTAGTGAGCGATCGAGGTCAGCTATTGTTCTCGGCCAGGTACGTCGCCAGCATTGTTGGGCTGGTTATATCCATGCAGGGCGTGATAGGGTCGTTAGTCCGTTTGCGGACACGTGAACTGAGCTCGTGTTTTTTGACAAGAGTCAGCTGGAATGCTGGAGTATTTCTCAATGCGAGAGCACTTGATGAGATAGAATTTTGGTTGTCTATCGTGCAAGATCTGAACGACAAAGGATCTGAACTGAGGGAGAAAACGGAATTTACTAAGGTACTGTGTACTGATGCCTATGAGACAGGATACAGAGGTTTTGTTATCTCGTGTGGGGATCCTCTTAAGGAGGGAGATGAAGTGCTCAGTGTCGAGGACACTAATTATGTGCATGAGGCATTTGCCTTGACTGAAGGCCAATTCAACCTTCCAACGGTGAAGAGTTTGTAAACTCAACTTTAAACAAAATGAGATCGGACGGGGCATTTGTTCGAGTCTGCTTATTGGCCATTTTTATGTCCTGACGACATTTTTGCCGATTTTGTGACGGAGTACATTTCTTTATCCAGAAACGGAGTCACAAAGCGGGGAAGAGGAAAGAACGGGCAATCCGGTTGGATTTCAGACATTAGCATGATATATTGATGTGTTGATTATTGTTTTCAACAGGCATATGCCTCCAGGAATCAATTGAAAAGGCCGCCAGGAATGCCGGGGTACAAGATGGGTCATCGCTCTATTATTTGGCGAGTAACATGGCAATCCGACTCATGGACAGTAAAAGTGAAAAACACCAATAAAAAGTACTTTGATATTTTTCGTAAATGGAAGCAGTTTTGTTCGTCACACGACTGCTGTGCATTGCCTGCTAATTCCGTACACGTTGCACTGTACCTCAACTACTTGTTGGACAGGCATTCATCTTTTTCCGTCATTTCCTCTGTAGTGTACGCCATCAAGTGGGTGCATGAAATGAACGGACTCTCTGATCCTACAACCAGCAGTTTCGTTCAGAATATGCTGGAGAGCTCCAAACGGACAGCCCGCAAACCAGTATGCAAGAAGGATCCAGTTAGCACGGACACTTTAATTGAACTGTGTAATATCTTCTCTAATGATAGGCACTTGCTTGTAGTTCGGGATCTGTCTATCTGTCTATGATTTTGTTAAGTTTTTCAGGTTTTCTACGCTTTAACGAAACCTGTTTTGTTCAGACCTGAAATTTTTTTATGGTTATCTTTATTGAAGATCCGGAAAAGTAAAACCGATCAATATCGACACGGAAACGAGGTGGTGATAAGCAAAGGCAAGACGGCTCAAGTATCCGATATGCATTTAGTGCTATTTTACAGCATGGAAAACTGGGAAGTTAACCTGCCCTCTTTCTCTATTCTATTTTAGGTGGTATTGTTGTATTGTACCTTGTCAATAACGTGTCAAACAATCTAGGTGTATGTGCGCTCCACTCAGCCGTAACCATTGATTATTTTATATGGAAGCCATGAGGTGTTTGTTCGCGTATGTTGCGATGTTATGTTATTTCGTGAATAAATTGGAGCCACACATTATCATTACGTATTTAAAACATATTTTGTGTTTGTGACAGATAGTTTACATGATTGTTGATTAATTAAAGCGGCTATTACCTTAGTTTTCAAAATCGAGAAATGGAGAATTCGGCTTATGAATAATAAAATATATCCATAATAAAGCGATACACGCGCCTATAACGTCAATTTTGTTGTTTTTGTACATATTTTCGGCGTCGGAAAATTGTTTATCTGGAGGATTGTTTATAAATATGTTCACTCTCGGTTTATTACGAAGAAAGCCGAGTGGGTCATATGGCTTGTCACGTGACGAAGTCATTTACTTCCGCCGCAAAGAAAAAGATGGATTACGAGGAAAGTGTTAACAAACGCACATGTCTTGTGTATGACGCTTGCTCTTGTGTTAATTCTTGTTTGCAGTAAATGATTCTATAGTGTTATAATATATAATTTTAAACAATCAATCTTGGTAATTCGTTTTCTTTCGTCAAATCCCCGCGTTTCTTGTACAATCATGTATCAAATTTGAAAGGAGTAGAACAGAGAATAAAAAGTTCTAGTATTTCCTTAATAATGTCTAAATTTGCCAATAAAGACTTTCATAACTGCTGAAATTGATCATAATCGCAAACTTTTGTAGCACGAACTCGTTCGAACTATATTTTGGTATGAAATAATTGTAGAGGTAAGAGAAAGCTAAGAAGGAATATTTAACGGGGGGATATATATACACAAAATGTTTAGTCAGAAGCCAGAACGTTTCGTAGACTTTGTAAACTTCCGATAACAGTCTATCGAAACATTCAAACTGAAATTTTGAAAACATCTCATTCAATCAAATTTAAAACTAAAAAATAATTCTACAAAAGACTAGCGCCGTTTTGTATGTGTCGGTGTCTACGAACATAAAGAATCAAACCCTTAAATATTTGATATGTAGTCATCCAAATATTTACCTACGATTATCGACAGCTATCTTTGTAAGGTTGTATTTACCTTTTTGTCTGTGTGTAGTGTCAATCATCTTTGTCCCATTTTTCACAGTAGTCAGAATTCCTGGATTGTACGGGACATACTCAGTGTTATTGCGGCCGTAACACGTGTTCGACGCAGCATCATAAAGGTAGTAGGAGCACGTGCCGAGCCTCACAACGCAGAGCAGGCCACAATGGATTTTGCTAAGGGCAGTGGTGGACAAGGTGACGTAATAGGTCATAAAGTCAAGCACATCTTGATCTGGATCCCTTGAGAAGAACTCTGCAGCGACGATGCCTGTCAATGGAAGATTACACTGAACGCTAAAGCATGGCCATAATTCATCGTACGAAAGCAAGGATACTTTTACAAGTTATCGTTATGTTGATGTACACAGGTTATCGTTATGTTGATGTACACGGGTTATCGTTATGTTGATGTACACGGGTTATCGTTATGTTGATGACCATAAGTTATCGTTATGTTGATGTACACAGGTTATCGTTATGTTGATGTACATGGGTTATCGTTATGTTGATGTACATGGGTTATCGTTATGTTGATGTACACGGGTTATCGTTATGTTGATGTACATAAGTTATCGTTATGTTGATGTACATATGTTATCGTTATGTTGATGTTTATAAGTTATCGTTATGTTGATGTACATAAGTTATCGTTATGTTGATGTACATGGGTTATCGTTATGTTGATGTACACGGATTATCGTTATGCTGATGTACATAAGTTATCGTTAAGTGGATGTACACGGGTTATCGTTATGTTGATGTACACGGGTTATCGTTATGTTGATGTACACGGGTTATCGTTATGTTGATGTACATAAGTCATCGTTATGTTGATGAACACAGGTTATCGTTGTGTTGATGTACACGGGTTATCGTTATGTTGATGACCATAAGTTATCGTTATGTTGATGTACATAGGTTATCGTTATGTTGATGTACACGGGTTGTCGTTATGTTGATGTACATAAGTCATCGTTATGTTGATGTACACGGGTTATCGTTATGTTGATGTGCATATGTTATCGTTATGTTGATGACCATACGTTATCGTTAAGTTGATGTAAATAAGTTATCGTTATGTTGATGTACACGGGTTGTCGTTATGTTGATGTACACGGGTTATCGTTATGTTGATGTACACGGGTTATCGTTATGTTGATGTACACGGGTTATCGTTATGTTGATGTGCACGTTATCGTTATGTTGATGACCATATGTTATCGTTAAGTTGATGTACACGGATTATCGTTATGTTGATGTACACAAGTTATCGTTATGTTGGTGTACACATGTTATGGTGGTGTACACATGTTATCGTTATGTTGGTGTATACATGTTATCGTTATGGTGGTGTACACATGTTATCGTTATGTTGATGTACATGGGTTATCGTTATGTTGATGTACATAAGTTATCGTTATGTTGATGTACATGGGTTATCGTTATGTTGATGTACACAAGTTATCGTTATGGTGGTGTACATAAGTTATCGTTATAGTGGTGTACACATGTTATCGTTATGTTGGTGTACACATGTTATCGTTATGTTGGTGTACAAATGTTATCGTTATGTTGGTGTACAAATGTTATCGTTATGTTGATGTTCACAGGTTATCGTTATCTTGGTGTACATAGGTAGCATTTTTTTCTCCTCGTGACACATCATCGATACTCAAGGGGAGGTTAGTTGTATTGTAAGTTTAATGATCCAGTAAAGCAGATGATGTCTAAGTGTCTGACATATCCGAAGTCCATATATATTGATTAAACGTGATCCAGATTTTATTACCCGTCTCGATAGGAAAACATTAGCAAGCAGAGGGACATAGTTACCATGGGTATATGTATATATATATACTAACAGACTATATATATATATTATATATACTGTTAGAAGACACCTATCTCGGCAACAAATCGTCAACAAACAAAAAACCCCAAAAAAATTCAATCAGTCTCAGTATATTTCAACATGGATTTAAAAATACGTTTTGCGATCAACGCTTCATTGCATTTCACAATAAATGATTTGCATAACCGTTCATGAATCTTTGATAAGAAAACATTTGTAACCAGGTAGTGAAGGTGTGCCTTCAGTTTAGGATAGAGTGTGGTAGTATACAGAGAAAGCAAATGCTGCTACGGTTTAATAAAAAAAAGTTTTTCAGGAGCAGTAATCGGAGAGTGATCAGTGTCTATTTGGAGTATAATATAAACTTCGTTCTCTTTTCAAATTATTAGATATATGAAAGTTACGAGAATTATTTCATTTATTATTGAATTATGGTGATAGTACACTTCATCGTCTAGAGCTTAATATTCCGTTCAGTTTTCATTTTTTAATTTTCATTCACCGTCTACATTTCAAACTTTAAACCTTCAGCATTACTGACCGGTCCCAAAAGGGCGAAGCAGCAGTATAACAGAGTAAAGTTTCAAAAGGTGTTGTTAGCCTTTATACAATTTTGATTATACGGAAAAAGAAGGGGCGTTATTAAAGGGTTGGTTGACCAACTGGACAAATCAACAACAAAACGTGGTAAGATTTCCTTAGGAGAGTGTGAATCCAACATAAAGATAATTCGTATAATTATTATTAAAGGTAGAGAATCTTCAAGTAATAGTAACGCATAATAAGTCTGTATCTATTTAAAGGAAAGGACAAATAATGTGTATGTAGGGATTCCTTTGTTATTGAACAAGCCTAGTTGCTTCATGAAGCAGCAAATGTACTAGTGCTCGAACAAGGACCACGATTTCTTATTTACAGACACAACATAATCACAGATTTTAACCGTTAAGTGTGGTGTCGATAGCTGCCTGAAATAGAGTATTTTAATGGTGTTTTACTTCAATCTTATAATATAATAAAATTCTCATAATTTAAGATATATTAGACCGAATTGGTTTTAATCTGCTTTAAATGTGTATTCAACAAAGAACTTTTTTCCGTGATAATCAATACTACCTACATATTTACATGACATCGTGAGTATCTCATTATTTTATGGGCTGCACGAAACGCCATAGTTCGGAATAGTTTTTTAATGTTTTGATCGTTAACTGTCTACATTGACTACAACCACATCAAGGTACCTCACCATGAAGAAAAATCTTACAGTAAATAAAGAAATCATTGATTTGTTTTTTTAAAAAGTCCTTCAGGCACTTACTGTCGTCTTAAAGCATCGTTTCTTCAGAGGAAAATACGTAGTAAATATTGAGAATCGATGAGATAGTCTATATATTACTGAATCATTAATAAGCTTCTACCGTAAGTAAAATAATTATAATAGAAGGGAAAAATCGTTTGTAACTGAAGGCTTGGTGAAGGTCTAACTTAGAAAGTAGCCTTCAGTGAATTCGTTAAAGCTAAACACAAATTATTGATGAATATTTAGTTCAGTTGGCGAAATGGTAAGTTTTAAAGCACGAAAATATGTGTTTTCAAATAATAGTATTTGCATATAATCATAAAAATCTGAACGCATCATGAAATACATGTATTGTAAACGGTTCTGTTAAATCCTGTGATAAAGTTCTCTCAGAGAAAACGAGGATTTTCTGATACAGCGCTTGAATACTACACATAAATGCAAAAACTCCCGACTGTTCTCCTAATATTCCTGAATTTAAAACGCGACAAAGCATGCTCTGATTGTTGGAGTTTATACCATTTTACCAGCCGATGAAGCTTTAAATACTTCAAGATCTTTCTTGAAATTATCGATAAGGAAATATTCTGATAATTTTTTCTATGTCTTTAAAAAAAGTAACATTAGTTTTCCCGTTAGAATACATACTGTAGGTTTTTATGATAATGCTGATCATCATTAGTACTCCTAATTCTTTAAGTCATGTCTCTTTGAAATTTGGAAGAAAAGATGGAAGTTCTCTCTTCGGCAAATATATCATTCCAAATTTGGGTCTTTTCCACCAATTTATGTTTTGGATAGAACGAAGTTCGATATTTTGACACATGTATCAAACGTTTGGTAGCAGGTCTTGAGCTCGTGTTATTACAATGTATAATCTTTAAACTAATTACTGAGGTATTAAAGATCAACACTTTTTCCAAATGAGTACACCATAACACCTCTTTTGAATCCCAAATAATCATGGATAGACAATCATTAACTACCTAAGGATGCTTCAGACAAATTTGGATAATTATAAATCTTTCAGATTTTACCTGCTTCAGATTCTCCTGATATAATGAGAAGTTTAGAACATTACTAATTCTTTTTAATTTCTGTTTCGTGCCAATACTAATGATTTTGTTTCACTTGTACACAGAGGAGAAAGTCACTTGTGCGCAACACCTGGCTAATTACGGCGTATTGGTTCATCGACTATACAACACTTAGTCTCTGGCGAATTATTACCAGTTTAATTATCCAATTACATGTTGGTTTCTGAATTAGTGTCACTAGCCCGTGGCAATGATTTACATGTACGTTTAAAATGTAGCGCGTTTACACAAAACATGAAAACATTTAGCTTAGTTACGTGCATCTTCAGGAAGGATAAACACGAAACCGTTAAACCAGTACGCACTTTTTGACGAAATCTGATCCCCACAATTCCGTCAGAAACTAATGTACTGTGATAGAACACTTCACACATCGTTTCTGGTAGCGTATCAAAAGCAAATTTTAATTTCGTTTTATTGTCATTCCGTAAAATATATGATGTGTATGTGCTTAGTCAATAAGGGTATTGTACTGAACGGAACGATGTGAGTACCAATGTATTTGATTTGAGTCGTTATTTGTTGTTTGGATGAATGAACAATAAAAAGAGAGAGCAGAAATAAATATACTTGTTAATGTACTGCCGTTTCAAATAACACATTTAAGTACTCTGTTTGCGTGCTATCATAGCCCTAATTCGTCCAACCGTAAACTGATATCGTCAAGCTTATTTATACGCTTCGTTTGAGTCGAAATTCGGATAAGTCGAAATATTTTCCATTGTCCCTTTAATTTCGAGATAATGAGTTCCGACCGTATTAGAAAGACTTTTCGTTGTCTTGAAACTAGTCTTGGGCATTTAAAAAGTCTTATTGTAAGTGACCCTGTATAACATGTTCAGACGCACTTAACAATAAACTGCAATTATCAGGAAACTTAATGCAGATTTTGTGGAACATCATAAGTAGAAAATGACTTTTTCAAACCGTTGTTTAAAGTTTTCGAATCACGGAATGTTTCTACACAATAGATATCTCATATCAAACTAGAAACTTTAATTGCCGGCTTCCCCTCATAGATCAAACATTGTTCTGTCTTATTTGATTGATCAGTTCTCTGGTATAAATTGATATGAATCCATGTACGTCATTAAAATAATAGACGATTGTTCGAGTTACTGACGCTAAAATGAAGATCTATTTTAAAAAGTGGGATTAGGAAAATATTTAATTAGTACATACCTGCCACTGATAAGAGGATGGCCATCAAGAAAGATTTTCGTGTCTGTGACATTGCTTGTATCAAAGTTGTCAGTGGTTTGTGAGCCAATAGATCAACGTTACACTGTCCGTATTTTCTCTCTTCCTGTTATCCAACAGATCGAGGTTGCAGAATTGGTAATATCATTTAAACATCAAGTAGATCGAGACCATAATGTCAGCTCTATTCTCTTCTTTACAAAAGCCGACAGAGGTTTACAAATCAATTTCCTCACTCTTATATCTGAAATGAGGCCTTAAACAAACGCATATATAATTTACAGCAACGGAGATCAACGAGATAATATGTAAGGGTTTTCTGCCTCGTTAAGTTTTCCTTGGTTTCATATGTTGTTACTTCGTCTTTCCCTCCATGCGTAGGATATTGGAGAATCAATCCTTCCCCGTTATTCGTAATGGTGTTTAACACGTTGTAACAACAAGATTGATGAACAATTTGATTGGAATAATCTGTCCTGAAAGCAACCTTTTCAATTTTCAATCTTAATTCAACTGGTAAGAACATAGAACTTATGTAGCCATATCCTGCACTAAGTCAGGATGTCATTCCACCGATTTCAAACCGACCGAGATCTGTCACCTGTACCTTATTATGATCAACCGGACAGACTAATAGATTTTTTCTAATCGAATATCGACTATTTCATTCATGATTTGCGATGTGCTCTGAAAAGGGGATGATAGACACTACTTATGAAAAAATACGGAGATGTAAAGTTATACGTCACCAACAACTAAACATTATTGCTACAAGTTTTATTCAGACGTATCAAAATGCACCTCACTTGAAAGCCATTCCGCTACCGGTATCTGAAAAACGAAATCGATTTTCTTATAATCCTAGCGACTGTAAGAACTCATAACACTTATTGATGTCTCTTGTCCGAAGGACATTTTCAGCAAAACGTAAAACCTAACACCAAAGGACATTATTGTCGATCTCTGGACCCCACGATGATCAATTGATCGATGGATTACATTTGCCTCTATTCTGTCTCTTGCAAAATGTTAAAATTCACGCATTTTAAATCAAAAGTTTATGGCTACATTTTGCACGAAAGTCATAAAGGGGAACTTTTGTTTTCTTTGTTAAATTTCTTTCTAAAGTATCTTCTTCTGGTTCTATTTTATCCTTGGAAATGGAGAAACAAGATCCCTGGAAATATTTTTCGGTGAAGAGAGTTACGGTCTGGATTGTAAACAACGTAAAAGTTTGTTACTTAGCGTATGGAGCATGCTTCTTTGGTTCAGTTGTAGAGTTGACTGATCTAAGTTATATTCCTGCCGGCGCACATTTGCAATCAACGAAACCTGATCAGTTATGGTAATTTCAGATTTAAGTACTTTTTTCTGTTTGTAAATACCCAAGCTAATTGAATTGCTGCAGCGTTAAAGTCTAGTCACCGACTAATTATAAGTTTGTGAGGTGAAACCCAGGGTAATTTAATGGATTTACAGGTAAAATCTAGTCACCAAGTAATTTTAAGTTTGTGAGGTGAATACTCAAGGTAATTTAATTACTGAAGAGTTGAAATATAGTAATCGAGCGAAGTGAATACCTAATGTATTAAATAAGTCCACTGTGTAGTAACATCACTCTCATAATGACGAACTATTAAGTAAAAGTCCATCTTCCCGATCTTTCGGAGGCAAGAAGCCCTGAACATCATGAACAGAGGTAAAGAGAGGACCTCAAGCCTTCTATGATGAAAAAGGTCGCCAAAATACGGACACATTGCCAGGCAGCTGAGAGACAACTGGTGTAACAGCTTCAAACCTAGACATCCTGCAAGACATTCCTCTACCACTCTACAAGCAAGTTCTTACCAAAGCTACCAATATCTTTAACAGATCTCTTCTTCGAAGATTAATGGCCCCAAACCAAACCAACAACGCCGACCAGTAAGTTCTATGATAATAGAGACAACATCCGCATCCTGACATACTATACTATGACGCGACGTTCTACACATGCTCTAAACTGTTCAAGCAACTGCACACGATTCATGCCATGACCAACAACCAGATGTACCCGCTTGTATTCGCTCTTCTATCAATGAAATATTTTCTATGTAATGAAAATAGGTTGTAGGTCAGGAAATGTTCCGAGAACGTGTTGAAAGAATGATTGACAATTTTCAAATTTAATGCAATTAAATTAAGCTTTCAAAAAAGTCAAGGATTGTATGCAAAGTAGTTGAGAGATTATTGCTATTGAGAATATAATATCTAATATTATCTAATTTAACTTTTATACTTGTATACTTCGACACATTCACCTGCATTACATGTATTTACCTGGATTTCTAACCATGATCTCTATATTTTCTTTGTAATTAGTGATTGCAATTGCTGTTTAGGCAATCTGTACTGTAGTTTCTCTAGTGATACATATCTATACACTGTAACTGCATTGTTACTGTTAGTGTATCTCTATAACTAGTATAGATGTATTGATTCGACAATCCTGCATTAGTGCCGCAGATTTAAAATTACTTTCTTCCATATAGGGTGATATTTCATTTGTGAATAGTTCATACACGCTTTTTGTTTTTAAAAAATCTAAAATGAACAGAAAGTATTTGTCACAAAATTTAGCGAGATTAATTTGAAAATTGAGATTTCTACTATACTATTTGTATAAAGACAGCAACGCTAATTAACTTTTTATGATACAGTATTTCAATTCTGTATATTCCGTAATACAATAATCGTGCAGAAAATATCAATGTATACGTTATAATGAGCACGTTTCTAGTTAGTTATAATAATAATATAGAAAATGCATGTTTGTATCTATTTTGATATCATTTGAAACAACTAAAAAATTAAGAAAAACAATTTCATTTCAGTAATAATTACCATAACTTTAGTATGCAAATACAGTACCTACACCCATCTTTGTATCCCAACAACAAAAGATTCAAAAGAAAAACAATCCCGCCCTCCCTACGAACCATGAGCCATCACGGCAGGAACGCAGAGTGATCTCCCTTCCTCTTACCTTTATGGCTGCCGACGAGTGCGGAGGTGTCTGAGCTAAGTGCTTTTCTTACTCCTTCTCTTCGTACTGCCATTGTCGTTTGAGTATATTGTTACTCTATTAGTAGTCTATAAACCCATCTCCCAACTTATATTGTGAAATTAAGTATTGTCATTTGTTTATTTTGACCGTATTTCCGGCCGTTTTTTTTCCTCCACGTATTCGAGTGCGTGACTACTTGTCTTGTTGCTCGGATTTGCGTGAAGTTGGAATTTGTTTTCTTGCTGCTTTGTCGGCCGTGTTGTACGGCCGTTTTATTTATGCAGTGCAATCTTGCTGCGTACGGTAGGCTTTGTGCTCTCGTTCGTAGTTTTTTTATTGTTCGAGAACTTCGTTTCCGGCCGTGTTTTTCCTCCGCGTGTTCGAGTGCGTGACTACTTGTCTCGTCACTCGGATTTTCGTGAAGTTGAAATTGTTTTCTTGCTGCTTTGTCGGCCGTTTTGTACGACCGTTTTCTTTTTTTTTTTTTTTTGCAGTACAATCTTGCTGCGTACGGTAGGTTTTATGATCTCGTTCGTAGTTTTTTGATTGTTAGAAAACTTTTTATCCTTGTTTTCATTGTTACAATTTTTTATTGTTTCGATGCTGGATAAAGGTGCCGGGTTTACGTCGGGGGTCAGCGCATGGATGTTCCTATTTCTATAGATAATGGGAACCCCATGATACCTGTCCCATTTGCCGACATTGCAGCCAGACCTCACTATGTGAACTTTGTTTGCACATGGAGTCTGCTGCTTAGGCTCCCATGCCTTTCCAGCTAACTTTCCGCCGGAAGAGGGATTCGTCCTCTTCTTCCGGTAAGGGAAGTAAGCTTTTTAAGACCTCCCTCCTGAAGTTCTGAACCAGAGCGTTCCTGCTGGGGGTGCTCTCGTTCCACCGAGCTCCGCCCTTCAGCAGGGGGTGGCTCCCCCTGTCCAGGTGCGTCCTGGAGTAGGGGGGGGGCAGCCCGACCCTGACTCGGCGCAGTCAAGGGTCGAATTGGCCGGTAGCTCTCGATAGGCGGCGGTGTTACCGTCGGAAAGGGACTTCCGGTCGAGGTCTCTGATTCCTTCAGGGACCTCGGCACGCCAGGTGGCGTCGTTGGTGGGGGCCGCTTTGACTCCGGAACTGTGCCTTCGGGTATAGGGTCAGGGGCCACAGACTTTTTGTCAGGATTGTCTGTGGCTACGGGGATTAGTGACACTTGAGTTCACTAATCCTGGTGTCAGCGCGGGGTCTGTTTTCCCACCCTCACAGGCTTCTGGCTCTGGGACTTCCGTCCCAATCCAGATTTCCCAGTGCAGGGTTTCCCAGGGGGTTTTCCTCCAAGGGTTTGGGGCTTCAGGCCAGGAGTCCGGTTTCCGGTCTCCCTTTCCCCCGGGCTCAGGGAGTAGGGGTGCCTGCGGGCACTTATTCCTGGGTCGCCCAGGCCAACCTGCGGATGGTTTTGGGTACCAACAGTTACTCAGCAGTTACGGGCTTAGCCCGTACATGTCTGGGTTTCCACCTGGTGGGAGTGGCGGTTCATCCTGGTCCTTTGGACAGGATGTCCAGCCCCAGACTCAGACAGGCCATCTTGGCCAGTTCTGGGGTCACTCCCGGCCCGCTGGACCGTTCCCATTCCCTCAGGGGTTTGGGTTTTTACCCCATGGGTCTTCACTCGTGGAACCCATAGGGGTTGGTCTCTCCTCTAGGAGATGTTATAGCAGTGCGGAATCCCCCCAATGTTCTGCTACTTCGGGGGCCTTGTTGGCCGGTCCTATAAAGGTTTGCCAGACCTTAAGGACTTCCGCCTCCAGTGCAGACCCGTCGGTCTCCTGTTCCCAGGGGTCGGCTTCGGGTCTCCGACCCAAGCCTACAGCTACAGCTGTTGGTCGCACTGCGTCCAAATGCCATAAAGAGGAGTTCCCCTCTGCGGAGATGGCTCCTCTGGCGGCCCCTGTTCCTCCCAAGGGGACTTCGGTCTCTATTGAGGAGGAGATGGACATCGAGGGTGCGGGCTCGGCAGAGGAAGACGATGTCATTCATCTTTCTCCTGGGCCAAGAGGGTTCACAAGGGGAAGATGGCCCTGAGACTGCTGAAGCCTAGGCTCAGCATGTGCTTTCTGGGATGCGGGTCCTCCGGGCCAACATCTCCCAGATTCTCAGGGCGGAGGTTTGCCCACCGCCTCAGCATCGTCGGCGCCTGAATCCACCATCCTTCTGGGTTCCCTGGTGGCTCCTCGGGCTTCCGTTCGCTCAGATCGGTCTCTGCCAGAAGGCAATATCATGTCTTCGGTTCTGGCCACGGCCCGGGCTCCGGTTTTAGAGAAGGACTCCTTCTCTACCCGTGCTCCCGGGTTTGTCGGTCTGCAGCTCAGTGTTGGTGAATTGTCGGAGGCTTCAGCTTCCGACTATGCCACACATGATGGGCAGCTGGCCTCTCAACCAGCACAGCTGGAGTTGAGACAGCTGGCTGCCTGGCCCGGCAAATCAGTGGACCAGGTGGTGATCGATCCCAAAGAGCACCACAGGATGGAGAGAATGTTGCACCTCTCCATCCAAGTTCTGTCATACATAGACTTCCTGACAGTTTGTCTATACAGGGTATCCGATTTGCCTGAGTGTCGGTTATCCGAGACAGAACAGCCGACATACAGGACACGGCAGCCTTGCAGGTTCTCTGCTCGTCAATGCCGTGTTGGCTAGGCAGTTTTCAGTTCTGAAATTCCGCCCAGTCCAGTAACCCTACCGTTTCCGCTTGTTGAATGCCCCCTTCTAGGGCTCTACCCTGTTCAGGGGAGCTCTTCCTTGGGTTCAGAAGGATATGAAGGAGGACTCGGTCGTCTCAGCACTTCTGGTGAAGAGGTTTCAGGCTGAGAAGGCCAGTGCCTCGCAGGGGTCAGTGCCTCCTAAGAAGAAGGCGAAGTCTTCGGCTGCTCAGTTTTCTGCACAGCCCAAGTCCCAACCTCACTTCAACGGCAACAAGGGGAAGGGTAGGAAGGGTAAGAAACCTCCTGGGGGCAAGAAGAAGGGTTCCTGACTATTTCTGCTTCTTGGCCGCGAAAGGCGAAGGGTATGGCCGGGTGGACGGTGGTTCTCCTTTCCCGGGCTCATGTCCTTCTCCTGCAGGCTCAGGCTCCGGGTGGGCAGACGATTCTCTGGTCTGGCAGGGGCTCGATCTGCCCCATCCGGAACTCCCTGTGGGCGGACGTCTCTCTGCTTTCCTTTCCCAGTGGCAGGATATTACAGAGGACGCTTGGGCTTTTGTCGGTGGTCAGGGAGGGTCTAGGTATTCCCCTTCTTCAGGATTCGTCCCTCGCCTCCTGGCCGTTTTTGTTTCTTTCCTCCTCCCGGGGATTCAGAAAGGGCACGGGTGCTCCAGGAGGAAGTAGGGACCATGCTGCCAAGGCAGAGATGCCCCTGGGGCTCACGACAGCTCCTTTGGTGTTCACCAAGTTGCTGCTGGTGTTTCCTTCACTCACGCAGAATAGACGTCCACATCTATTTCGACGACTCCCTCATGCCTCTTTTGGTGTGGGAATCGTTAGTGAAGGACACTCGTCTGGTCCTGAAACTCTTGCTCAGAGTCGGCTTCATTCCTTCCAGAGAGAAGTCAGAGGTTCCTTCATATTAGGACTTCTTCTTCCTGGGGAACCATTTTGACATGGTTCGGGGCTTAGCCCTTCCACCTCTGGAGAAGTTTGAGAAGGTCAGGGCTCTGGCTCTGACTTTCATCACTTGGTCGCTTGTCCAGGTACATTGGTTCCTCAGTTTTCTGGGGTATCTCAACTCCTTGGCATATGTGGTCCCCCTAGAGAGGATTCACATCGGACCTCTCCAGATGTTCCTCCTGTCTGACTGGGTTCCGTCATCCAGGAGGCCTGGATCCCACTTACCCAGTCGGTCAGGGAGTTCTCTTGCTGGTGGACCATTCAGGAGAACGTTTTCCACGGGGTACCTCTGACCAAGCCTATCTCCTCTATGATCCTGTTCATTGACAGGAATGTGAGCTTACCTCGATGGCCAATGCCGCTTGGGGGAGTGGTCTGGCGAACAACTCTCGGAGCACATCAGTGTACTCGAGATGAGACTGTTCATTTGGCTCTGCAGTCCTTTAGGGGTATCCTGCAGTCCAAAGTGTGGCTACCGACAACAGTTGTCGCGTATCTGGAGAGACAGGGGCCACCAGGTCTCATGTCCTGTGTGCCCTCTCCATCCACATCCTTCTTCTCTGCCAGGACATGCAGTTGACCATAACGGTCAAGCATCTTTCTGGCAGGCTGAGTGTGTTGGTGGCCACTCTCCAGGCGCCACCAGCCGGTGTTGACGGAATGGCAGCTGTGTCCCTTGATTTTCAAGGGGAATTGTCAGGCGTGGGACAGACCTATTATAGACCTGTTTGCCACTTCCCTGAACAACCAGCTGCTAACCTTCGTCTCCCCGGTCCCAGACCGTAAGGCGTGGGCTGTGGACGCCCTTTCTCTGGAATAGGAAGGGACGTATGCATATGCATTCCCTCCCTTCAACCTGGTGGGCAGGATTCTACAGAAGTTCTGGGAGCATCACTGCTCCTTACTTCTGAGAACCCCTCTGTGGCCGAGGCAAGCTTGGTTTCAGGAGCTCTTGTCGTTTCTGGTGGAGGAGCCCTTGGCTCTCCCCACCAGACCGAATCTCCTTCGCCAGCCTTGGCCCAGAACGACACACTCTTGACCAGAGATCCTCCACCTTCACGCGCTGAGGCTATCTCTGGAAGCCACGCCAAGGCAGGCTTTTCTCAAGAGGTGTCAGATTGCATTGAGCAATCAATCAGGGCTTCCTCTTCTGCCGTCTACCAGTCACGTTGGATGATCTTCTGTGATTGGTGTGTCGGCAAGGAAGCTTATTCATTCGAAGCCTCTGCATTTGATTGCGGACTTCCTAATCTCTCTGTTTAGGTACCGCTATCTGCCACCTGGCACTATTGCTGGCTATCGTACAGCTATTGCCAGAGTTCTTGCTTGTTATGGCAGGAAGGAGATCGGTTAGTCCTCCTCTCTTTCTGCCCTAATCAGAGGCTTTGCTATGAATAGAGTTGTTTTTAGCGAAGAATCAGGTTCCGGGGTTCTCGCACGATCCCATCAGGATCCTGGCTGTGACTAGCTCGGAGGAGCGTCCATGTCTTTCCGTACGGCGGCATGTGGGTACACCTGCTCTTTCACAGAGAGGTCCCTTCCTTCACTTTAGCACTCTGTTCTCCCTCCCTACTACTTTGGTTGTGCTGAAGGGGCTGCCTGGCTTCTAGTCACCACTACGGTAAGACGAATTCGCATACTAAAGTTATGGTAATTATTACTGAAATGAAATTGAGGTTTTTTAATGTAAAACCAATTTTCATGATGTAATACTTACCATAACTTTATGGAGTCCCACCCTATCCTCCCCTCTTCCTTATCTGCCTGGCTGCCCCTCTGTGGGGTTTACGCCATAAAGGTTATTAGAGGAAGGGAGATCACTCTGCGTTCCTGCCGTGATGGCTCATGGATCGTAGGGAGGGCGGGATTGTTTTTCTTTTGAATCTTTTGTTGTTGGGATACAAAGATGGGTGTAGGTACTGTATTTGCATACTAAAGTTATGGTAAGTATTACATCATGAAAATTGGTTTTACATTAAAAAACCTCAAATCTCTCTATTACACGTTTCTGAATTTATAGGACATAGTTGACTTCTGAAGACTTGGTTGAAAGAAGATTTCATTATGCTGGCGTGCTAGTATCGCATTTAGCATATTGGACTTGTTGCTTGAAAATTAAGAACATGGATTGATGTTGCAGCAACCAAGCAAATTGATTACATAAATGAATTGACTTATTGACTGCTATTTATAAATGTAAGTCGTAATCTTAATGAGAAATTAAATATACGAGCTCAATGAATTTGAAATTTGAATTTGATCATTTCTAATAATTGCCCTTCTTTTCTTTAGTGCAATGGGTTACTTTAAGATATAGTTAACGGTAGATGTTGTAGATCCCGTCCAATGCGAATCCTTGATCAAGAATTTTCAGGTGTTAATCTTCAAATTTTAATTGCTACAATAATAATCAATTGTTCTGTTCAAATGTATTTTCTAATTCCACATCTTCACGCAGTTTCATTTGTCTTTATCATACGCCCCTAACTAAATCAGATTATTTCTTCGTATGTTGACTATAGTAATGTGCACTCATGTAATAAAATGTGATGTTTTCACTCAAAAGATACTGTTGGGCTGAATTGTAACACTCTGATTTTTCGAAATAAGTCCGACATATTTTGTACCGTGTTTTTATGAACTAGCTGTGTAACCTCTATGTAGGCCACAACAAATACCTATCCATGGCTGCAAGGCTGATAAAACCATAGTACAGCGGACGAGACTTAAAACGGTGGTCTGTGTGAGTTTTGTCCAACAGCGTACAAAAAAGATCCTCATTCGGTCATTGATAATAAGAGTAGGCACTTATCGCCGCCCAGGAACCCGAATAAGCCCCAAAGGGCGAAATAATTCAGCTCCAAAGAAGAATTATGGGTTATCTCCCTTCCGTACCGACATCAACACGAAAGTCCGCCTGAAACGCCATCACTTCAATATCGGATTGCAACTCTAATACATAGTGAATGCACCAGTTCCCTTCAGGATGACTAAAACAGTTATCAAGCTTTATCATAAATCCCAAAACTAGCGAAATACAGCCATTTGCCTATGACCCTGCCCTTCGAAAACCCTCTATTTTGAAAACGAAATCGCCAATCAACTAGTTCCTGTTCAGGAATCACCATGATATGTCTAAGGACAGACACAGGGCATTTTCAGTATTGGCCAATTGAATTTAAAGCTGTCATTTTAAGTTCATTTCAACTTTGTACACCATCCGGTGCACATACAATTTCATACCCCATACAGTATGAAAAACAAGAGCGAAATTTCAATTGTATCTCTTTAATGTCATTGATCATTTCGTAAATTATACTGGAATTACTAACAAAATAAGAATAAATTTTAAAAATGATAATAGAAACACCATATCTGGGTATATCAGTGAAAATAACAAATGTAAATACAGACTAAAAACATGAAAAAATAAAGATACATTGCATTTATAACGTCTTATACGATAAAAATCGGGCATCGTGTAAAATACATTCATGAAATACCTATCTAAACTTATCATTATATGTGTTTCAATAGTTAATGAAATTTATAGACTTTATTTTATGAAATACAATACATGTATATAAATACAAGAGGCCCAAATGGCCTGCACTGAAAACGTTACTTAAAGTAATACTACAAGACACCACTCCATTTACCAAGAGCTTAATTCTTTCTGAGGACATTTACCTTTATCTTATAATATCAATGAAGAAAAACCTACATATCTTAAATTTGAGTGTGATCCATCCAGTGCTTTTTAAGAAATACTTAATGGCAGTAACAAGTTTTGTTTAAAGATAGAAAGACAGGCGATGGACCACAAACAAAGAGCAATTTAAATATAAATTCATTGAATGTACAATAATAAAAATGTCTTTACGAAAAGCTGACTTGGCGAAAACGTTTGAACAAAACTTTATACCTGTTACAGAAGTTAATTGAAATCATAGAATGAAAGTGGCATAACCATTTTATGTCTAGACACTCAAAGGATACGTAGTCATCATTTTATAAACATCATCATATGGGACCAACGCACAAACTTATCGCAAAAACATTCTTAGTTAAAATTACTTTTGACACACTTCAGTGCTATGATTCAACTTAGTTTTTAAAAAAAAACACCTATGAAAAAAATGTGTATGAAATACACATGCACATAAAATTACAAGATGCGCACGTGACCTGTACTAAAATACACCTAAATGAAACCCTGAAAACCTTCACTTAAATCAATTTACTATGACCATTGTTTTGCCACTGTATGCATAATATAGGATGATTTATGTGTAAGGAGATGTCTATTGTAAGCCAGTCATTAGATACTAGGGCCAACTTAACTAATTTGTTGCATTTAAAGCAAGAACATATGGAAAAATTACTTAGATGTCAGCAGGATTTTGAAGACATTAGTTTTTATAAGGACATCCTATGTGGTATTTGGTACACTTTGTTTTTTCGCTCTGGCGTTGACAATTTTCAAGTGCAAACATCCGATTCTACTTTTTCCAGTATCTCTTTTAAAGCAGCATTCCCTTTGTGATTTGTTGCCCTAAAAACTGCTTTGTGATGTTGTCATTAGCCTTTTCGAGGCCTCGTTGTGTAAATTGCACAACATTTTTGTGTCTTTTTATAAGTTCAGTGATATGGCACCGCAATAACTGCATATACGACGTACAGACAGTTTGCTCCAATGCACGTGTCCAAAAAATATCTGAATTTGGATTATCCGATGTTAGAAGAGCTGTGATGACCTTGAAGCGATCCCATACATCTTAAATGTGCTTTGATCTTTCATCTTTTAAATGCAAATCAGCTGTCTGATATTTGTTTAATAAGAAATGTTTTTCTGGTCCTTGCAAATTAGTATACTCTAACTTGTTGGTTTCATTATTGACCCGAAACTTGAACTTGATCCATAATTCTTGCAATTTTGTTACAACCATCAACATCAAAGGGACATATTCACAGTGTGCTTTTGTGGTGAAATTTTCTAATGTGATAATTTATATCAACATTATGAAAATGAGCGTTATAATAACTACAACCTCTGATAATGAGGAATAAGAATTATTGATGTACATATACATACAATTATTTACTTTTTTCTTTTTCAATATTAATTCTTTTAAATCTGAATGATACAAACAATCAGATGCGTGTATCCATCTTAATTTGGTGACTGAAAAGAACAAAATTATTGAAATAATTACCAATGTACTGGATTTTCACTTTTCTTGTAGTCTCATCCTCTATTGTGACCTGCCATAATGTGTTGTATCTAGCCAGTCTATGCCTATAGCAGAGAATTTGCAAGCTCACTGTTAAAAAACTACGTTAGTGTATTAAAAATCGTTCTCTTTTGATCTAAATGCCCCCTCCACGTCTGGATGTTTCCAATTTCCAAACCACTCCTTAGGGGATCTCGATTACATATAATGACTTAATATTATGAGGACCTGTGATAATGTCTGTTGTTTACTTGACAGAGACTGCGGTCATGTCGGTCTGGATTTCCCAATAATCGCTAAGGAGACATAACGCATGGTTTCCCGCAGAAATAAATATGATTGCAAATTAGCTTCGAAATCTCACCATATTTCAGCTTTTTGTGAAAATGTAGCTGTGTAATTTGGTGGGGTTTTGTTTACTAATACCCCTCGACAGGTTGGTTTTATTTGTTGCATCGAATTTAAAGTGAAACTGTGTACTATGTATGCAAATAAATATTTACCCACACAGACGACTTTACGGAATCCCATATAAGAAATACACAAAAGTAGGGGTGGTTGGTGTGTCATTGCCCCAAAAAGAAGCCTTCAAACGTCATGATCTTCTAGTTAGAGTAGAACCAAACAATGAATTAAACTACACCTTACAACAGTTTCGATCTTACTCTTCGTCAGTGACCAAATCAGACGATGAGAAATTAGCCCATGAAAGAAATGGTTATAGCTCACACCTGTCCATACAAACCACAAGGATTTTCAGTTTTGAGTTTACTGGCGCGTCCTTTGAAATGACTGACTATATGCACTCATATAATAAAATGTTACATTTTTATTTCAACAGATATTGTTAAACTGAATTGTCACACCCTGATTCTTATAATAATCATTAACAGTGGTTATTTTTTGTTTGTGGTTTTGAACATGAATATTTATGCTATCACGGATTCAAATTTTAAATAAGTCCGACATGTTATGATGGGTAATCTCTTTGTAGACTACAACAGATACCTATAGCATCCTATAGCATTGTCTGGCCCAATCTAAATAAAGCAAATGTGTGTTTTTTTTTTAAATACAAATGCAAGGCCGTAGCAATGTTAGTGCAGGATTCTTCGTAACTGATATTTGATTATCGAAAATGACATTTTTATATCATACGTCCCTGATAGATGTTTACGTATCTTTAATTACGACTTTCAAACTGGGAAAATTTCGTAGTCCCCTTTAGTTTGAATATCGGTCAAAGCAACGCTAGGGCCGACCCAGTCCATAACTGGTTTAACACAGTTTATTTGTAGTAAGGATGAATTCCGAAACATACTTGGACGAGATTAAAGACAGCTGTTTGTTTTGTTAAAAAGATAAAATTCGCAATGTTCCCAATTTCATTATTTTTACATATATATACATGTATATATATCTTCTATTATTTAATTGTTGTTGCTGTTGTCGTTTTTAATCATCGAGAGTTTCTGCATAAAGAAAAAAATATATGTAAAATGTGGGTTTAAAAAACGAGAAGATCATCTTTTTATGAATTTGTCTACCATTCCACAACAAAACAGCAAATAAGAATGTAAAATATTCGGTAAGTGGCTTTAAGATCCATAATGTACGTCCATAGATGTTTACATCATATTTTCTTTGGACGAGTGAAGTAGGGACTGTGACAAAACGATGCGTATATGTTGTGTTAGAAAACTATTGTATCATCTGCTCTGAACGTACATCCTCTAACCTAAGGAACATACATTACTGCGACTTATTTGGAGCTTCAATGAGTGTGTATTAATTTTATTAATCACAGAATATCACACCTGGAAATAGAAAAAGCTCGTATCTTGAGCTTCAAGTCAACTCGTCCCATAAGTCAGTATCGACCGGAAACGGAAAACGAATGTGCGCACGCTTACTTCATTTGTAAACTACACGAACAAAAAGAAAATGCAGCCTCAAAGATTCCCTGGTCAAGGACCACCGATGAGACCCTATCAACAACAAGGATACCCAGCTGTGCGTATATTTTTATATTGTACCTTGACGACGTGCAGTGAATGATAATTCATAACCATGTCTTTTATATCTTCTGTTCTAGCCGGCTATGTTAACAAACCGGGTCGGGAAAGCGGGGAGGGGATGCATTTTATATTTTTGTGTCGCGTTTACTACAGGCACCTGTATCTAGAATGTAAACAACTCTACTAAAATCTAGTCCATTATGTGTTACACTAAAAAGCAACAAATATGATTTGCAGAAATAATAATAATGAAAATAAGAAACATAAGCGCTGATAACTCCTATTGGTCATACAGAAAACATGAAATTTAACATAAGCTTAAGTATTTAGTTATACAGGCACTACGGCTTAGTTACAAAATGTTGAGGATCATATTTATTATAACTACAGATTGGCACTAGTAGCTACATGTTTCCCTATAGCCACATCAACAATTGGGTCCTGACACCATTTGTTGTTACAGTCTCATCGGTGGTCATTGGCCAGAGAATCTTTATTATATTTACTGTGTGACAGAGATTATTCATGACAATAACCAAGTTTCATTCATTTTGTAACAGGGATTATATACGTGACAATGATCTGTGTTTCCTTACCTACAAGTACACTGCTATAATAAACTGGGATTTTTTTAGGGTCCAAGACCAGGTGGATACCCAGGACAACAGATGGGGCCTGGAGGACCACAGAGAATGGGAGTTCCCCCTCATGGGGGCATGCCTCCACACCCATACGCAGGTATGTTTATATGTATAGAACAACCATTATTCAGTTTATTTCCAAATGCAGTACAGCATACAATTGTAAACATGTATAGCAGTAATGTTTGTAGGGTTTTCTTGTTTATAGTACTATTTCAAAAATTTTGATGAGTATGGTTACCAAAAAATATTGTGACTCCAATTCTCAAAATTTGAGTTAGTCCCACAGGAAAGGTCCAAAACTCCTATATCTGAGTCTCAAAAATCACTTTAAAGTAAAGATATTAGATATATGTATGTTAATATTTGAATTATTTGTTTCTACTAAAAATCTTGTTGTTGACAGCATCATCATTTTCTGCTGAAAGAATTTAGTTGTGTTGTATGTGAGGCTTACATCCTTCTGCTCAATTGATGCTCTATAATGATACACTGTGAAATGGGTTTTACTTTCTAAGTAGTAGTTATATAGTAAGAAATGTTGTCCAACTTTTTGTTTAGTTTTGAACGTTTGAAACAGATGAATAGACTTTTGAATTATGTCATGATTAGAAATTTATCCTTAAGTAGTGGAGTGGTATAAAATTTCACTGATTGTCGTGTATGTTATCAGGTAACAAAAGATCAATTTATTGTCACAGTAATACTGGACCATACACAATACTCAAATCAATGGAGTTAATATTGTATGTTACTGCAATACTGGACCATACACAATTCTCAAATCAATGGGGGTAATATTGTATGTTACTGCAATACTGTACCATACAAAATCCTCAAATCAATGGGGGTAATATTGTATGTTACTGCAATACTGGACCATACAAGATACTCAAATCAATGGGGGTAATATTGTATGTTACTGCAATACTGGACCATACAAGATACTCAAATCAATGGAGGGTAATATTACTGTAATATCGCAGTAATACTGTACCATACAAAATCTTCAAATCAATGGGGGTAATATTGTATGTTAATGCAATATTGGACCATACAAGATAATCAAATCAATGGAGGGTAATATTACTGTAATATCGCAGTAATACTGTACCATACAAAATCTTCAAATCAATGGGGGTAATATTGTATGTTACTGCAATACTGGACCATACAAGATACTCAAATCAATGAACAGTAATATTGTATGTTATTGCAATACTGGACCATACAAGATACTCAAATCAATGGGGGTAATATTGGACATACAAAATCCTCAAATCAATGGAGGGTAATTTTGTAATATCACTTTTGTATATCAAACATTATTGACAACTGATTTTCTCTATGATATCATTAAACATATGAACATTGTTTTACTAATGTGGCTGTGAAATTTGATACATTCATGTGTGTAAGCTAAGTAGGTATATTATTACTGAGGTACCTCAGAAATATCAATCCTTTGGGATCCCAGATTTTGTCATGCATGTTTGGCAGCTGTTGTCGTAAATATCTTTAGAACTGTGCAACAAATGTTAAACTGTAAATATGTTGTTGGATAGATTATGAGTATATCTTTTTTTGTTATAGTAGAATTATAACTGTTTGAATCCATTGTAAGGAAGTAGAATCAATTTTCCATGATGTACCACTGCAGCTACCCTGCATATATAGTTTAACTTTAAGATATACAACTGAAATCCAGATTTGGATTGCTGTCCATTTTCCATGGCGTCTGAAAACTGGCAAGAACTTTGGTCCCCATCAAATTATTCAAATTGACTTCAATTTTCGTACAGGTGTTCCAGTGTTGCCAACTCACCTGACTTCATCTGGTCAACGCAATATTTGTCATAGAATTCACATGCTCAAATTATAAAAAAAATGCTTGAACCTCCTGATACTCTTTACTTTTGATCATTATTTAAAAGTTTGAATTTCAGGTTTTGAATATAAAATATGATGTCATATAGATATAGACAGATGTGAAAATTGATTTTAAGGTCATTTAGCTCAATACCTTTTAAAACATCCTGTCACCCTTGATTTTGAAGACCATGACCAGATTTAATTTGACAAAAAGTTGTTTAGATATAACGTATGTAAATCAGGCATTTGTTTTTAAACAAAGTATTATTAACACCTAACCTTATGGCCCTTTATGTCTGGTTCACATAGAAATGTTGCTTTTCAGTCTTTATGGGAAGACTTTTAGACAAGTTTGAATTTTCTGTAGCTTTTTCTTCTCTTGTTTTATGTGATTTTGACCCTTGTCTGTGACACCTAAATTTATAGCCCTTTACTCCTTGTGTCACAAGTCAACTTCTGTGGTCACTAACTAAATGCAAAGTTCACATAGAAACGTTGTATTTCAGCCAGTGTGTGAAGAATTTGCGACAAGTTTGAATTTTCTGCAGCTTTTTCTTCTCTTGTTTTTATGTGATTTTGACCCTTGTCTGTAACAGGACAGGCAGTGCCCCCTACCAGCAAAGCCAGTAAGTATATAAGCTTGCTTGACTGAGAACGACTGTCACTGATTGACAGATTCAGTAGTAAAGCTTTGATCGTTAGAGCCATTTAGAAGATCATGCATTTATGTACAGTTGTAGTGTTTGTAAATGAACCATACATGAAAAAATATTTTTCTTTTAAGAATCAAAAGGTTTCTAGTTATACTAATGATTTGTTGGTATTGAAAACATGCTGACATTTTATCAGCAAGACCTAGCAACATGCATCAACCAAAGATATTCCTTTGCCCACTATGAAATACAAACAGTTGTCTACTTTTTATCTACCCTCTTTTGTCCATTCAGTATCGTTTTTTTTCAGATATCTCTTAATTTTCAATTTTCTAAAACATCGATCAAATGGTCAGGTTGTTCCTTTTGATATGGAGCAGTTTTCAATTTCAGTGTTTTCATAGCAGGGTTAGAAAAATATATTTTCAGCTACTAGTCTGTGGGGCAAGTGAAACTTGAAATTCACTTGCCCGAATCCAATATTCACTCACCCGAAGAAAAAAAGGCAACAAAACGTAATTTAAGGAGCACAACTTTTTTTATCAATTTCTGTATCAAATGTTTCAACTCAATGTTTGCTTTTATTGTTTTACTCATATTTAATTCACTGTTAACGCAAGCGAGAACATCGACTTTTTGACAGTAACTATGTACACAAAACAATCTTGTTTACAACATTTGTGGTGACATAATAGGTTTTTGCATAGTCTGGATCAGCCCAAGCGTTGACACGTGAAGTAAACAAGGATACTATATCGATATACTTGATCGACTATCAGTGGATCTAAATTAGTTTTAAGAGTGTTTAAGTTAATGCGCATCATTTATTATGGAATATCCAATAGTCAGAACTACAAATTTCACTCGCCCACTGGACAAGTAGCTGAAACAAATCACTCGCCCACAAGTAGCTTTGACTCGTCTAGACTAGCGGAGGAGTGGATTTTTCTAACTTTGCATAGTTACAAGGGAACCATATGGTCAAAATCACTGCTTTCCAACAATGTGGAAGAGTTATTGAACTTTGGGTTTTTAAAGAGCCATCTAAACCATGATCAGAGATCTTCTTAAAAATTGACAAGTTATCTCTTTGAAACTTAAAAATATTTGTTACATAAGGCATGGAACTGGAATCTGATGACTCAGTCCAGCAGTAGAAACTATGTACATGCTTATAGACTGTTGCTTCTTAAAATCGATAGTGTTACGCTGCATGTTTTTAATAAGGCATGTCCATCACTCAAGATATTTCATAATTTACTTCAAAAGAAGTTGTTAAAGTCATTTTTGTCTCGGGGTTGATATAGATTTAACAAACTGGTACTAGATTTCAGGTCTTAGATTGTCTTGGTGTCATTTCTCAAAATCCACAGTGTTTACTAAACAGTCATCATGTATGACTAATGTAAGACTTGATGACTTCATTTCAAAACAAACAGTATTAAGACTTTAAAAACCATAATAATTATATTTGATTAAGACCTGGAGAAAATCAGGAGAATAAACAGCACTATTTCTATAGGCCTGAAGAAGACCTAGCTTAACTTTCTATTCTCTCCTTTGACCTCTCCAGCAAATCAGTTAACTCAGAGTCCAGAATGTTATTTTGTTATCTACATTAACTATCATGTAAATTCTGTCAAACCATTGTTTTAACGATGTTATGTCGGTTCCTGTCTGATTGGTGGATTGGTAGTGTGCGCTTTTTGTCACATGTGTACCATGTAACCATGTATACTGTGTATTTTATATGTACAGGTATGTTAAAGATAATGAGTTAAAAAGAACTCTGCCAGCTGTTTGAATTGGTTGTAAGTGCCATGCATGACAAGCACACACAGTAACTAGACTGCAGTTTGTTGTGGTTGTGCTTTATTATCATGGGTCAGTGTTACTTATGTTCCTCTTGACCTATCTTGTACCAAGTGATTGTCTTCAATTCAGCAACTTCATTTCTGAAGAATTTTTTCCCTACTAATGTAATACATGAATAGACCTCAGTAGAGTTCTTGTGTCAGAGTTCAAAGGTCTAGGAAATATTACCAAAGATATGGAAAGTCAGGGTTCCAAGGTCAAGGTCACTGATAATATGATTTTTGTATGACAGTTATTTTATGAAAATTTGACAATAAACCATTGCTTAAGGGACCAAATACAATATTTTTGTCTAGACTTTTTTATGACTTAAAAATACATTTGTTGGTGTTTGTTGTTAACCTGTTGCCTGTGTGGATGATAAGTTATTTTGTGAGTGGGCATGGTCGCTTTGACAATAGCTAGCTCAACCCAGAAATCTGATTTCGGCAGAAGGAATGCTTTTTTAGTACTTTCAATAGTCAGTTTATGTAATACCATCAGATGCCAAGTGGCAATGGTGGCAGAGTGATGAAAGAGCCTGACCTTTTATCACTACCCCTCCACCTCTGGGTCAAATGGTCAAGGTGTACGTGGGGCAGTCGCAAGGTAGTAGCTGCAGGTCGGTAGACTTTCTCCAAGATCTCTGGCTTTGCTCCACCAACCACACCTAAAACATCCTTAATGATGTTAGCTGTTAATAGGACATAACGCAACAATACATCTAAACCAGATGCAGAATAATGCATAATTACATTATTTAAGGCTTTTTTAGTGCATGATAATCATGTATAGTGTAATGAATCTGTCCCCAAGGTTATGTGAGTCTCATAGGTTTAAATGTTATACTGAAATATACAATGTAGATGTACAAGGATCATGATAGTTGACATGACAAATTATAGACGGTTATGTTATTGATTTCTGATACAATGATTGGACATACGTGTTTGGGTTTTGGTTGGTTTGCGTTTTGATAAAATTGCTATTTTAGTTTAACAAAAGAATTGAAAGATCAAAACTGCTTTATTTGTTTGATCCAAATTCAATACCTATATGTAAAATCATGTTTAAGTTTAAGTTGATTTCCCAAATATGTGTACAACAGAATGTTTTTTGCTATTGAATTATATCTTTCTTAAATATTTATCTATTTGCTTTACAGATCAAGTCACATTACTATAGATTTAAATATTTATGATAGAACTGTTACCTGTACGTGATTAATAATCTCACTTGAAATCCTGTAACATAACCACATTCGAGGAGATGAGGAGATGCTGCAGGATGTCAGCCTTAGACTGATATAAATCTCAGTTGAATGTATAGGAGTCATGGTTTCATTTCTTCTTACATATCATATTTATATCAACATTGTGTAAAAAAGTTCTCAGTTATTTTCATTTCCAGATTTTTTTATTTGATTCTAATAGCCTCCTTTCAATTTTGGACTTATGAGTGAAAGAATACTGAATATGACAAGTTACTAGACAAATCATGGTCAGACAAGACTTTCGAAGTCGCCTTTCATTTTGATGCAGACAAAAAATCCAGCATCGGGCAGCGTGTGAGAATTCCCTTGTCTCTAAATGAAGATACATTAGTCAAAATTGTTGGCCTAGTAATTATGTAACATATTGATTGATTACAACATATATGTACATGCTTTTACTTGTGATATGTGTTGATGTCCCTACATTTTGTTATTGATATCCACTATTAACTCAAAAGTACTGTGCCACCAACTTTTAAACCAGTTCCTGTATTTGAATGCATGCATTCATGTATTGAAACCTAGTTTATACTTGATTTGTGATGTGTAAGATTATTTTAGAAATCTTATCAGTGGTCCTGATTATCACCAATAAATCATCACCTTGACCTTGTAATTTTCCAGCTGGTGGAAAGGTCAAAGGTGACTCACAGAGTGAGTATTTACAATGCTGAGGATGCTCCCCGCTTTGTTGGCTGTTTATACTGTAGTTTTTGCCCCTGATCAATCTGCATGCGCCATTCCATTGATTTTCTCTACTTTTATAATTGATTTTAAAATTGAACCCTCTGAATGTTTATGGAATTGATTTATTATTTTCTCTTTTGATACAGTAAAATTATGTCAAACGATGAAAGCTATCAGTTGTAGAATGGGCATAATGTATGTGTTTTCTTACCACTAATATCACCTCAATGTTTGAGAAGACTTAATTCTCCATTTGTGGGGTTTAGAAAGTTACATATGGTTTGTCATTTGCAGGCACCAAAGTGCATGTTATCTCAATGATCTGTAGACTGTTGGTGGGTTAAACGCATCACTGAACAATCACCTTATGATACCACAACTAAACCATCAATACCAGTCTGATTCATGATATACTTTGTAGATGATAGATCTCCATTATACATATGTTAATTTATAAAAGAAAGCACTTTGTTGGAGCTGTTTTTCTTTACTTTTACTTATATGTTATTGTTATGAAGTTTTGAAGTAAAATCTATAATTTGGTACTCTGAAATAGGAATAACTGACTTCTTTAAAAATTCTGTGAAAAAAATGACCAAATTGAAAAAAAATCATAAACATTTTATCGAAATGTATATTTTTGAAATTCATGCATGTCCCTCTTAAACATGAAATTCAGAATAAAGTGATAAGAGGATGTAGGTGTAAGTGTCTGTGAGAGACGGTATGGGTGTCTCAGTTTGCATGTTGTAGATGTTATGCTGATTGTTGCTGGTATTCCTATTTTACGTGGCTGAGATCGCTTTAATGCTGACTGTAGATTTGATATCGGTATAATATTTATTGTTGGATGGAGTTTTGAAGAGTTGTCCTGGGAGTGTATTTTTTAGCCATTTTTGATGAGCCTGAGTACTTATGATACATGTCGTTTATTTTGGTCTCATATATATTTCATTTTGGTCTCCTGATTTATTTGCTGGTAATTATAATCAGTATTAGTGGTTTGAAAGCAAACAGGCAAACCCAAGCATGCTCTTTGAATACTCTTTAATTATGTTATTTATTTCTGAAAATTTACCAAGTAGGGATAGAGAGAAAGATGGTTAGAGACAGGAGACAACTTAAGTAGTATAGATGAATTTTGATTGGTTTTTAGTTTAGGAAAACAACTTTAAAAAGACTGTTCCTGCTTTAAAACATATGATGGGCTTCATTGTGATAATCATTAGAGTATATTCTGGGTTTGCACAAAACATAAGAAAACTGTTAATGTTAGACATCGCTTACCAGGTAATTACTAGTACTGAAGATTTAATACAGTGACAAGGTTTTTAGGCGAAATGAAACACAGGTTTGGTTTCAGCCTATTGTCACAGCCTTTGGAACTAGTTGATACTACCAATGCTAGCTTTCTGATTGGTGGAAATACTCCAACTATTTATCAGGGACTACTGTTGGCAGTGGTATGCTTTAAGCAATGCTGCCATCTTATAAAACAGTGTCATGTATGTATGCTCTCGCTATGAGCCAAACAAGTATTATACTAAAAACTTACCTAACTGACAGACTAGGTGGTCTTATAAATATTCTGATAGAGATGTTTGTCAATCACAAACCAGCATTGCTCTAGTTTGCAGAAGGTTCTTGGGGGTGGGAAAATACGACAGAACAAACAGAGTTAGGGTATCATTGACAGCTATTCTTAGTGTGATCTGTCTAAAAGCTGTGAATAAGTGATAATCAGTGACAGCAAGAGTCGTAAAGAATCTTCAGAAAATATATTTTATAGTTAGCGACATTAGATATGACCACGAAGTCTTATGTTAAGATTTGTAAAATAAATGATTGAGTAATGGAGAGTTCATTTTTCTGGATCACTGGCAGCATTGTAAACTGTCTATCACAAGGGAGACAGTGTCTTCAATTGTTCACAGTAAAATACTAAAAGTAAGCAACATCAAAAGGAATGTGTTTAGAATAAATCATTAAATACTTGTATCATCAACAGCTGGGCACATGTGTGTACGTTTTATACAAATACCATGGGTAATTGTGATGGGTTTTCAGACACAATTGCCTAAAATACTCACAGAATTAGCAACATCAAAAGATGTACAGTATTCTAATATGAATGTAATATACTATTGTACAGAGTTTTATGTTTGTCAAGTTTATTGAGTTGTGGAGACAAAAATTTTCCATAAATGCTGACAGTACATGTTTGTAATTGTGTATTGCACTGTTAGCAGAGTCATCTTGTTATCTGTTGATTTAATAGGGGAATAAAACCTACCAGAGTATTCAGCCAATAATTTTTTTATAACTACAACTATAAAATCTAAGCCTCACAGATATGTTTCGTAAACACCACTGAGGACAAAATTAATTGATGATAAATCTGTAGTCGTAAGGCTTAATATAGACTCTACATACTAACACGTCAACTTCTGCCAATACACAAGCAAGTAGACAAATGTGTACATGGTTTCTCCATTGTGATGTTCAACAGTCTAAAAAGTTTTTCAAAAGATATGTTCTATACAGGCGACTGATCGGTAATTTCCAATCTTGCTAGTTGCTGTCACATGATGATGTTGACTAGGTTAATTTGCATTGATGAATACAGTAATTATGCTATTTATTTTTGTTGCTCATAAGTTTTGGCATACCAGATAATCAATTATGGCGGCCTTACAAAGTCTTTGCAATTTCTACAAAAAAAATTAAGAATAATTCTGTAGCTATGTAATGTGCCTACTTTTGGACTTTTGATTTTTCATGCATGGGTTTTTACGGTAGCAAAATAAACCATTTGTAATGTGTTGAAAAGTTTTGTCATGGGTTCAATATTCAGTACCAATGCTAGTGACAGTCTCTTGACTTGGAATTTGTAATTGTCTTTTGAATCATATATTTTGTAAAAAATTCACTGATTTGATGGAAAATGTATTCAAAATTTCAAATTTAGCAGTTGATAGTCATCTTCTATAATACTTGATTGTTTTGCATGTGATGGATTCTATCTTACAATTAAAGTTACCGATAATGTATGTTATCAACATGTTTAGCCTTTCAGTAGTTTCTGTACTTGAAGTTGTTGAATCTGTTTCTCAGTTCAAAAAGTTTATACATTTATATAAAATTTGATACTGAGAATGCAGTCTCATGATATTATAAATTTCTCATTGCTGTTTGTGTTCTACTTACTGTCAATGCTTACCATAATACACCAGTTGAAGCCATATGTATACAAAAAGCCTGATATCAACTGTTCATCTTTAAATTAGAATAGGTTTAAACAAAATTTATATTTGACTGCACTATCAATGCTGAAAGTGTACTTTATCAATGCTGAAAGTGTACTTTTAAATTTTCAATATTGACAGTGAATTTTGTCATGACTGAATACCGGTATGTACTTTATGAATATGTCCTTTGTCAATATTGACAGTGAACTGTCGATGCTGAATATGTTCATAAACAATACTGATAGTGAACTTCATCAATACCTCAACAAACAACAAGTCTGGACATTATTAATTAGATTGATATACTATTTAGAAATAGACATTAGATCTGTAAATTATACTCCCTATGTACGGACTTGTATTTATTTCGAATTTCCAATAGGTTTTAAGAGAAACATTATCAATGTTGGCCTAAATGTACAAAGACTTCCATCAATTTGACTAGAGATTTCATGATGATATTACTAATGTCATATATGTTTGTCATATTGTTTTCTATATGTTTTTGTATTTTACTTGTTTTTACAGCTTCACTACTGATGTAGCACTTTAACAAACCTAATTATATATGTGTTAGAGTCTCTAACAAAATGTCTTTATACAAGATCCTACAGATGTTTTGTGTTTACTTTTGTTCAACTTAATATCTTGTTTCCTTTATACTTTGTTGTAGGTATGCGACCAGGTATGTCCCCAGGCATGCCCCCACCCCCAGGGCCACCAGGCATGCAGGGACCTATGGATCGGAAACGACCCCCAGACCCCCGGGCAGCCCAACACATGAAGACGTAAAGAGCATTTTCTTATTTTTAAATCAGTATTTGTTTGTAATGTACACATTCTTTGTACAAATGTTTAGTTTCACCTTAAATTATGCTTTCATGCTATGCAATTGATAGTAAAGAAATATTTGTGACATTGATAGCAGAAAAATCTGTATTGATTGTTGAACCCTAAAAGCTTTTTATTTGGACCACTGGTCAGACATATAAAGTACTGGTGTGAATGTAGATTGTTTTGATAATGAGTTTTATACTGTATACTTACCATTACCAAATGTCTCTTTAAATTTAGGAAGAAGAAGAAGAAAGTTGCTGATAAAATTCTTCCTCAAAGAGTAAGTGAATTAATGGCCAGTATATGTTAATTATCTCTCATACCATCAACAAAATATTTTTACGACTAGAGGTAGGAATGTTTATCAGGTATATAAAGTCCACAGGCTAAATTTAATGTTCTGTGATGTCTGAGGTTAGAGGACTTAAAGGGACATCACAGTAAAAACATTAATTTTGTTAATAATCGTACAAGTTTTATACATTTCAAGTTACGTTTCTATCCTATCCCAATATTCACAGTCAATGTCCCATGTCCAGCTTGACCCGTTCTTTGGTTCGGGAAATGCATCTAAAGTTCAGTGCTGATAACATTAATATAAGAATTTTGAAAAAGAGAATGTTCATATTGTAAACATGAATACATGATTGCAGACAGTGACAGTAGTGACACAGTCAGTTAAATTTTGTAATGGGTGTGGCAAATGTTTTTAGATAAGTCATAAAGTCAGTTCAGAATTACAAAATAAGTATCATTAATCGCCAGCTGATTGAGGCGGGAAGCCATTTTTTTTTTACAGGTGACAGCATTTTATGTTCATGCGTCATCATATATAATGCAAAAATATCCTGATGTTGATCAACAGATATGGAATTTCTTTTCATAATCATTAATTAACACCTTTATATGCAAATTTAAAAAAAAACTAACTGTCATTGAACATAGGGTAATACATTTGATTTATGTATACAGTAATTGAAAAATCAGTAGAGGAAAAAATCTTTTAGCATAATTATCTGGTGAATCTGGTAGGCCTGATGTAAAATTCCATATTATAGTATATCAATATCATATTATTATGTTGGGTATTGGTTGTCCAAGTCAGATTCATTTTTAACATTATAATCTACCATTGATTACTTAGTTCACATGTTTATCGCATACAACTAAAGGTAAAATCTTGTGTTAGCTCAGTCGATGGAGCATCGGTATACACCACCTCAAAGTTGTTCAGTGAGGTAGAGACCAGCTACTACAAGGACCTTTACTGTCAGTTTTACTGTAACCACATTGTTCTATTTGATGATTATAAGAAGTGAATTTAATGACAGCATGATCTTGGTGATTGCATTATTCTTTATGTAATAGTTGACCTTTTGACCTTGTTACTTACTATCCAGGTAAGGGACTTGGTGCCAGAGTCACAAGCCTATATGGATCTGTTAGCGTTTGAGAGAAAACTTGACACAACCATCATGAGAAAGCGACTGGATATTCAGGAAGCTCTCAAACGACCAATGAAGGTAATTCTTACATGATGTCATTGTTATATCCCAGAATCACTTCTCTATCTTTCACTGTGAGTAACTCTGATGTAACCACCTTTTTTATTGACTGAGGCTTGGTCATGTGACCTCTCTGAGCAGATCAATATTAGAAAGTGTTTCACAAAAAAAATGGATTATATGTATAAAGGTTTGGATCCATCAGAGCTCACAACACAATAAGTTATCGAAATAGCTCGACCAGTAAAGGTAATTCTTATATAGTAAATGATTAAAAAACCCTAAAACAACTAATAGTTTTAATAAAGCTCAGGAGAACTGGACCCATGTATGAGAAATCTGGTGTATCAAGGTTTTGTGTGTGTACATATGAAGCTAAGATTAGAGGCAATTCTCACTCGGTATGTTAAGTTCATTTCATTTAACCACTTCATGTTATACCAGATAAGTTGATAAATTGCTTCTTTATATTTTCAGCAAAAAAGAAAACTTCGTATTTTCATTTCCAACACATTCTACCCGGTCAAGCCTGAAGGGGAGGTAACTGTATAATATGTTACTAGATTTTGTGGCTCAATACACTTTTGTAAACTATCTGATGAGAAAACAGAATTACTCTAAATTTATGATGTTGACATGGCTCCACAGAAGTGAAAAATAAGGTGTGCATATTTTTTAATGGAAAAGGAAAACTGGTCTCAGGTTTTTAATACCTCATTATACTGCCTTTGTTTATCCAGTGTCATTTTGTCCAAAGTTTGATAATAAAGATGTATTCATGAAGAACGGACAATGTTGACACTAGTTGGGGACAAAATAAACAATGACATATTAGCTTGGGGGATGGGGACATTATATGAAAGAAATTTTAGGGGTTGGGGGACATGAAGTTGAGGGGGAGTATATTGAAAGAAGGGTATAATATCGGGGATAGGCAGTTCTATAGGGTTCTAACTATAGATGTTATGATTATTGAGCTTCCTTATTCATTCTCATTAAAACTATTCTTTAGAAAAAATAGAGAAATGTGATATATTGATTCCTTTAAAACATAATCCTGAATGCTGAATACATAAAGGTGGCTATTCTTGTGGATGAGGGAATATATGCCTTGGAAAAAGATCAACAAAAATGACAAATTTATAACAAAGAAAATAAAGTTGGCAAGGAAAATTAAAGTCTATTTCATGACTATCTTGAAAAGTAAGTGTTTTAGTAAAAATATGAACAATTCAAAGATGTTTAAATTGATTTTTATTACCTCTATTTATAGGACGGAGAGGAATCTGTAGCCTCGTGGGAGCTTAGAGTAGAAGGAAGGCTCCTTGAAGATGTAAGCCAGAGTTGATCATCCATTAATATCATCATTTTATTTAAAAACTAAACCACAACATCATTGTCAAGAAGTTTCTTCATCTCCCAGATTGGTGCTTATTTTCAAATAGAAGAAATAGAATAGACGTTATGTTGGTGAAAAAAACTAAACTATGAGTTAATGCTGAAGGAAATACACAAGTTTATCATGTAAGTTATCATTATAATGTTACAAAATTATACCTCATCTATGTTTTTATTTTGTTAGTCAATGAGTGCTAAGCTTGGAAGTGACCCAGCCAAGGTCAAGAGAAAGTTTTCCTCTTTCTTCAAAAGTCTTGTAATCGAGCTTGACAAGGACTTGTATGGACCAGACAATCACTTAGTGGAGGTGAGTTTTAGATGTAGACCAGACAATGACTAAGTGGATATTCATTTTAGAAAACACAGTGTTGATTTGATATCTCCGAGTTGTATTTTGGATGCATCCCAATACTGGGAGATATTTGGATGTGCAGGATGTAGAACAGATGTATTGGACAAATACAAATGTATCAGACTCAGTGCGTCAGTGAGGGACTGTAATTCATTCAATTATCTTGTTAAAACACTATTGCATAGTACTCCTTTAAAAAGCCAGGGTCGGGATACTGTGTTTTACTGGGGGAAAATCTTGAAAGATGTTGAATTGCTTGTTGACTATAATAATGTGTTTTCTATTGTTATCAGTGGCACAGGACACCTACCACACAGGAAACAGACGGATTCCAAGTGAAACGTCCAGGAGATCAGAATGTTAAATGTACAGTTCTGCTAATGCTGGACTATCAGGTAATAAATGGATCAGAATTGTTTAGGTTACTGTAAACCAACTTTATTTTGTGGCTACTAACTTTCACAATTTCAGTAATGTAACTTGTTTATATCGATTAATTTTCACCTTTTCTAAGCCACCATTTGAAAATACAAAGTGCATGTTCTTCATTTAAATGTAGGAAGCCCCATATAGTTTTGTATAAAGGAGACACCCTGTAGGGAGTCCCTTATGACTTTGTATAAAGGAGACAACCTGTAGGGAGCTCCATATGGCTTTGTATAAAGGAGACACCTTATAGGAGCTTCATGAGATTTTGTATAAAGGAGACACCTTATAGGGGCTTCATGAGATTTTGTATAAAGGAGACACCTTATAGGAGCTTCATGAGATTTTGTATAAAGGAGACACCTTATAGGAGCTTCATGAGATTTTGTATAAAGGAGACACCTTATAGGGGCTTCATGAGATTTTGTATAAAGGAGACACCTTATAGGAGCTTCATGAGATTTTGTATAAAGGAGACACCTTATAGGGGCTTCATGAGATTTTGTATAAAGGAGACACCTTATAGGGGCTTCATGAGATTTTGTATAAAGGAGACACCTTATAGGAGCTTCATGAGATTTTGTATAAAGGAGACATTCTGTTGGGAGCTCCATATGACTTTGTATAAAGGAGACATTCTGTAGGGATCTCTATGACTTTGTATAAAGGAAACACCCTGTAGGGAGCCCCATATGACTTTGTATATAGGAGACACCCTGTAGGGAGCCCCATATGACTTTGTATAAAGGAGACATTCTGTAGGGAGCCCCATATGACTTTGTATGAAGAAGGCATCCTCAAGGGTGTTCCATATGAATTTGTATAAAGGAGACACACTGTAGGGAGCCCCATATGACTTTGTATAAAGGAAACACTCTGTAGGGAGCCCCATATGACTTTGTATGAAGAAGGCATCCTAAAGGAGACCAAGTCATGCAGACATACCATAGATCTCATTTACTAAACATAGAAGACCCACAACGATACAGTTAATCTTGAATATGACTCCTACCAATCAACCCAAGAGTCTTGATTTTGATTATTCGTTCTTAAAATTGCAGCCACCACAGTTTAAGTTAGACCAACGACTTGCCAGACTACTGGGTGTCCACACTCAGACTCGTCCTGTCATTATTAATGCCCTCTGGCAATACATTAAAACACATAAGCTGCAGGATCCACATGAACGAGAGTTCATCAACTGTGACAAGTACCTGGAACAAGTAAGTGGAATCTGTCAGTACAGTAGACATCAATGTGTTTAGGTATCCATGTTGTTTACAACTGTAGCATCCTGTATCATACCATCAGTGTAATCTGTCAGTACAATAGACATCAGTGTGTTTAGATATCCATGTTGTTTACAACTGTAGCATCCTGTATCTTACCATCAGTGTAATCTGTCAGTACAATAGACATCAATGTGTTTAGATATCCATGTTGTTTACAACAGTAGCATCCTGTATCATACCACCAGTGGAATTTGTCACTACAATAGACATCAATGTGTTTAGGTATCCATGTGGTTTACAACTGTAGCATCCTGTATCATACCATCAGTGTAATCTGTCAGTATATTAGACATCAATGTGTTTAGGTATTCATGTTGTTTACAACAGTAGCTACCTGTATAATACCATCAGTGTAATCTGTCAGTACAATAGACATCAGTGTGTTTAGATATCCATGTTGTTTACAACAGTAGCGACCTTTAACACTACATCATAATATTTATAGATATTTGAGACACCGAGGATGAAGTTTGCCGAGATACCAGGGAAACTACACAGTCTACTGATGCCGCCTGATCCCATTGTCATTAATCATGTTATTGTGTAAGTCAGATCCGAAAATCACATCTTCTCAGGTTTTCTAAGTTTTCTTTTAATTATGCAACTGTCGGATCAAAATCTCAGAGCACAATGATCATCATAAATTAAATCTGACATGATCAACGATACTTTGAGTATATAACATAAAAATCTGATGTGTAAAGTCAAGTGGCTGTGAACTTGTGAGGTAGAAATTACAAAGTGTAGAAAATGTCAAAGGAAGCATACAGTGAGTTACAGATTTCAACAGAAAGTTTTGGTTATAATTGAACTCCATGTTATATTCTGGCATAGGATTTTGATATTGATCTCCAATTAAGATGTTCTGGAACTGTTATACGTGAAAAAATGGTTTACAAGAGATGATGATAAGATGACAGTGAGATGTGTTTGTTTATGTTGTAGTGTGGAGGGACCAGATTCGAGGAAGACTGCCTGTTATGATATTGAAGTGGAAGTTGTAAGTCAGATTCATGCTCTAGTCACCGTAAAAAAGAGCTTTAAAATCCTGTTATATTTGTTAGAACTATTGACATTCTTAAGCCATGAATTTATTTGTCTTCAAATCAACAAAGACATGAATTTATGTATCTAAAGATGAAGAAAGACATGAATTTATGTATCTACAGATCAAGAAAGACATTAATTTACATGTCTATGAATCCTTTTGAATGAGTCATGAGTCGGGCATGCGGCTTATATACTGGTGTGATTTATATGTGAACAAAAAAAATCAGCAGGATAAAAAAAAAGAAAGGGTCCCAGTACAAAACCGTACTGAGGTTTTTAACAAGTACCTGCCAATCAGATAACCATTGTTTGCAATTGTATACAGGACAATTTGATGATTGAAATAAAAATAACATTCTTGTTGATTTAATTAGTGACACCTTTTAATATGAATCACAATGATATCTTTGGACGTTAGCTGTAACTTACAAGAAATAATATGGAACTACAGGAATTTGGTCAGCATGCAAGGGCCTTTGTTAATATTTAACAGTAAAGACACCAATGGAGATGTTGTTAAAAAAAACTGTACATAATGTCAGGACCTATATCTGTGTGTAGACATTCTGAAGGCACCCAAGTCAAACAAGTTTAATATTTGCCATTAAACATTTCTTTAAATACCGGTAATTAAAATAAAGGACTTTTTGTGTATAATTTATTTGCAAAACTTTGGTCAAGGTAACGGTTACCACTTCATAAGAAAACCGGCTTATATTCTGGTATGGCTTAAATGTAGATAAAATATAAAGAATCAGTAAAAAGCATCTCTGCAGCTTGTGTAATCGGATGGCTTATAACTCGGAAAATACATTTTAGACTGTGTAGATATGTTGATAGAATTTTGGATGATTTTTGTCACTTTTAATTCAAATATAAAACACATTTTGTTTGTCTTTGCTGATGACATCAGAAGAAAGTTATTTTAATGCCTGGAAAATAATTGTAAAAAGCTTCTAAAATTTCAATATGACTTAGTAAGGAGTTTTACTTTCAGGATGATACGCTGAAGCAGCAAATGAACTCATTCCTCTTGTCGACACAGAGTCAGCAAGAAATAGCAAGCCTCGATTCCAAGGTCAGTCAAGCATCATCGTGTCACCATGTGTACTATAACATCTAAAGTTATGATTTAGTACTTAAGCCACCCATGACATTGGATAATTTCACTAAACTCAACAGGTCATGGACCTGATAGATTCTCTTTATTACAGAACAATTTTCCTCCAGTTTCTAATGAGTCTGTTTTCCCCTTCTCCAGGCTTTAAAATACTTAATTGCCTTTTTCAACCAATGCATTATTTATGTTTCATATGGATAGAAGGCCAAATCAATAGTTATTCATTTTAAAGAGAGGACATAATCTTTATCCTGAAGCGAGGCTTCCTTCTCTAGTTCCCTGATACTCTTTATGTAAGGCTGATACCTGAAACTGTTTATTTGTCCTTACCATGAAATATTTTCCAAATAATATTGCAATTTTTTCTTGTTTTTGTGTATTTTTCATAGATTTTAATTATGAAACTTAATGAAATTTTGCTCACAAATGAGCAACCATCAGTAAGATAATTACTCTTTTTTTAATTACACCAAAACAGCTGTTAGTAATATCATTATTCTTTCTTTGATCACACCAAAACAGCTGTGATCAAAGAAAGAGTAAGGACCTTAACAACAGCTGCTTTAGTCTGATCATTGTGTATCTCATTTGGTTAAATTGTATTTTGGTGTTTAGATTCATGAGACTGTGGAGACCATTAACCAGCTGAAGACCAATCGTGAATTCTTCCTTAGCTTTGCCAAAGATCCCCAGGAATTCATAAATAACTGGCTCATCTCCCAAACACGTGACCTTAAGGTAGGTATCTCCCAAACATGTGACCTTAAGGTAGGTATCTCCCAAACATGTGACCTTAAGGTAGGTATCTCCCAAACATGTGACCTTAAGGTAGATATCTCCCAAACATGTGACCTTAAGGTAGGTATCTCCCAAACATGTGATCCCATGTTAGGAATCTCCCAAACATGTGACCTTAAGGTAGGTCTCTCCCAAACACGTAATCCCATGTTAGGAATCTCTCAAACATGTGACCTTAAGGTAGGTATCTCCCAAACACGTAATCCCATGTTAGGAATCTCCCAAACATGTGACCTTAAGGTAGGTATCTCCCAAACATGTGTCCACAAGGTAGGTATCTCGCAAACATGTGTCCAAAAGGTAGGAATCACAAAACATGTGTCCACAAGGTAGGAATCTCTCAACATGTGTCCACAAGGTAGAGATCTCCCAACAGGTGTCCACAAGGTAGGAATCTCCAAACATGTGTCCACACGGTAGGGATCTCCCAACATGTGTCCACAAGGTAGGAATCTCCCAACATGTGTCCACAAGGTAGGAATCTCCCAACGTGTGTCCACAAGGTAGGAATCTCCCAACATGTGTCCACAAGGTAGGAATCTCCCAACATGTGTCCACAAGGTAGGAATCTCCCAACATGTGTCCACAAGGTAGGAATCTCCCAACATGTGTCCACAAGGTAGGAATCTCCCAACATGTGTCCACAAGGTAGGAATCTCCAAACATGTGTCCACAAGGTAGGAATCTAAATACGTGTCCACGAGGTAGGAATCTCCCAACATGTGTCCACAAGGTAGAAATCTCCCAACACGTGTCCACAAGGTAGGAATCTCCCAACATGTGTCCACACGGTAGGAATCACAAAACATGTGTCCACAAGGTAGGAATCTCCCCAACATGTGTCCACAAGGTAGGAATCTCCCAACACGTGTCCACAAGGTAGGAATCTCCCAACACGTGTCCACAAGGTAGGAATCTCCCAACACGTGTCCACAAGGTAGGAATCTCCCAACACGTGTCCACAAGGTAGGAATCTCCCAACACGTGTCCACACGGTAGGAATCACAAAACATGTGTCCACAGGGTAGGAATCTCCCAAACACGTGTCCACAGGGTAGGAATCTCCCAACACGTGTCCACAAGGTAGGAATCTCCCAACACGTGTCCACAAGGTAGGAATCTCCCAACACGTGTCCACAAGGTAGGAATCTCCCAACACGTGTCCACAAGGTAGGAATCTCCCAAACATGCAATCTAATGTTAGGAACCAACTTTGGTAATATCTCCTGGGTCATATAATGGTTGCTATACTGATAATATCTTCTATTTGACTTCCATATGGTATGTGTTGTATATCTTAAACACACTGAGTTTCATAAACTGTTCTTTTTATATGCATTCATCATGATGAGCTTTACCTCTCTCAGCTTGTATATTAACGTTGTAGACAGTTATATATCTATAATAATTTTTATTGTTTACTTGTGATTGTTATACATCATCGTGTATGGTGATTGAATAGATTTATAAGTGTATTTACGATGGTATGATTGCAATGAGATGCAGGCATATACTTTGTAGTATATTAGCTATAAAAACTGTACATTCTGCTCATTCTTTTCAGTCCTGCTTATTATTTACCGTTAAACATACATACTGAATTCTTATCGTATTTATTTTAAAAATTAATGTCTCCTTGAGCACAAATTCCTTCAGCGTAATCTTTCTCCCAGTGTATTTAAATTAAAAAGTGCACTAAGTTTCAAATATATATAATAATTATTTATTTTATAATTTCAGACAATCACAGATGTTGCTGGCAACCCAGAGGAGGAGAGACGAGCTGATTATTACTACAAACCGTGGTCTCAGGAGGCGGTTTGTCGATACTTCTATGGCAAGGTAGGACTGTCACTGTTATACTGCCTCACATACTAAGCATTTTCTTTAAAAGAGAAAGACAGCTATGCTTGATTATTTTCGAATGGACAAATGATTCATTTTATTGACAAAAAGAGCATATGCATTTGCTTCTGGATGATTTCTGTGAAATAGGCATTTCTGTACTTTATTTGTACACAGTTACACATGAATGCAGACTTTTGTTTTGTTCAAGATCTCTTCATAATATTTCTTTCCTTTCATATAAATTTTGACTCAATGTATTACAAATTTTTTGTTTTTAATTGATCAATTTTTTTTATTTGATCATTTATCAACATTCTAGTGACACTTGTTCATATTGGTTATTCTAGGTACAGCAAAGACGAATGGAATTGGAGCAGGCACTGGGTATACGCAATACATAACACACCCATCATCATCATCATCGTCGTCATCGTCATCTAGACATTCATTCAGCAGGCTCTCACCATGTCTGTGTGGCAGATTTATAGACTGGAGCATTTTCTGTTAGGATTGTTTGGTAGTAGATATTGTGCTGTGCTGGCCAAGGACAACAACAATTTCATATGTATTGTAGATAAAGTCTGGGATCTAGATAAAGTAGGGTCTAGACTAGGTAAAGTTCTGGATCTAGACTGTAGATAAAGTATGGGATCTAAATTATAGATAAAGCCAAGTTTTATTTAAGTCCACTCTATAGACTTCTGGGTTGAGATCAAGCCAGTTGTGATAGATTACTTGGAGTGGATTTGCATGCTTCATAAATAGAGTTTGCAACAAAAAAAGAGAGAAAACAATTCTAGTTTTAATTAAGGATGTATCTGGATGGATACTTTTATAAACGTAAAAATCACCAGTGGACAAAAGATCATTTAACTTGTTGAGATCTATTGTATACCAAGACTAGGAATATGTGAATGAATTTAACTCTGTCATACTTCAGATATCATCAGGACAAATGTCCTGTTAAAATCATCATTTTGTTCTATTCATGTTGCACTTATTTTTGTAGTCTGACAAAGTGTCTGGATAAAACTTGTATATTTGATGTACATATTACAGGAAATAAATCTCGTGACACTGTGTGAATGACTTAGTGTTATGTCTATAGTAAAGGTTAAGGGAAGGTGATAATTTTCACTACAGGGTTACAGAAGATGGTAGGATCAACCTGTAATTGTAACCTGTAATTCTACCATTATCACAAATTGTAAGGGTTGGTGTGACCCTTAGAGGAAAGGTCTACGGTGGCCATACCACTGTGACATATCACAAGGGATGTTGTGACTCTTGAGAGGAAAGTTCTACTGTGGCTATACCACTGTGACATATCACAAGGGTTGGTGTGACCCTGAGAGGAAAGGTCTACTGGGGCCATACCACTGTGACATATTACAAGGGTTGGTGTGACCCTGAGAGGAAAGGTCTACTGGGGCCATACCACTGTGACATATCACAAGGGTTGGTGAAATTCCAATTGAAAAGTCTACTGGGCACCTACCTCTGACACATAAGGTAGTTGAGATCCTGATTGGAGTTCTACTGGAACTTAACCAGTGTGACGAATCGAGGGTTGTTGAGACCCTGATTGGAAAAGTTTACTTGGACGGTACAACTGAGAAACATCATAATGGCTGATGAGACTACGATAGAAAAGGTCTACTGGGGCCCTTCTATTGACATATCAAGAGTTGTTGAGACCCTGATAGGAAAGGTCTACTGGTGCCCTACTACTGGCACATCAAGAGCTGTTGAGACCCTGATAGGAAAGGTCTACTGGTACCCTACTACTGACACATCAAGAGTTGTTGAGACCCCGATTGGAAAGGTCTAGGGGGCCCTACTACTGAAACTTAAAGAGTTGTTAAGACCCCGATTGGAAAGGTCTAGGGGTCCTACCATTGTGATAGTCATTCCCAAAATCATGAGAAATGAATTAACAAGACTACAACAGGTGGAACAACACGTACCCATCCCATGCCAATGAAATATTCATGATCCTGTCCAAAAGAATCCAAATATGGAAACGGTAATTATGTCTGAAAACGTAAAGAGATGGGAAAATGTCAAAGAAATTGGTGAACGACCGGGAGAGGATATATTGGCACACGATAAGAAAGAAAAAGTAATAATAATAAACGAAGGGCCATAACTCTTCCAACGTAGAAAAATCGCATTGCTATCAAGGAATACCATATTTTATATAATGTTTTAAAAGCCTATCAAGTTGAAGAGAAATTGCAGGAAAATGGGAACAGAAATCTTTGTGCTAAATCAAATGTGAAAAAAATGACACTAACTCAATCAAAAAGTATTGAGTCTAACTGTTAACGAAAACACAATCCCTTGTCATAGCCATCAATTTTACCAAGTTTGAAAGAAATAGATTGAGAACTTAAGAGAGATTGACATTAAAAAACACGAGAAGTGTCTCTGACAAAAAGGAATAATCCTGAAATGGTTTTACGAACGTTTTTTTTTTTTTTTTTATAATACATATTTTTTTAAACATCCCTAAAAACATCAAGATCTGGAATGAATTTCAAAAAAACTACAAAAATATAGGCTGGACTAAAATATTTTCTTTCAGGTATGTTTGATTTTCAATATGATAGTTATGGCAGCCATCTTGGAACTCATAATGTTTAACATTAAAGTAATAATTTTCACTTCTTCTTACTCGTGGGTTATTTATTTGGAATGAAATAAAAAGGAAACTTTACCAATTTTTATATGTGGTTTCCAATATGGTGGGCATGGTGGCCATCTTAAAATGCAATTCAACATAAAATTCTTTCCATGATTTAGGAATAATGATTTATTCTTACCACTGGAAGTCTTTAAATTCCTAGTCCTCCGGTAGAAGTGATAGCATTTGCCCAAAATTTGCTGTGAAGCATTCTTGGGTAAAAGGGATTAATTTTTGTAAAAATAGTGGGTTCAACCCCTGGGGCGGGAAGGGCAGGATCCATTATAGCAGAAATAGAACTCTTTTTTTTAATTTTTAAATATTTCTTCTGTAGGATTCGCTGGATTTTTTCTCAATTAAGTCTTATGCTTGAATGTTTGATTGACTCCCAAGGGACAGAGGTTGGGGAACCAATGGGAAAATAGATATATTTGTGTTGTGTGCTTGGATATGTAGAATTCCTTTACCTATAGTTTGGATGAAGCCATTTCAGCCAAGCATAGCCATATGGCTTCTTAGTTTCAAACATAGTACTGTTTAAAAGAAATAAAAAGGTCAAAAATAATTTTGAATGAATTCAAAAGGAAACTTTAGCCAACATATCTACAAAGGCCAGAATAAGCATTTTCGTTTTAGTCATGTGTGATCTCCAATATGGTAGCCGTGGCAGCCATCTTTGACCTAGGTTTAATATCAAGTTTTTTTTTCAAAACAAAATAATTACCATCTCTGAAACAGTTTTTATTGTAAACCAAGTTTTTGAAGGATAAGTGAGCGGTAAATGGGGACTGTTTTTTATCGTTCCACATACCCGCATTGGTTCTGTCGGAGCTAGCGTTATAGTGAATTCACAGCAAGATTCGAGGTTGTTTTAACGTCTTGGCGCCCTGTCGGAGCCTAATTGTACTTTTGACAATATTATAAGTTTACATGACCTAATTGTCTCAAATTCATCTGTATAATGAAAGGGACGCGTCACAAGGCTTTTGTATGTCAAGGCAGACCAGAACAAGGGTTAAGAATGCTTTTCTAGCGATTTGACAAGAAATTGAAAGATTAGACAAAGACTAGTAATATCACCGTCTTTCTGTTATCAAGGCATGCTTTAATCCATTCGGCTGACGCGTTTCAGAAGATACGGAATAAGTACACAGTGTATAGGAGTTGTGCTGACATTATCAGATCTATAAAGGCGTTACGAAAATTATTATTGAATTATTGAGTAAATGCACCTGTCCATCTATATTTTTATATTTCTTTCGGTCATTGGTTTTCTTCAGTCGCCTCCTAGACTTCACAGATTAGGCCCTTAACATCACTAACGAGACCTAGGAAAAAGAAACAGATATGATGCAGTTTAACTCGTTATTTTGCTCTACTGTATCTAACTCTGTTGCAATGAAAGGTACTACAAGATACAAGAATTGTTACTTTTTGTCGTTTATAATAAAACATGTAATGTTAGCCCCAGAAAAGCTATTATTACGACAAAATTCACTAAAGCTTTTCACTTATGCCTTTACTACAATCTTGAGAATTGGATACAGTAGAACAGGATACTGAATTAAACAGAATACATAACTGCTTTGTCCTTCTAGGACTCATCAGTGATACTATATCAATTATATAGACAATTACATAAATGGGATGTTTTCTACCACAATATGTTATGTTATTCCACTCTCAAACCATTGTGTATATGACCTTCCGGTCTTTTGATTGGTTTAGACGTTGGCGGAAAGGTGCTTACGCCCTTGTGGAATTTGAAATAAACAAATCACGACCATTTTTGTAGTAATTTAGTATTAATGAGGATCATCTCTTTGGAGATAACAAACCAATGTATTACTTGTTATGATTTGTATTGAATTTCAAGATTTTCACGTACATCCAAAATTGTCGACACATTAATTAGCGACATTTCATTACAGGCGAAAATCATTACACAAGCTGGTGAAGAGCAAGTCAAATCACCCTCGGAATAACGTTTACAGTGGTACAAACATCGTAACATCTCGTGGTTGTTGTAAATTTTGTACATGATATTTCTTTCACTATTGTTACTTATTTTTCAACAGTTGAAAAACATTCACTAAAATTTGTGTTTTCTGTAACTTTTTAAAAATAATAAACTCGAACTAATGTGTAACCTCTTCATCTTTACTATGATATAGCGTGGCTACAGTGTAACCTTACCAAAGTCATTTGTGTATTACCAGGTCATGAACTGCCATCGGAGTAGGAATATTGTCATTATTTAAATCAAATGGAGATTACCTTACCTTAAGTTGAAAATAGCAAGTTGTGATCTATTTTCAGTGACATTCACACACCCTGTGAATGATAACAAGGTACGGAAGAATTTAAAAAATCAAGCTCATTTTTAATCCAAAAGCCCAACTAACAATTGAAAATCTGTTTCGCGCCACGACCATATATCGTGTCTAAATCAGGAATGAACACCTGACTTGCAAGTCTGATACAGTCAAGTCTTATACAGGTAAATCTTATACAGGCAAATCTTATAAAGGTAAAACTTATACAGGTAAATCTTATACAGGTAAATCTTATAAAGGTAAAACTTATACAGGTAAATCTTCTACAGGTAAATCTTATACGGGTAAATCTTATACAGGTAAATCTTATACGGGTAAATCTTATACAGGTAAAACTTATACAGGTAAATCTTATACAGGCAAGTCTTATACAGGTAAATCTTATACAGGCAAGTCTTATACAGGTAAATCTTATACAGGTAAATCTTATTCAGGTAAATCTTATACAGGCAAGTCTTATACAGGTAAATCTTATACAGGCAAGTCTTATACAGGTAAATCTTATACAGGCAAGTCTTATACAGGTAAATCTTATACAGGCAAGTCTTATACAGGTAAATCATATACAGGTAAATCTTATTCAGGTAAATCTTATACAGGCAAGTCTTATACAGGTAAATCTTATACAGGCAAGTCTTATACAGGTAAATCTTATACAGGTAAATCTTATACAGGCAAGTCTTATACAGGTAAATCTTATACAGGTAAATCTTATTCGGGTAAATCTTATACAGGCAAGTCTTATACGGGTAAATCTTATACAGGCAAGTCTTATACAGGTAAATCATATACAGGTAAATCTTATTCAGGTAAATCTGTGGCAAGTGTGATACATACAGGTCTGATACAGGCAGGTCTGATACAGGCAGGTCTGATACAGGCAAGTGTGATACAGGCAAGTCTGATACATACAGGTCTGATACAGGCAGGTCTGATACAGGCAAGTGTGATACAGGCAGGTCTGATACATACAGGTCTGACACAAGCAAGTCTGATACAGGCAAGTCTAATACAGGCAGGTCTGAGACAGGCAAGTGTGATACAGGCAAGTCTGATACATACAGGTCTGATACAGGCAGGTCTGATACGGCTAGTCTGATACAGGCAGGTCTGACACAAGCAAGTCTGATACAGGCAGGTCTGACACAGGCAAGCCTGAGACAGGCAAGTGTGATACAGGCAAGTCTGAGACAGGCAAGTGTGATACAGGCAAGTCTAATACAGGCAGGTCTGAAACAGGCAAGTGTGATACAGGCAAGTCTGATACATACAGGTCTGATACAGGCAGGTCTGATACGGCTAGTCTGATACAGGCAGGTCTGACACAAGCAAGTCTGATACAGGCAGGTCTGACACAGGCAAGCCTGAGACAGGCAAGTGTGATACAGGCAAGTCTGAGACAGGCAAGTGTGATACAGCCATTTGTGATACAGGCAGGTATGATACAGGCAAGTGAGATACAGGCAGGTCTGACACAAGCAAGTCTGATCCAGGCAGGTCTGACACAGGCAAGTCTGACACAGGCAAGTGTGATACAGGCGAGTGTGATACAGGCAGGTCTGAAACAGGCAAGTGTGATACAGGTCTGATACAGGCAGGTCTGAAACAGGCAAGTGACATACAGGCAAGTCTGATACAGGCAGTTCTGACACTGGCAAGTCTGAGACAGGCAAGTGTGATACAGACAGGTCTGATACAGGCAGGTCTGATACAGGCTATTCTGATACAGGCTATTCTGATACAGGCAGGTCGGATACAGGCAGGTCTGATACAGGCAAGTGTGATACAGGTCTGATACATACAGGTCTGACACAAGCAAGTCTGATACAGGCAAGTCTAATACAGGCAGGTCTGAGACAGGCAAGTGTGATACAGACGAGTGTGATACAGGCAGGTCTGAAACATGCAAGTGTGATACAGCCAAGTCTGATACAGCAGGTCTGATACAGGCTGGTCTGATACAGACAGGTCTGATACAGGCAAGTGTGATGCAGACAGGTCTGATACAGGCAGGCCTGATACAGGCAGGTCCGACACAGGCAAGTGTGATACAGGCAAGTGTGTTACATGCAGGTCTGACACGGGCAAGTGTGATACAGGCAGGTCTGATACGAGCAAGGTAATTTCATTAGATAATTTTCTAGTCTTGCTCATTTTTAAACATCTAGTATCTTTTACATCGTCTGTACGCTGTACACTTTGCTGCCGTATAGTGATACTGTTTTCATCAAACATATATATAACGACATTCGTAGACAAATAATACCAAATTTTAAGATTAAATATCGCCGTACTTATATATGTATACCACGTCTCTCTTTCTAAATCATGGAATTGTCTGGAACTACCGGGTACCGTTACCTTTCTTAACATTTACTAACTTAAGTTGTGTTACTTACGTCTTATCACTGGGAGATTCATGTTACAAGTAGTGTTGTCCGCAAACAGTAATACATACAGTTGAACATCAATAAGTATATAGTGCTTCTTCAAAACCTAAATTCAGAGTGGGTGTGGTCCCACTGTACCGTTCTCTTCTAAATCGGTAAGATTAACTGAGACCTGGGAAATCATGATAATGTAGACCATATGTATATTATAAATATATGTATATTTTCGTTGTTACTTGAGGCCACCACCTTAAAAAACACACATTTTAAACTTCTCCTTTTCCATCGAAGGCAGATTTTGTTGGAATGTCGAAAATCTTATATGAAATAATGAAGTTTTGTTATTTTGTAACCTACTGCTGTTATTTTCAGTCAGGTGACCAGCTGATGACCGGTAAGGCCCATACTGCTATAGGAATGTTGTGTTTTTTGTCTGTGTACACACCAATCATATCGGGACGTATTTTCATGTTTTCAGTCATTATGTATGGTATTTAGGTCCAACCGTGTCCATTGAACTAATTTTCCCGAAAGATTTTCTCAAATGATTTAAAGAGTAATAACACTCATTCATCCGACTGGGTCAATATGACAGATCTTCGCTATATTGTCTTAACTCTGACTCTCATTAAATGTCAATGATTACAGCGGTAAACGAAATAGACAAAAGACAGGTAAATTACTATATACTCGTTATGTAGGCTCATATACATGACTGTTGTTAAACAATATCGAAATCGCGCACAAAGCATACTTGTAATCGTTACAATACAAAGACTTGTTCTCTAGGCTATATGGTTTGTTAATGTATAGGTAAAAATCGATTCGTTTGAGATTAAAGGCGATGGTATATAGGCCCCGCAGCTGGTGTTGTCAATTTCTGTAGTCAGTTTCTCAAACACACACAGGTATCTGTCAGCGTGAGGGACGACAGCCTGGTTTAATAAAACTACCGGATTTCTGTCGTGCTAGGTACAGTATTGCATTATGTTGGGCATGCAATTTATAATCTTGTTCAATTATACTTAAATATAACGCTGTTTTTGTCTTAATTTCTTATACTGTTTTTTATCACTTTATGCATATATTATTGTCTTGACAAAACGTTATCATATTTGCTATTGTTGTAGCTGTGTCGTAGTATTAGTAAAGGTTTAAAGCTGACTGTGAGGTACACTCTCGTGTTTACGACGCGTTCTCATTATATACATACGTACGAAATAGACCTCTTTGTGTAAACAGGCAAAGTTCACTAGCGGCCATCGCGACACAGGACCACGACTCCGACGGTAACAGATTAGTGGGTTACACTGTGTGTACGTGATGGAGGACAAAGGACGGGGAGAAGGGACTCCGCACCTCCCCCCGGACGGAGAAGAAGATGAGCAGCCCGACCCCCGGGTTAAAGTATGTATGAATTATATGTAATACGGTGCAGATACCTTAGAAATTCGAAGTATGTATATGGTATCATAACATATACACACACTCTCGCGTTCACCCTCGGGCGACAAACTTACTACAGAGAAAAATATAGTGAACATATAAGTCGTACTATGGTGTAGGTGTTCAATCTCTGGGTCTCTTGCTTTCTGTTAAGAGATGCTAACTATATAAGATGAACAACCTACTCGTATGGTAACTCAGATACGGATACCCATCACACGCCATCTATCATAATTACTTTTTCGTGTGTCATTAACATATCACGTCGTAGGTAAATTATAATAATAATTAATGACAGGTAATTTATTCTAACCTGCCATTTCTTTTGACAACTGAATTTATTTGTTTACGAATGTAACAAACATGGAGAACTTGCCCTGAGCAAATACAACGAATACCACTCCAACATAATGACGATAGCTATAGAGGAAGTGAACGAGGGCTTTGTCCCCATTACAAAACAACGATCCGTTATCTAATCACAAAATACGGTTATATATTATCTTACGATGGATATTATTGTTGGAATTTAAGGCTAAAAATAAAGAGAATAATAATAATAATGTGTGTGTTTCCTTGCCATGCAAAAAGGAAGTTGTAAAACTCACTACATTCATTTATTTATTACCCGGCACGAGATTATAAAAACACCGAGATACTGGGGATGATGTGATAAATAAACAGGATGTAAACAAGAAATTATTAACTTTTAAATGAAATCGTAATTCTCGCTGAAAATCGGCGAAACAAAGGCAAATGACTGTTATAGAGACTCTTTAAAGCTGCTCAAAAGATATAAACTAGCGAAAACCACCTTTCAAATGCAATATCACAATTATTGTAGAGACAAATAACGTTTCGCCTTCAGCCAACAGTTCCGGAAGGACAAGCGTTTCCTGGTTCGACGAATATACCAGCTATACCCAGATGAACGTTAATGTCATATCAATTTAACTTTAAAGAATGGAAACAAACATGTGGTATATTTTCATCTTAAGATGAAATGAACGGATCAAATTATTCCGTATGAAAGTTTTTGGTTGACCACAGACTCCGTCTTTGGGATGTTATCGGATAAAAGTTCAATAAGTTGCTAAGTTGTCGCCATTACTCATCTACTTATGCATATTTGATTTTCATTTTGCGATAGTAAGCACATTGTATGTGTTTTGAAAGGCCTAGTTCTTTATTCGTTATAATGTTCATGTTTGAGAACATGACATAATTTGATTGGATTGACCTAGATATATATATCATCAACTCTAGTGAGAGTTACATGCATATTTACGGTAAAAAGGTATGAGATTCTGAGGGGTGTCTTCATGATGTGTTAAACACAAATAAAAACATGATTTTAAGGTGTGAGCTCGTAACTGGTACAACAGCTATAGGTAGTACACATATATATATGTAACGTACATACAGTCTGTGGGGATTTAGTTCCACGTCTAACACAGAGCGTGCTGTTGGAAGTTATACATCCTGTTTCGTCAATTAGATATTTCTTTTTAAAGTGGCGTGGCCAATTAAAACTAGATTAGAGGGTGTGTTTATATTTACAGAATGATATTATAGGCAACATCACGAAATAATACAATGCTATACAACCCGTCTGTTGTAAAAACAGTGCACATTTTTGTTGCTGTACTAAAGACATCCTATCTGTCAATATATATAACTGGTTCTAGTAAATATCTCCTTAATAACAACTTTGTCAGGACTAAATGTCACACCTTGTCAGGATTAACTGTCAAACCTTGTCAGGATTAAATGTCATACCTTGTCAGGATTAACTGTCACACCTTGTCAGGATTAACTGTCACACCTTGTCAGGATTAAATGTCATACCTTGTCAGGATTAAGTGTCAAACCTTGTCAGGATTAAATGTCATACCTTGTCAGGATTAACTGTCACACCTTGTCAGGATTTAGTGTCACACCTTGTCAGGAGTAACTGTCACACATTGTCAGGATTAAATGTCACACCTTGTCAGGATTAAGTGTCACACCTTGTCAGGTTTAAGTGTCACACCTTGGCAGGATTAACTGTCACACATTGTCAGGATTAAATGTCTCACCTTGTCAGGATTAACTGTCATACCTTGTCAGGATTAAGTGTCACACCTTGTCAGGTTTAAGTGTCACACCTTGGCAGGAGTAACTGTCACACCTTGTCAGAATTAAGTGTCACACCTTGTCAGAATTAACTGTCACACCTTGTCAGGATTAAGCGGCACACGTTGTCAGGACTGCCACACCTTGTCAGGATTAACGGTCACATCTTGTCAGGATAAAATGTCATACATTGTCAGGATTAAGTGTCCCACCTTGTCAGGATTAACTGTCACACCTTGTCAGGATTAAGCAGCACACGTTGTCAGGACTAACTGTCACACCTTGTCAGGATTAAGTGTCCCACCTTGTCAGGATTAACTGTCACACCTTGTCAGGATTAAATGTCATACCTTGTCAGGATTAAGTGTCCCACCTTGTCAGGATTAACTGTCACATCTTGTCAGGATTAAGCGGCACACGTTGTCAGGACTAACTGTCACACCTTGTCAGGATTAACGGTCACATCTTGTCAGGATTAAATGTCATACATTGTTGGGATTAAGTGTCACACCTTGTCAGGATTAACTGTCACATTTTGTCAGGATTAAGTGTCACACCTTGTCATTGTCACACCTTGTCAGGATTAACTGTCACACTTTGTCAGGATTAAATGTCACACCTTGCCAGGATTAACTGTCACACTTTGTCAGGATTAACTGTCACACCTTGTCAGGATTAACTGTCACACTTTGTCAGGATTAAGTGTCACACCTTGTCAGGATTAACTGTCACACATTGTCAGGATTAAGTGTCACACCTTGTCAGGATTAACTGTCACACTTTGGTATATTTAGATATCTGATACACAATGTGGATATGAATGCGGTAATATTGTTGGATACTTTACTTGTCACTTTACTGTTTTGTACACAATGGTGACATTTCTAGTATTGTATAAACAACATTACATAAATCTGCTACAGAGATGTTCTACCGCCACAATCGTAACCATTGTAACAAATGGTATACATGTCCCTCTCTGAGTACCGTGAATGTTTAAATCTCCCGTCCCGTCTGGTAATAGAATAACGATATGATATATAGTATCTTTTCTCCTTGTGTTTATTATGCTGCATGGTTATAAAAGGTTGTTTTTTTAAGAATTACGGTAAAATGTTTTGCTACATTCAAATCTCCGCCCCCCCCCTAACAAAACAATGATGGGTGGTCGGTAATTTCTGAAGTACGATAAGGTCAAATAGGTCAACACGCCATATTAAGGAAATATTAATTCAAGTATGTGTACTTCGAGCTCTTCAATGTTATTTAAAGACTTTCGGCTCCTACCTGTCACTGGGCTACAAATCTGATTATTAACAGCTACAAATTGGACATCGCTATTTACGAATTGTAATTAATTTAAACATTGGGATGGAAAATTTGAACAAAGTATTAAAACTTAATTGTTTTTAGTTGCCGTTGCTATTATGATGCTGTTGTTTATTATTTTAGATAAGGTTGTGTTTGACTGCATGGTAACTATACATTGATATGTTGTTGTGAGATAAGCCTGTGTTAATACATTTAGATAAGAAATGTCACAGAGGTTTGACCTTGTGTTAGATGTTGTAGTGCGAATATAGTCCATACTAAGTGCAAACGCCACATGTGTGAATAAAATGTCAATGAAGTACAGTTATATTATAGCTTTATTTTGCAATGTATATGATAATCCCTTTGTCCTTTAATAACAGGACTTATAATATGTTGATATAGTAAGTCTGTCAACTGATTCAGTTTAAATGTTTTTAAAGCTTATTGATATTGAAAAGGTTTTCGGATTTTCTTTTTTTATCATTTGTTCCTACATAACTTTTTTGTTTAACCAGTTTCTATTCGCGATGTTATTCGATATATTTTCGTGAATATTATCAGTCTTTTTGTTAATGTTTAATATGAAATTCGAGGCAATGCATTTTGTCAAACGCGCACATCATAAGAAGCTACCGTTCGTGAATATTGTCAGGTTAACAGTTTTTAGTAGTAATTTTTTCAACGAAGTACATAAACCACGAAATAGTTTGTTATATGTCTTTCATGACATCTTTGTTTTTTTTATTTTTCGAAGGATGTAATGTCGATGTAACTACACACTACTATATCGATGTATCTACACACTATAATGTCGATGTAACTACACACTATAATGTCGATGTATCTATACACTATAATGTCGATGTATCTATACACTATAATGTCGATGTATCTATACACTATAATGTCGATGTATCTATACACTATAATGTCGATGTATCTATACACTATAATGTCGATGTATCTATACACTATAATGTCGATGTAACTACACACTATAATGTCGATGTATCTACACACTATAATGTCGATGTATCTAACACTATAATGTCGATGTATCTATACACTATAATGTCGATGTAACTACACACTATAATGTCGATGTAACTATACACTATAATGTCGATGTATAACACTATAATGTCGATGTAACTATACACTATAATGTCGATGTAACTACACACTATAATGTCGATGTAACTATACACTATAATGTCGATGTATCTACACACTATAATGTCGATGTAACTACACACTATAATGTCGATGTAACTACACACTATAATGTCGATGTAACTACACACTATAATGTCGATGTAACTATACACTATAATGTCGATGTATCTACACACTATAATGTCGATGTAACTACACACTATAATGTCGATGTAACTATACACTATAATGTCGATGTAACTACACACTATAATGTCGATGTAACTACACACTATAATGTCGATGTAACTACACACTATAATGTCGATGTAACTACACACTATAATGTCGATGTAACTACACACTATAATGTCGATGTAACTACACACTATAATGTCGATGTAACTATACACTATAATGTCGATGTAACTACACACTATAATGTCGATGTAACTACACACTATAATGTCGATGTAACTATACATAATGTCGATAATATAATGTCGATGTAACTATACACTATAATGTCGATGTATCTACACACTATAATGTCGATGTAACTACACACTATAATGTCGATGTAACTACACACTATAATGTCGATGTAACTAAACACTATAATGTCGATGTAACTACACACTATAATGTCGATGTAACTACACACTATAATGTCGATGTAACTATAATGTCGATGTAACTATACTCTACTATATCGATGTAACTACACACTATAATGTCGATGTCACTATAATGTCGATGTAACTACACACTATAATGTCGATGTAACTACACACTATAATGTCGATGTATCTATAATGTCGATGTAACTATACACTGTCGATGTAATGTCGATGTAACTATACACTATAATGTCGATGTAACTACACACTATAATGTCGATGTAACTACACACTATAATGTCGATGTAACTACACACACTATAATGTCGATGTATACTATAATGTCGATGTAACACACACTATAATGTCGATGTAACTACTATAATGTCGATGTATCTACACACTATAATGTCGATGTAACTACACACTATAATGTCGATGTCACTATAATGTCGATGTAACTACACACTATAATGTCGATGTAACTACACACTATAATGTCGATGTAACTACACACTATAATGTCGATGTCACTATAATGTCGATGTAACTATACTCTATTATATCGATGTAACTATACACTATAATGTCGATGTAACTACACACTATAATGTCGATGTAACTACACACTATAATGTCGATGTAACTACACACTGTAATGTCGATGTATCTATACACTATAATGTCGATGTAACTACACACTATAATGTCGATGTAACTATACACTATAATGTCGATGTAACTAACTATACACTACACGATGTATCTACACTACACTATATGTCGATGTAACTACACACTATAATGTCGATGTAACTACACACTATAATGTCGATGTAACTATACACTATAATGTCGATGTATCTATACACTATAATGTCGATGTAACTACACACTATAATGTCGATGTAACTACACACTATAATGTCGATGTAACTACACACTATAATGTCGATGTAACTACACACTATAATGTCGATGTAACTATACACTATAATGTCGATGTAACTAAACACTATAATGTCGATGTAACTATAATGTCGATGTAACTATACTCTACTATATCGATGTAACTACACACTATAATGTCGATGTAACTACACACTATAATGTCGATGTAACTATAATGTCGATGTAACTATAATGTCGATGTAACTATACTCTACTATATCGATGTATCTACACACTATAATGTCGATGTAACTACACACTATAATGTCGATGTAACTACACACTATAATGTCGATGTAACTACACACTATAATGTCGATGTAACTATACACTATAATGTCGATGTAACTACACACTATAATGTCGATGTAACTATACACTATAATGTCGATGTAACTACACACTATAATGTCGATGTAACTACACACTATAATGTCGATGTATCTATACACTATAATGTCGATGTATCTATACACTATAATGTCGATGTAACTACACACTATAATGTCGATGTATCTATACACTATAATGTCGATGTAACTATACACTATAATGTCGATGTATCTATACACTATAATGTCGATGTAACTACACACTATAATGTCGATGTAACTACACACTATAATGTCGATGTAACTATACACTATAATGTCGATGTATCAACACACTATAATGTCGATGTAACTACACACTATAATGTCGATGTAACTACACACTATAATGTCGATGTAACTATACACTATAATGTCGATGTAACTATACACTATAATGTCGATGTAACTATACACTATAATGTCGATGTAACTATACACTATAATGTCGATGTAACTATACACTATAATGTCGATGTATCTATACACTATAATGTCGATGTATCTACACACTATAAGGCGCTGATATTTGACCTGTTCTACGTGAAATGCAGGGTGTCAGAATGAATGACTCTGAATAGCTTTGAAGGTCACATTTCTCAAACTTTTCAAACTCTTCAAACGACTTCTTCTCAAAAACAAAAAGGCCCATGGTGCTGATATTGGGCCTGTAGCAGGCTTTTTTAACAAGCAATATTTCCAAAGTAATGACATTTGTGTAGTGCATGTATAAAGAATATGATTTTAAGTTGGCATAAAATGTCTTTATGAACCAACGATGTCTTCTTTAGCTGTAGAGGAGTTAAGCAATTTATGTTACGCCTATTTGGCCTTTTTCATATATAGGTTTTTATAGTCAGGAGACCAGTAATGACCGTGGTCATCTTGTGTTTATAACACAACACAGTGCCTATTATCTGTTCCTATCATTTTGCTTGGATGAAAATGTTTAAAACAAAATTACACTTCTTACAAGTCTAAAATGGACAGAATGACCTCATGTGCTGCTATTTTGCTCTTGAGTAAGACACTTTACCCCAGTTGTTCTTGGGGACACGCGGTGGGCCTCTTGTGTGTTGTTCGTTGAGGTAGTCTTCGACGACTACAAGGAGATCCCGCCTTAAAATACCTTTGACTGTTGTCGGGCGTTGAACTCATGCATTGAGTGTGCCAGGTTAATGTTATGTTGTTGCCGGGGTATCTCTGTATGGATTAGTCATTTAATACCCTCATAGGTCCGTGATTTATCACTTATACACGTAACACATTGATAAGACTTGTTTTCATTATATCACTAACACCAAACAACCTCAGTGTACATTGCTTATAAACAAAACCCCTGCCCAACAGCAAAATGGAATTTTTAATCCAGCACAAAAGATAAAATGCTTATGAATATTTCACTCTACCTACTGTTGTTTCTGTGCGCTTCCATTGCCCGGTTCACTATTTTTATACGTCACAGAACAAACATAATGGGATTGACGAAAATCTGTGTGTGACACAAAATCTCCGTCCGGGACAGAGTAGTAGCTAGAAAGAGACGGAATATCTCGAACCTGTACTTGTAATGGATTCGGTACATAATTTTGTCGAAATTTCGTAAACATTATCAGATATTTTCATTTCTGATTTCTTCGATTCTTCTCGATTTTTAAAATAACAAAATTAAAATAATGAAGTCGTTTGGCGCTTAATATAACATGCCAACGAGTATCCAAACACTTCCAACTTCATTTCTCGGTGAGATGAATAAGACGACCGTGAATTTTCATCATTTTCTCGTCAGTCTACATCTCTCGAATCCTTTTGTTTTGTTGTCTGTCAGTTACTGATACTTTGCACGAAAGTCGCTGATATTGAGAACAAATAATTAGATATCAAATCAGCTGCGACATGTAAATACCATAGGTTGGGGATGTAGGTGTGTTGCTATCGAGGAATGGAAAATCCATGTTAGAAAAATTGAAATCATCTCGTCTATCATACACTTTAGTGGTAACTTAGAAACTCGAATCCTTTTGTTTTGTTGTCTGTCAGTTTCCGATACTTTGCACGAAAGTCGCTGATATTGAGAACAAATCCTTGGATATCAAATCAGCTGCGATATGTCAATACCATAGGTTGGGGATGCAGGTGTGTTGCTATCGAGGAATGGAAAATCCATGTTAGAAAAATTGAAATCATCTCGTCTATCATACACTTTAGTGGTAACTTAGAAATAAATACAGTAGAACCTAATATGTTGTTTTTATAAACGTGGTATATTTTGTGGCTTTAGATTATCCATAGTTTGCTGCAAAAACGTCGGAATACTTTAAAACTAGATATTTTTAAAATAAATTTCTTTCATTATTGCAGGAAGCTAGATCTAAATACCGAATGACGTTTACTGAAGCTTCACACAAGATGGCACTGATTTCGAAGGACAAGAAAAAGAGCATTCAAAAAGCACGAGAATATTATGAGTTAAGGGAGGAAGCGAAAAAGGTGAGGCATTGCTGAAGATTACACTAGCGTGATCATTGATAGGTATTTTACACCCTTCACTGTGTCGGACATCAATATAACAATAACATAAATACTCAGTATATTGAATTGTAGTCATTATTTTTGACATACGTTCCATTCTGTACACTGTACAGAGACATCCGTCTTTATTTTGATCGTCATCAATATCTGTGTTTTTTCCTTCATACGTAATGTTTATATGATAAAGTTTGTCCTTTTTTTCACCTCGTTTATCGTTCATTTATCCTTATTTGACATCTTTTGTCGTTCCTTGTCCTTATTTGACCTAGTTTATCATTCATTTGTCCTTATTTGACCTCGTTTATTATTCTTTCGTACATATTTGACCTCATTTGTCATAACTGTCAATACTTGACCTCGTGTATCAGTCAGTGGCCTTGACGTGATCCTCGTTTTCATTCTCTTGTCAATTGTACGTTTGTTAGGTGCAGAGCGAATCTTTGAAGTCGGCCCGCCAGTACCAGTCAGCCATTGGGATTTACAGGGCTGCAAAGGAAACTGTGGCGTTAGCCGAGGAACGCTTGTTACAAGGCGGGGAGGTTCAACTTACGTCAGCATGGCAGGAGATGCTCAACCACGCCACAATCAGAGTAAGCTAAATCTGACTGTAACATCATAATGATAAGCTAAATCTGTCAGTTATGTCACAATTAGGCTAAGTTTAATTTATCAGCAACTCCTCAATCGCAATTGGGATACGTTATGTTTGTAAGCCACGCCACTATTATGTTACGTTATGTTTGTAAGCCACGCCACTATTATGTTACGTTATGTTTGAAAGGCACGCTACAATTAGGTAACGTTATGTCACAATTGAACATACCCCCCGTATAATTGCAACATAATGATAATAATTTAGGAAATGTAATACAAAATTAACATACAGTTAGAGGTAAGACATTGAGTACACCGAGTAAATGCCAGTAGCCGTGATGACAAGTTTTGGTCGAAAAAAACACGCGTAAGTTCACGGTATGCAGAGCAAATGGAAACATTTCAGTAAGATCAACATTTTCCTGACAATCACAACACTTACTCTACAACTGGAAGCCGCACCGAAACATTCACGATGATGAATCCTTGCCGTCAAGTCGTAGGAAGCACTAACTAAACAAATTAGTGTAATTAATTAAATCAACTTTAAATCGGAAAATAAAATGTTTTACATCCACAATATAAAAAATATTACGTGTTTCATAAAAACGGCAGAAATATATGGACAAACGAAAATACGTTACGATGAAGACACGTGCCTCCGATCGATAGTGAATGTATCCTAGATGAGCTGTATCGATTACTCAAAGCATAGAGGTGTAATCAGTTTGCTTCCAAAATCACAATGTTCAACCCTAAGTTGGTTCCATCTATTGTAATTACGCATTTCCTGTCTAAATGGATTTCCTGCATAACAGTGTATTTTGGAATTGGCTTTCAAGGTTATATAGAAGACATTAGTGTGTTAAAAACTTGGTGGAACGTAGAGGTTTTGTTGCTAAGGAAACAGATAATCGACAACCTACTCCGTAAATAATAAAATAAAGACGTGTAACTGCAGTAATCAGAGTAGGACCCAAGTGTTCATGACATTATAACCTTATTGTGGTTTATATTTTTGATGGCATTACACACATTTAGAACACACAAAAAAAGAAGTTTTTTTTTTTTCATCGGTTGAACTCTGAGCGTAAAGTAGAGCTAATGTCACAGTTCAACACACGGGACAAAGTTGTAAAAAATATCGCAAACTGTAATTATAGACATTCTGACATCCCTGATAAACTCATTAGAGACAGAGAAAAGTTAATCGCAACTTGTCACAAAGATTATAATCATCGTAAACCCCCCCACTTCACATTTCCATGATACATTTAAGTACGAGAGAGAGAGAGAGAGAGAGAGAGAGAGAGAGAGAGAGAGAGAGAGAGAGAGAGAGAGAGAGAGAGAGAGAGAGAGAGAGAGAGAGAGAGAGAGAGAGAGAGAGAGAGAGAGAGGGGGGGGGGGGTATAGTGAGCAAAACCCAACAAAACATTAAAAAAATTCAAAATGGAAAAACATGAATAGAACTTTGACTTCCGTCAGTGTTCAAACGTCTGATAGAAGGATTAGAATGTCTTTTTGGTTTCGCGGTCCGTTTTTAATACCGATACCATACTAAATGTTATCCTTTGATAAAACCACCAAAAAGACGTTTTCATTCTTAAACGTGTCTTTTGTACAGTGTTGGAGATTGCAGATGGTTATCCTTTAGTCACCAATGTTTGCTGTAAACTCCTTAACTAAATCTAAATAAATAACGTAGTTTAAACATTTAATGGTAATTTACATTACTGATACCTTTCGTGTGGAAGCTGACCGTTGTAATTCGAAAACTACATTGATGACATCGGTCTACAAAAATGTTTTTCCTTTGTATGGTTACCTAGGTGATGGAAGCTGAGCGGGAAAAGAGGATGAGTGAGGAAAAACATCTGAAAGCGACCTCTCGTTGGCGAGATTTAGAAAACAGGATACAAGAACTAGAGAGGAAGTTCAAACGAGCAATTGCAAATGCGAGGTATGATGGAAAGCATCCTACACATCAAACTAAGTCACCTAAACGTTTTACTTTGTTCTCTTGAAACGAGTTTTAATAAAACGTTTTTGTGTCTTTGAAGGTGATAGATTTGTAGAATGTTATTGTCGCTATGAGGTTTATGATAAAATAACATGAGATGGACTGTGATAAAGCCGTAATGCTAGGAAATAAAATATCCTTGATGGTGTAAATATGATGGACACGATTTGACTTTTTCTTCTTTCAGAGGATACTTCGAAATGAAACAACAATTAGATCTACGATTACAGGTTTGTATATACCTAATGCGGATACCTGTTTAAGTTGTCTCTATTGGAATCAATGGCTCAAAAATAATTCATTTCCTTTCTAAATACGTTAAATAGTATAGAATATTTTACCAGTCAAATCAGCATCATCATTATTTAAGCTAACAAATACCTAGTTGAAACTGCATGACTTTTTTCATTCTTTTCACAATAGCAACAAAAACAGAATGTGCTCGACCTCCAGCAGGCAATCAAGGGTTATAAGCTGAAGTATGCAGAGTCTCTCCGAACATTGGAACAAATATCAGAGTCAATTCACGAATCCAGACGGCAAAATTTAATACTCATGTTTCCGAGGCAACCAGGCGTTGGAGCGGAATCTGCCAATGTTTCTCCTTGTATATCTGAACTGACTCTAGGTATTGTTTACCCTGATAAATATTTGAGTAAAGAAATAAGTTTATCCCCGAAAAAAATCTGTCATCGAAATCCGTATGTGATATTTTATTGAAAACCACATATCTTCACATTTTAATTGAACATAATGTAGGAAGACTTTATTGAGTTTCATCTGTTCCATGAAAATTCTTTGACACCAATTATAAAAATTGTTCTTATCACGGCCGCCCACATGAAGTGTTTTGTTTTTGAATCGGTATACTATTTAAACATTTATGAGTGCTTAATGCACATGGAAGTCACTCCGACTTCATTCTCGATACTCCAGGATATACGATCACTTTCCCTCTCTGCATCCCTGGAACCAATCTCTCCCGGGATACATTTTCATTCGCCAATAAATCCTCAGTATACAGCTCACGTCAATTCAAGATTCTTGAAAAATGTGTTTGTGTCAAATGATAACGTGATTAATTATTTTTATGTTTTGTTATTGGCATTGTTTTTTTTTAATAGAAGTTTGTTTATCTGGAGAATTACTGAATTAGTTGATATGGTTATAAACGTTATGGATTATATCGCGGAAGATTAACTTTGAGTAAACAGTCACCAACCGCCCTATTTACATTTTGTATATTCACTTTTCAATCACAGACGTGTTCTCGAGATACACGAGTCTATACTGTGATATTTGTGATACTTGGTTTTAATTTGGCTACGATATTTGCACGTAAGCTCTCAAAAAGCGCGAATGATAATTTCATAGGCTGGCCATGACATACAAAACAATCTACAGATATTTTGTCCAATTTTAACCCTGACCGCAAGGTCAACTATTGGTAGTCCCTAAGCTGTTTGCTGAAGTGTATTGTGACTGTTAATTAAGGAACAACAAAATGTCATGCCAAAAGTTGGAAGGCACAAGCGAAGTAATTTTATTGGTTCCGGTAAACTGACCAATCACATACCAATACGTTCACTTTGAAGATTACAAGTGAACGACATCCCAACCTCAAAGCCATTACAATATACTGTTATGCGACCTCGAGATACGTTTGATGTCAATCAAAGAATCAAACTAATTATTTCGTCCTGTCCACAAGGCGTCGCACATAGAACCTTCAATTTTGCCATGACATGTTCACGGGGTGCAGAGAATGAAAGTGATCAGCAGAGTAACGAGTGTGCACCGACTTCGATAACTGTACCTTACACGAATCATTATATATATTTTTACAGATAAAGCTGAAGGCCGACAGACATGGATGTCAGATGACGAAGTATTTGATGATGATGACGACGATGAAAGTGATTCCTTCCATAAATTATCGATAAATTCTGTAGATTCCTCTGTCTCACCGGATGTTGTCTCAGAACCCCATTCCAATGACATCACCAAAACAGGATCACAAGTGCACTCAACTGTTGATGATGTCATAAGTAAGGACAGGGTTAAAAATAGATCAGGGAATGTTCTTCGTAGGACAGAAGACATGTGCAAAGCATCATCACTTGTCATAAGCGGAGACGGTTGTGTGGACAGATATGCTAAGCATGAATTTGAAGGAGAAACACACAAAGAAATCATTGATAATACTACAGAAAATATCAGGCGTCTGGCGATAGGTGAACGGAATGATACGAAACTAACACAAAGTTTTACCGACCAGGTGAATAAAAGACTCGAGGAGGACGTGGATCTACAAAAAAGGGTACTCAAAATAAACAACACATCAGACTCTCATGATCATCCAAGGTCTGACTGCGGAACACCAATGTTGGAACTTAACACGAAATATTTGGAAAGAAATTTATACAACGTTAAAGGAGAATAAAACCACTGAATACCTCAGTGGAGTGTTACAGATAGGACAAACAGATCCACTAATCATAAACCGGTCTAGAAATAGTCATGAGAATTGATTTACATAAAAAAAGTGTTTTGTAACTTAAACTTAAATGTGAATACCATTTAGATCTACATTGTCAGCTGGTTTGATGATGCTAGGCGTTAGACACAATTAGAAGGCATCACGTTAAACAGATCAGAAAGTGATGCCGATCGATTGCTAATTAAAAAAATGAGAGTTGATTATGTCTTCTTCAGTATACAATGTTACCAAAAAAAAAAAACTTTGCATACATAGTGTAATATGGTCTATTAGATGTAAGGGAAACAACTCTTACTCAAGTCTGGTGAAATGAGTCGCGGAATACAAGCTAGAGTCCCCTGATACTGGTTTCGAGAGTACCCCTAGGGACTTAGGGGCGGGACCAGAAAGGGAAAAGAAGACAATATTTTGCTTCAAAACGCTGCTTTTTTTAATAATGTTTAAATGGATTTGAGCCAAATTTCGTCTTAAAAATCACAAGGTAGGGAACAATTTCTTAAATTTAAAAATTGGATTCGAGCCCTAACGACTTGGTGGTGGACCCCCAAAAGGGGAAACGAGTCAATATTTTGATGCAAAACACTACCCCCTTTTAATGCTTGAATTGATTTCAACCAAATGTATTGTGAAACATCACAGGGAGTGGGGAATCATTTCTTAAATTCAGAAATTCTATTCGACCCCTAATTAATAGGAATGACTATGGTCTGCTTGAAAGGCCACAGGGATCAAATATGTTAAAATCTTTAAATGACTTCTTTTCATCAACCGAAAGGTCAAGGATGATGATATGAGGCCTGTAGCATGCTAGAATGAAGGAATACCAACTTTGTTAATATGAATGGCCTTAACCCACTTTCAAGGTCACAGATATCCAATATGTTAAAGTGTTTAAATGACTTCTTCTCAATAACGGAAAGGTCAAGGGTCTTGATATTAGGTGTGTGGCTGGCTGTTTCAACAAGCAATACGTCCGGAGTAATGGCAATTATATAGTGAATGTATAAAGAATATTATTCCAAGTTTGCATAAAATGTCTTGATGAACCAACAATGTCTTCTATGTAAGCTGTAGAGTAATTGAGTAATTTACACCAGGCCTATTTTGCCTCTTTCATATATAGGTCTTTATAGTCAGATGACTGTTAAGGTCCATTGACGTCTTGTTCTTCACTTCAAAGTTTCACTTAAAATCAATGAACATGATTATGTAAATCGTGAAACAAATTTATACGGGAAATAAAGACTGGAGAGCGATTGGATATCCTCTACATACCTAGTGTTGAGATAAAGCCAGACTTCATACGTGAATACAAATATAGCATTAACCACATGCAACGTGTTGCCGTCGAGTTGAAATATTAATTAAAATGTCTAGTTATATTTTCTTAATCACACACCTGGAATAAAGAGAGCGGAAATGCAGCACACGACACCTGTTCTGATACACATCTGCAAAGAATGTTAAGTAATTAATTAATACAAAAATCCAGTTCTGGTGTTTGTCGTTTCCTCGTCTGTAGAGCCAATCATGGTAGCAAATCTTTATACAGATACTATGGTATCAGCGTAGGACGCGGAAGTTACAATCTAACACACTGCTATATTGTTAAGGTAGGACGCGGTATTTACAATCTAACACACTGCTATTGTGTTAAAGTAGGACGCGGCATTTACAATCTAACACACTGCTATTGTGTTAAAGTAGGACCCGGTATTTACAATCTAACACACTGCTATTTGTTGAAGTAAGACGCAGTATTTACAATCTAACACACTGCTATTGTGTTAAAGTAGGACGCGGCATTTACAATCTAACACACTGCTATTGTGTTAAAGTAGGACCCGGTATTTACAATCTAACACACTGCTATTGTGTTAAAGTAAGACGCAGTATTTACAATCTAACACACTGCTATAGTGTAAAAGTAAGACGCAGTATTTACAATCTAACACATTGCTATAGTGTTAAAGTAGGAAGCGGTATTTACTATCTAACACACTGATATAGTGTTCAAGTAGGACCAGGTATTTACAATCTAACACACTGCTGTAGTGTTAAAGTAGGACGCGGTATTTACAATCTGACACTGATATAGTGTTAAAGTAGGACGCGGTATTTACAATCTAACACACTGCTATGTTTTTAAAGTAGGACCCGATATTTACAATAAAAAAAACTGCTACAGTGTTAAAGTAGGACGCGGTATTTACAATCTAACACACTGCTATAGTGTCAAAGTAGGACGCAGTATTTACAATCTAACACACTGCTATAGTGTAAAGTAGGACGCATTGTTTACCATCTAACACACTGCTATAGTGTTAAAGAAGGACGAGGTATTTACATTCTAACACACTGCTATAGTGTTAAAGTAGGACGCAGTATTTACAATCTAACACACTGCTATAGTGTTAAAGTAGGAAGCGGTATTAAAACACTGCTATAGTGTTTTAGTAGGACACGGTATTTACAATCTAACACATTGCTATAGTGTTTAAGTTGGACGCGGTATTTTCAATCTAACACACTGCTATTGTGTTTAAGTAGGATGCGGTATTAACAACACACTGCATTAGTGTTAAAGTAGGACGCGGTATTTACAATCTAAGACTGCTATAGTGTTAAAGTAGGACGCGGTATTTACAATATAACACACTGCTATAATGTTAAAGTAGGACGCGGTATTTACAATATAACACCATGCTATATAGTGTTAAAGAAGGACGTGGTATTTACAATCTAATACCCTGCTATAGTTTTAAAGTAGGACTCGGTATTTACATTCTCATGAAACATACATAATATCAAACGGGAAAACATTTAATATCCTCTCGTCTAACTATTCCTAACATGTTAAAACAATCGTAAGAATTGTAATCTTACGGAAGAGTAAAATCTTGAGATGTTATAATTATGACAGTCCTAGAAACACCGTGAATCCTGTCAAAATAGGTTTCGTAACGTCAGGCGTTACGCCGGAGTATGTACCAGCCTACCAAGTATACATTAACACTGAGTGCCGATAATCCAACTTCTACAAGCACATACACATACATAATTTCCCTAACACTACACAGTGTCGACGTGATAATTTATTTCAGACAAATAATGTGTGTGTTCTTTCCGATGAAAGTTAGGTTCAAAACATTAAGTTGTTTGTGTCTTCACACTTCCCTCGCAACATTCACAGTCAACATATTTGATTATTGCGATGATATACAACGTTCATATAACGTGTCACACGAACAATGGAAGGACGAGTTCGTCAAGAAAATATTTTATACAAAAAAAAAAAAAAAATCAGCTTGTTCCAGAGATGTTTAACCAGTAATCATTCTGGTAGATTAGTGCGAATATCTGTCCAAATCATGTTTAGCCAGGAAGGCAAGTGGTCATTACCACATACAATACACATCTAACGTTGTCCGAGATCTGCCATACTATGTACATGATATACGAACAGGTGTGTTAGATTCACAGCCACGTGACCATATCACGTGTTCACATGCGTCCAATCGCATTTCACTTCCAGAACATGTGATATTACGCAACCATAGATTATCAACTTCAACTGTCTTTGGGTCATCTGCTGTCGGTTTTATAATTCCACTTTTGTGTCCGAGTTGTCGACACGCCACGTCCGCATTTTGTGTTGTCCAGTTATCTGCACAAATATTGAGCCAGTTACCACGATGATGAATGCTAAGGTATCCTACTGACCTTCTCTTCCTATTGTCCGCGTCCAGTCTCACCATGTGATCTGTGTGAAGACAAAGAAGTATAAGGTAATGATTTGTCTTAATCTCCACCACCTCATTTCCCCAGAATCGCCAAAGTGATGGAATGTGCTTTCCGAAAAGTAACAGCAGCTGGGACCTTCAGCTTCCTCGTCTTTAAATGTGAACTTTGACCGAGAAACATAGGCCCGAAAGCAGCATAAAATACACATTCTTACAAACATTTCATTGTTCTATCTTTACTGAGTGACAAGAAATATATCACGTATCTAAACTCACCATGTATGGCAATAGGAAGAGGTTGTACGTTCCGAATCCAACAAGATGTAATACCTGGAACACTCTGTCATCCTACATATATCCATCTTATCATTATGACCCTGACAATAAAATGGACGTTAGCGTCGTCTCTTCTTCCCAATACCCATTTCACTCGAACGACTTACCTTCATTGAGTAAAACCTCCGGGCAATTTACATAGTTTTGGTCTTCACCATGAACAAAGGAGCTCTAATGATAGGCATATTATGACCTTGTCAACCTATGTAAACCTGTACAATCTCACTGACCTTGTCATCTAATGTAAACATATACAATCTCACTGACCTTGTCATCTAATGTAAACATATACAATCTCACTGACCTTGTCATCTAATGTAAACCTATACAATCTCACTGACCTTGTCATCTAATGTAAATCTATACAATCTCACTGACCTTGTCATCTCGTGTAAATCTATATAATCTCACTGACCTTGTCATCTCGTGTAAACCTATACAATCTCACTGACCTTGACATCTCATGTAAATCTATACAATCTCACTGACCTTGTCATCTAATGTAAATCTATACAATCTCACTGACCTTGACATCTCATGTAAATCTATATAATCTCACTGACCTTGTCATCTCATGTAAATATATACAATCTCACTGACCTTGTCATCTGATGTAAATCTATACAATCTCACTGACCTTGTCACATTATGTAAATCTATACAATCTCAGTGACCTTGTCATCTCGTGTAAATATATACAATCTCACTGACCTTGTCACATCATGTAAATCTATACAATCTCACTGACCTTGTCATTTCGTATATATCTATACAATCTCACTGACCTTGACATCTAATGTAAATCTATACATTCCCAATGACCTTGTCATCCTATGTAAATCTATACAATCTCACTGATCTTGTCATTCCATGTAAATCTGTACAATCTCACTGACCTCGTTATCTCATGTTAACCTTTACAAACTCACTGACCTTGACATCTCATGTAAATCTATACATTCCCAATGACCTTGTCATCCTATGTAAATCTATACATTCTCAATGACCTTGTCATCTCGTGTAAATCTGTACAATCTCACTGACCTTGTAATCTCATGTTAACCTTTACAATTTCAGGCAGGTAAACCTTGATAATCTCTAAACCTTGATTTCAGATGGAAAAATCTTGATGATTTCTTGCAGGTAAACCCTGTTTAACATAGGTAGGTAAACCCTGATAATTTCAGATTTCAGGCAAGGAGAGAATACATACCACATATGATGGAAGCATCGTCATCATGACTACAGAGGTTTGCCTCAACACTACTAGCCACTTCACATCGCCTTGTCGACAAACACGTCATATTGAGCTTCCAAAAAACGCCAATTCCTGCACCATAAAATCCACTTCCGGCGGATATACCACCCAGGTAACCAAGGTGACGACATATATAGCTTGCTTCCACATGATCGATATCCTTACAAAGCGTTCCCCACCGACCATTTCTATAAATTTCAACTCGACCCTCGTTTTCGTTCCTGCCATCCACAAGGGTTATAAATGGTTCTGCAATGTGTCAAGGTAATTAAACACATTACATTCATTTCCAATTATTATCGAAAATATATTGTGATTTTCAAATTAATAACGTAAATCGATTTATAGGACAACCAGAACTCGTCGAAATAAGTTTTAGAGATTTATCAACGAAAATATCTTTTATAAAAAATCTGAAGCTATAAATTAAGAGATGTTTTGAATTTAGTTTTGCTTCGATAGTTGATATTTAGCATTTCTAGAGATTTCCATGTATACTGTGATTTGAATTCCCGCTTTAGTACAAATAGATAAAATTGTGTGTATATTATAATCTTCTCATCCAACACTAACCTGGTTCTCCAAGTAACCTAGTTAAGGCGGGGATCAGGCGATGCATTTTCACATTTGTTCTGTAGATGATGTTAAGTTTATCGAGATAAGTAGTGTTCCCGTCACTGATCACACCAGTTTGATTCGGAGAGACAGGTACTGTGGTGTCCAATCCTCGTGTCATGGCAGGACGCCCCGTGAGGGCTTCGGTTCTATCATGTGACCGCAAGATCTCGAACAAAGTTTCCTGTTTTTGGAGAATATTTTTGTAGTTCTTTACAGTTTCATTCACCTGACTTTCTACAAACTGTAGATTGTGGAATATGTACGGTATCCATCCTGTATTGGAGGCCACAGCTTCAACAATCTGGTATACAGCTTTTGTGTTGTTAGAAATACTCTCAAGATCAAACTCCATTAGACCCGTGAAGAGATTTGGCGCTGTCGTTGTCGTCTGTTCAGAAACCATGGTAACTTTTTCGTGAATTTCATGCAATTTGGCAACTTCAGCCATAAGATCCATAACAGTAGAGCGCAACGTGAACTGATTCATCTGGGCCATTTCTGTCCAGAGATCGGTTAAGTGCGTGCTATTTCTAAATATATCTGCCATTTCGTTCAATTCATCAAACGTCATTTCACATCTATGTAAATTACTATCGGTCATGATTACGTTAGGCAGTTCGTTCGAGTCTACTGGCTGATCGACTTCTTCCTGCTTACGGTTACAAACAGTGTTGTTTGTCTGAACTTCAAGAAACAGTCTCAGATCCGAGCGTATTGTGTCTTGTTCGTCTGCTACCGTTTCAGTGGCTCCCACGATTCTTTCCACCAGATCACCCGTATGTCGATAAAAATCGATCGATCGAAGTACATTATCATTGAGATCGATCAATGTCTCTAAAAGCGAGCGCTCCTCTGTTTTATTGTTAGTTGAATTGACGATTCCAACCTCGACACCTTCCAGTTTCGACATCGTTACATTGTGGTAACTATCCACTTTTTCTTCCAGACTTGTAAGTCTGTCATTTGTTATCTTGTCAGATTCGTTCAGGACAGTTGACAAGCTCTCGATTAGTGGAGGCAGTTTTGAATCCTCATGAGCTTTGTCGACCATTTGTAATGTTGAGTTTAACATGAGATCAATTGATTCGTGTAAAGAGGCAAATTTTTCTCCTGTACCAAACTCAAGTTTTTCGAAATTTATTTCCATGGAATCGAACATAGCATTTTGCACTTTTTCCATATTTTTCAGTTCTTTTTTTAGCATATCGATGGAGATTTTAGTCTCCTTGCTGTCGATATCTATTTCACCCATCTGGGAGTGTGTTGCCTGCATGATAGTATCCAGTGCCCTCAAGTGAGTATTAACAACTCGGAATTGACGAAGGTTGTAATACTGAAGACTGTTCATGGCTCTCTCCATCGACCCAATTCGGGTACTTATCGATTCGAACTTCACATCGACAATTTTCAAGATCGATGTCACAAGCGCCTCATCAAATGGACCACTCGCAGCAGGCGTAACGGCATTGCTCGTGTCGTTTTCTTCTGCTGGGAGACATTTTGTCACATAAATCGTCCAGAAGATCACACAGAGTTGGACTGCAGACACCATTTTGGAAATATTGGCCGAAACAGTGAATTCACACAAGTGTTAACCTAACGATGCGTTGAATGTTGCAGTAAATAGTCTTTCTCCTCGTACATAGAAGATTCATACCCACGTCGTAAACTCTACACAAGAATACAATTCACATTATATGAGATTTCCCCGACATCTAACGAAAACTGTTCTAACCATTGCAATTTTGTATTTGGATAAAGTAACTGCTAATTCACATTTACATTTTTCATTTGGTTTCAAATAATTCGTACTTCTCTTACGCATACGTAATCTACTTCACAACGTGTAGGGAAGTGTTAGAAAAAGGCCAGTCTTAATGTGAATACACGCACCACATAGTAACTGCTAGATATGCATCCTTCTTTATCGGTGCTGGTTATGGTACAGTGTACTTCCTTAATTCCACTAGCTCGTGCAGATGATAATCCCGTTCGTCGTCCTTGACCTTTTCTGTGTGTGTGAGGTTTTTTTTTCTATAAGAATTTTATCACCATATCACCATCTTCATTTCAGCGCCAACACTTCTGTAAAGTGAGTTTGGAAGGGATAGCATCTCCTATGGAAGTAAAATGTGAATATTATGTTACTTAAGATTTCAGATTCATGGATTAGCAGCAAAAAAAAACGCTGAAATATCATGTATACATAGCTTGACTAAGTCTTATCGAGCAAATAAGTTTGATCGTAACTTTAATAAAATAATTTTAAAAAATTATAATGAAAAAACCATTCGAATGAGTCGATTTTCAAGAATCAGAAATTGAATAAGAGTTAAATACAGATTGAGTTTTACGACACTAAGCGAATTGATACTGTTCATGTAAAAATAAATCTATTGGAACTATTTAAGTAGTCTACTGAATATGCCATATGACGAACAGAAATTACTGTAAGATTGGATTGCTCCTTGTTTACATGGCTAGTACACACTGAGCCTTATACCCCGTATTGTGTATACAGGAGGCCGATAATATCTCATTTGCATATTGGTATCACTGTCCATTACTAGCCAAATGCTACCCCGTCTTCGCTTAGCTGTTTGTATATGAATACCACCTACTACATGTTGTGAAACGATTAGAGATGTGAAACACGGTACGACGGTGAAGGAGGTTGGTGGGGGGAAGTTCGGGGGGATTTATCACGACAGAGGGGGAGATAGTGGATCGCCCTGATGGATGTCTTGTCATCTTTCACTGGATTGGCTGGTTGAGTCATTCACCATTTAAAATTAAACACCACTCTTGTTATTTTTAAAGATCTAAGGTCTATACCTGCCAGAACGAAAATCTATTTTTCGTTATTTTAGAAGACGGAAATAAAACCGCGGAAACGAAAAAAAAAATCTGAGGGATTTTCGTGAAAAATACAAACCTGCTGTATATTTTGGTACAAATTTTCAAAAAAGAAGAGAAAACTGCTACAAGATTAAAAAAGGATAATATTTGTTGTCCAACAGGCGGGAATGATTTACTGTAGAACAAAATGTGGAACATCAGCACACTGAATTAAAACTAATAAACTAACTAGGCTTTCTTCACAAAGTTTATCGGATCCGCGAGGAAATTTAACACGGAGCGAATTGATAACATGTACGGAAGCAAGGCAATACATCAAACATACGTGCCAGGCTTGTGTGTAATGTTTACAAGGATATTAAACGCCCATTAAACTAGAAAAAGTGGGATATCTATAGCTTGTATTGGAACTTTAAGGCTTTTCACTTGTAAAACACGTACATTGTACATGCATTGCATTAAGTGCACGACTTTTTTTCAATATACCCAACGGCTTCTGAGCTTCGATCATTTCTTGACAAGTGTTGATCTCATTTGAAATGATCACTCACGTTCCATAACCCTGGTTATCACATGACTTGGATACTTTGCAAACATTCGTTAAAAATACCATTTTCATTTTTTTTCTGCAGTGATAACACAATGCATGTACCGTCACGCAGTTATGACAACACCATATGAATCTTCAAATAATTACAGTTCATACATGTGTTATAACAATATATATCGGGAGTGTTTGTGATATTTTACTGCTATGTTGGACTAATGCTATCGTTTGCCGATTTTATACACCGCAATTAAAATGAAAAAAGAGTGTTGATGTACCCAAAATAAATAAAACAGAAACGGTCTCAAATATGGGCTAACACTGGAACATCAACCGACAGATAAACAGATATTAGTTTACTTGTCCAACATCTAATTGAACTAGCAACACTGAAGTCCAGAAGGGAACAGAGGAACACGGCATGTGATGTTCTCTGTCCCCATAGAGAAAACAGGGTTTTATTATTACATACCTTAAATTCACATACCAAAGCTCTATTACACAGTATATTTTACTTTTAATCTGTACAAGGTTCCGAATTATAATCAATTCTCTCTAGAATTAATGGAAGGCAATCTGTCATATTTACCTGACGATTAACTGTGATGGTTCCTGTAGCACGAACGGAATCCTAACCAAATGACCACAGCATTGGACCGTGAAACCATAACATTTTCGGAGGAAATCATCCCCATTTTCTTGTTTCCTCGGATGCTGTCGTGTCAGTATTACTCTGTTGATAGTTTTAGAGTTTGAGCAGACGATCGCAGCTCTCGTGCACCGAGACGGCACGCGGGAAAACATGGCCCAGCTGACCGTTTACGCATAAATATAAACTTGATTTATATGCGTTTAACATATTAGTAGGTGCAATGTTTGACACTCACTTAATACCATCTCTTTATTCTCACCGCTCATTAAAGTTTATGAATCATTTGTCAAAATAAGGTTTACATTGTTCAAACATGAACTAAAATAACCGTTTGATGGAAAAAATATAACGAAAAAAATGATTATGAAAATAAAATAAGTTCTTTAAGATCATACATTCAACGCTCTTATCCAAAAATATTGTTTTTGCTCATTCTTAATATCTTGCTGGTGAATTCGTTTACCTGATCATCGGTTTGCTGTCTGTCATATAAACTCTAGTAAGTTCGCTGTCAGTACGTTGAAATCGAGCGGGATTTCAAGGTATTGGAGATGATAGACAGACCGTATGTTACAGCATCCCTTACTAGGGGAGCACTACACGAGATAGTGAAGGTTTCGTTACCTCCAACACAGGGGTCGGGTTACAAATCCCGGGGAGTGAGCATCTCAGCAGACCTAGTGGTAAACTCTTAACGGGATAGGTCATTGAAACACTATCTTTGAATTTGAATGAACTCGACGTGATTTAATGGCAAAAGGCGTTTAATTCAAAATTTCGAAATGACATTATGATTTTTGTTCCAATACCTGTATACCTATATTTAGGTTACCAGTTTGTTAACAACCTGTACTATCTGAGACAACGCAACAAGATATTGGTATTTCTCTATGTAATCAAGCGGTTTTATAATGAACTATAGTCTTGCGATTGTTTCACAGCTGTAAAACAATTGCAATCTGTCGATATAGTGGTCGGGTAGCGCAGTGGTAACGCTCTCGCCTTTCACGTAGGTGCCCGATGTTCGATTCCCGGGGCAAACTTTAAAAGGTATGGGGGTATTCGGTTTCCTCTCGCTGCAAGACCTTTTGTGTGTTTTCATCAGGGCAATTAAGAGTGATTGAGATAAGCTCAAATCTTGTTTCACAATGACTGTAAAATAAATCATATTAATATTTAATTGCGATCTGTGTCTTGCCTTGTACTTCGTAAGATATCCACTGCGCCACTGGTGAAACAAAGCTTGTGACACATGACCTATCATCATTGTTCTGCTTGATGAGATCAAAACTGGCAATGAGATCGCGTCATACTTTGCTGGATTTGGTGGGAATGAGGACCTGTTTCACTATTAGGTATATGATGAAAACGTGTTTATACATTCCACGTGAATAAACGCTTCGGGTAAATGAGATTCAAGATGGCGCCCACCAATTGATGATCTTTAAATCATTATAAATATTTTATGTACATTTACGTAAAAAATAATTTGTGCAGTACGTATACCAGTTCAAAAATCCCTGTTGACGCGGTTGAAAATTTTCTTTGAAATGTAAATGTCAAACCTAAGAACTAGAATGGCGATGAATAGAATTTGTAATAACAAACTTAGAAGTCTATTTTCAAAATCAAAGTGGCCTTGGGCCTTTATCTCCAGTAAACAATCAAGATGGCTTCTCGGTTTCTATTTCAAAGATTGTATTTTTAAAAAATGGTCAAAATCTAAATTGGCTGCTTGCAGCCATATTGAATATCTAACAGAGGTAAATCAAATAAGACACCCACAGCTAGAAAGTCAATCCTTTCTATAGAGTTTCGGGAATAATAAATTTAAAACTAACTTTAATATCGAAATATATTGTAGTCATCTTGGATATACTCGGTGGTGCTCAATATGTCACATGCGCAATGAGTACCCCAACTGAACTGGTCAAGAGTTATTCGGAATAAGCAGAAACAGGACGGACGGCCGGACGGACGGATTAGAAAATCCCACTGTCTGATGACGAATTCTCGATCAAAACTCTTTGTGTAGCCCACGGATACTTCAGGGAAATGTCGGGCTCCGTGTATTTAGATTCAGAGATGAAAGGACTTAAAGCGTCTTTGGCAACTACGTTTGTTTACGTATTGGCTAAAAACGGTACATTTCTTCTTTCTCTAGACAAGACTGAGATTTTATATTTGGACTTTGGATTCTTTGAGCACTTGATATCAATGGAACAATGATGTTTGCGTAGAAGTTCAACGATGTGTAAGAACATGTATCCTATGCCTTTTAATGCGCGTGCTTTAAACAGACATTTAAAATACACAGAGGGTTATTAATGTAGATATATGAATGTTAGGATAAAACTATACAGATCTTTTTAATCACTGTTTTACACAGCGAACAGCTTTATTTAGATTTATTTTCAATAAGCACATGTCAGTGAGTACGTACTTACTGATAAGAGCTCATTCGTGTGGAATGTAAGATTTGATTTGGTAACCTCCTGATTCACCAGTCACGTGAGTCGTGGTGCACGCACCGGAAATAACAATTATTTCATCTAAAATAGACAGGCAACACAGTTTCTCTGAAATGTCGAATGGTACCTGTATTTTTGTGTTGCGCGAAGCACAACTCCCTTTCCAGACTGTTTCCTTTTGCGGATAATCTAGGGAGTATAATTAATCGGAACTTAACCTTTTCTTGAATATCTGGTCGCATTAAGACAGAAGGGTTTCCTTTTTCAAAATTTTAACTGTAACATGGAGATAGAAGATGATTCATTAGACAAGGAATGACTTTACATGTCACGTCTGTGAAGCATTGACTCGGATACAAAACACAAATAAAACAAGAAACACATTTTCCCCAAAATATTATTTGCAGCATGGCGAGGTGTCATTGTTTGGCTCAAGTTATTTTATGGAAAAAAACATGTTGACAGGTAAAATGTATTTCTCTAATTGTTCTAAAGAGATCGATACCTATAGCATTACCTGTGTAAAGAGTGAGGTGCCGATTCCTTTTAAGAACGATTAATTCACTCTGGCTAAATTACTCATAATACCACGTTAATGTATGATGTATTAGACACATTGTAAACGAGTGCAAGGTGTATTAAAGTGAAAGGTCAAAATGTGGAAATTCAAAATGGCCGATGGCAACATTTTAAACAGCACATCGTGCTGAGATGTAAAAAGTATAAATACGCCCTTTACTAAATAGGCTCATATAATATCACATTGCCGTTTTGAAGTACACCGATAATGTCAAAATAACACAATTTTTTATTACACTAAGTGTGGCAGTTGTAACGCTTATGTAAAATTATTACATTAACCGGAGCAAAAAAGAAAATGTCAGAAAGGTCTTCACACCCTAAAAGTGATTTTTGAAGTTTCGGGAATATCCCTTTTATTGTTCTGAGGAGCATGAGGCCTGTATTGCCCACCTGGTTTGAGTTGGTAGAATTGCTTCATTAATACTAAAGGTATTTTATATCTACATTGTGTATTTCCTCTATGAGGCTCCACAGTTCTGCCTCAAGGAGGTGAGATGCACCAACAATACTGTGCTGACCTTACTCATGCTTAAAAGACAAATTTGGACAAAATTCGATCATTCCAATACCGAAGGATTTTTATCAGAATTTGCAATATTTTCTCTTTTGGTCTCTGCCCATCTGATTTCTAGGGCAAGACTCATAAATTATACACAATTGGTTTTGTTTCACCCATGAATGTTTCTGCCCAAAGGACCTCTTTCACGAACAATGGAATTTTGCCCACGACCCGATTTAATCCAAACCATATGGCATTTATAGCACCCCAATACACTCCCCTGAAATAGCACTTTAAAATTGAAAAGGCCCATGTGATTTTTTCTGGCTCCATAACAATATAAGGATTCATGGCAAGGCTTCCTATAACCACTTAGTTTGTTCATTGGAATCTATTTGTCATTTAAAGCAAACATTATTTGTCAAATTTGGCATAAGAAAAAAAGTTATGATCAATTAAATAAAGAAAAATGTGATTTTTTCTTGATTTTTAGAACAAAGTTTGATGTTAGGAGGAGTGTTTCAAACTCTTCCGGTTTCGGTGCACCCAAACGCTTTTAATATAATTTGGCCCCTTATATTTGCTGTTCTTAGCCAAAAAATTGAAAAAAATTGCGTGGAGTCAGAATCTCAAAAGTGACGTCATGTGATTGATATGATGTTGTGATATATTTCTTATCTTTGTTTTTGTTCTTCAAAATATGAAACAGAGATAAAGAAAGTTTAGAGATGACGTTGGATAAAAAAACATCGTTGCAAGTAAAGTAAGAGGCCTGGAGGGCCTGTATCAGTTCTTTAAGATACACCATTTTCATAGGCATCGCTCACGTTTAACTACAGGAATAAGGCTATAACAACCTGGCTCAAGTGGATGGCTGATTTACAATACATATTGATTGAATTTACGACTGGCAGGCTGGAGGATTTCAGGATTTGTCTGATGGCTATAATAGCCAAGGAAGTATAACATTGATGCAACATATGCACACATGCCAAACGTTCTTTTCCCTGCAGGACAAAGACAGTAATATGCCTTGATAGGATCATCTTAATCAGTTGTTTCAAACTGGATTCAAACATAGTACTTTGTTTGTGACTTGTGGCGTGAATGAATCTGACCTCGAATGAGATCATCCGCAAGCTGGTATACCCAGATCTCATTGTCACCTTCATTTGACTGGTGCTCAACAATATAACCAAGGGACAGTTTGATTTGGTAAATACCACATGCTAATGTTTCAATGAACTCAAGATTCAACTGAGGAAAGGAAACATTTGATTGTCCTAGTTTTTGCCACTCATTTTCGGCTCTACGAGTCATGTTTGGATCCTCCGCAATCCGCTTCACAAGAGCATTATCTATTTGCAAAAGAGATACCATGCGAGTTGTAATTTGTATGCATCTCTGCTCATGCTGGGGGTCTGAAACGTATATGGGTCCTCTGAAACCATTCAGGTTTGCGACTACTATACGTACAAGTTTCCCAATAATTGTAATCAGATGATTTGAAGTGAGTGTATCTTTAAACAGTACCCATTTTTTCAATCTTCCATGGTAAGATTCTACAACCCAACGTACCTTGGTACAACAACGATCATCGTTAGCTTGTTGGTAATCCAGTTGAGTCTTACCAGGAGGCAGGAAATATAGCATTTTTGCATCATAGCCCAACTGAGCAAGGAGATCAAATACATCCCTGAAACCACGATCTACAATCATATTGTCATTTTCGCGTAACCAAGATCTTAGAAGATCAAAATTGATGCTGCCATAGTATGGTCATATTGTGTCTAACACCTATCCATCAGGTTACACAACTGACATGAATTTTAGATAATTGGTTTTCTTTTTCAATGAATATGTATTGTAAATCAGCCATCCACTTGAGCCAGGTTATTATAGCCTTATTCCTGTAGTCACAATTTTTTTCAATATTTTGGCTAAGAACAGCAAATATAAGGGGCCAAATTATATTAAAAGCGTTTGGGTGCACCGAAACCGGAAGAGTTTGAAACACTCCTCCTAACATCAAACTTTTTTTTTTAAAAATCAAGAAAAAATCACATGCCAAATTTGACAAATAATGTTTACTTAAAATGACAAATAGATACCAATGAACAAAATAAGTGATTATAAGAAGCCTTGCCACGAACCCTTGCCGTGTTATGGAGCCATTTCTGAACCTTACCTTATACCCTCAGTAAATGTCGCAAATTCTATAATACTTCAGGCCCTATGGGCCTTTTGAATTTTTTAAGTGCTATTTCAGAGGAGTGTATTGGGGTGCTATAAATGACACATGGTTTGGATTAAATCGGGTCGTGGGGAAAATTCCATTGTTCATGAAAGAGGTCCTTTGGATAAATATTTTCATCGGCAGGATAATAAAGAATTTTGTTTTATTTCACCTATTGTAACTCACTCTATCTTCCTCATGTGCCAACAATCACTGTTATACAAAATTAAGCCCACTTCACTCACTTGTTTCTGACCAAATTTGGATAAAATCTTATTAATCCTCTTGGCATTTTGGACTCCGCCGCTCCCGCCAGATGTGGCAAGTCCCTTCATCTCAGGACCTTCAGACTAAATTGGTACAAATTTCATGCATTCCAACAGAAAATGCAAGATTTTAAAGTCCCTCCTTCCCAAAAGGCCCCGAGACCCACAGTTTATACTAAACCAGACCAGGGGAGTTTTATTTTCCCTATTGGCCCTCCCCATACTTGCCTCAAATCAAATAAGGACAAAATTAAGTCATTCCAATAGAAGGATTTTAAAGAATTTGCTCTATTTTGCTATTATGACCTACTCCTCCCATCCCAGGGAACCGACATCCACTGTTTATATAACAAGAGGCCCATAGGTCCTGTATGCTCACCTGATTTAGTTCACCGAAACAATTTAAGATTTATATCTAATTCCCCATATTAGGTCCCATCCTTGTCCCAAGGAGTCGAGACACACCAAAGAATGCTGCAGATCAAACTGGGACAGGATCTGACATTAAAACTGAAGTAGAATGATTTCAAAGAATCTGCTCTGTTTCTACTTATGGGCCCTGCCCATTCTTCGCTAGGAGGCCCGGACCAACCATTTATACAAAATTGATTCCCCCTTCACAATAGAACTCTCCAGACAAATTTGGGCAAAATCTAATTATTCCTAGTGGAGAAGTAGGATTTTAAAGAATTAACACCATTTCTCCTATTGGATCCCACCCCTCCTGCCCCAAGGGACCGAGACATTTACACAAAATTGATTCCCTTTCACCCAAGAATGCTCCAGACCAAAATTGGTCAAAATCCTATCATTCCTACAGGAGGAGTAGGATTTTAAAGAATTTGCTCCATTTCCCATATTCGGCATTGACCCTCCTACCCCAGGAGGCCAAGATCCACCTTTATACAAATTTGGTCCCACTTCACACAAGAATGCTTCAGACCAAATTTGGGTAAAATCTATTAATTCCTGCTGTAGGAGTAGCTCAATTTTTCCCTATTGGTCCTAATTCTGTCCCAATTCTGTCACTATCTATGAAATATTGAATCCTATGCACTTGAGGATGCTTCAGTCCTTAACTGTGCAAAACGTAATCATTCAAACAGGAGGAGTAGGATTTTAAAGAATTCACTTAGTTTTCTCTATTGAACCTTGGTCCAGGGGACCAAAACTTCTTATTGTGCCCTGCCTCTTCTGCCCCAGGAGGCCCAAGACCCAATGTTTACATAAAACTGAACCCCCTAAATCCACGAGGAAGAGGAAACTTCAGCCAAGATTTGGTCAAAATCCAATCATTCCTACAGGAGTTGTAAGGTTTTAAATAATTGGGACCCACCCCATTGGGCAAGGTGAGATAAAAGTAGATAGTTACTAAACATTCTGAATATTTTTTCTAAATTACAAAACTATCAATATATATAATACTTAATATGTCATAAACAGCTGATGGAAGTCCACACGAAATTTGAATGTTATTGGTCCAGTCTTCTTATTGTTTTGTTTTTAGCTACTATGTATCATTATCTTGTTGTGAGTGTGATGTTAATGTTCTAGGTATAAGGATATAACAGTAGTTTATGTCCCAGTAAGACCTTGTCAGAGACCTAAAACACAATAACTCTACAAAATATCCTTGACTTTGGTCAGCGATTTTTATTCCACTGTTAACTTTAACATACATATGCATCAAATGAATATAAATCTAAAAAGACAAAAAAGATATCAACAAGTGAAATATGGCCTGATTAGTTAACAGGGTAGATGCTTTAAGGATTCATAAATGAGAAATGCTGACTCGGGTCTCTTTATATCATATCCAAAAATTAAAAAAACAAAAATTTAAACATATGTTTGTTTTCATTTCAGTCATTTTCAGTAAATGTTATAGCAAAATATTTTGGCAAAGTACAATTCACATGCAGTAGTAATTAATTTAACAGTATCATTTTACACATCTCCTCACAAGTTAGCTATCCCAGCTAGATAAAAGGGACACAGTAAATACAAGACAATTGTATTATTAATTCAACATGTCAACATTGGCTATAAGTAAAACCAACTAAGTGCAAGGACTACAGAACAGAGGGCAGTTCAAGAAGGACAGACAGTCACAAAGGAACAGACAGACACAAAAGGACAGACAGCCACAGAGGGACAGACAGCCACAAAAGGACAGGCAGCCACAGAGGAACAGGCAGCCACAAAAGGCCACAGAGGGACAGCAGCACAAAAGGACAGACAGCCACAAAAGGACAGACAGCCACAGAGGGACAGACAGCCACAAAAGGACAAACAGCCACAGAGGAACAGGCAGCCACAGAGGGACAGACAGCCACAAAAGGACAGACAACCACAAAAGGACAGGCAGCCACAAAAGGACAGACAGCCACAGAGGGACAGACAGCCACAAAAGGACAGACAGCCACAGAGGGACAGACAGCCACAAAAGGACAGACAGCCACAGAGGGACAGACAGTCACAGAGGGACAGACAGCCACAGAGGGACAGACAGCCACAAAAGGACAGACAGCCACAAAAGGACAGACAGCCACAGAGGGACAGACAGCCACAAAAGGACAGGCAGCCACAGAGGAACAGGCAGCCACAGAGGGACAGACAGCCACAAAAGGACAGACAGCCACAAAAGGACAGACAGCCACAGAGGGACAGACAGCCACAAAAGGACAGACAGCCACAGAGGAACAGGCAGCCACAGAGAGACAGACAGCCACAAAAGGACAGACAGCCACAAAAGGACAGACAGCCACAGAGGAGCGGACAGCCACAAAAGGTCAGACAGCCACAGAGGGACAGACAGCCACAAAAGGACAGACAGCCACAGAGGGACAGACAGCCACAAAAGGACAGACAGCCACAGAGGGACAGACAGCCACAAAAGGACAGACAGCCACAAAAGGACAGACAGCCACAGAGGGACAGACAGCCACAAAAGGACAGACAGCCACAGAGGAGCGGACAGCCACAAAAGGTCAGACAGCCACAGATGGCAGTCCAAGAGGGTCAAAAAGCAATAAAGCAGATGTAGACAGACAGAAGGTGAGGAACAGACACAGATGAAACACATTGGTAGTTTGAACCCAATGATGACCATCTCATTCTCCATCCTCATTGCACTGACTATCATTTTCTGTAATTCAACACTGACTAGCCCATAATCCAGATCCACACCTACCAACCCATTCTCCAACTCCACACTGACCAGGTCATTCTCTAGCTACACACTGACCAGCTCATTTCTAGCTTCACACTGACCAGCTCATTCTCTAGATACACACTGACCAGCTCATTTTCTAGCTACACACTGACCAGCCCTTTCTCCAGCTCCACACTGACCAGCTCATTCTCTAGCTTCACACTGACCAGCACATTCTCTAGCTACACACTGACCAGCTCATTCTCTAGCTACACACTGACCAGCTCATTCTCTAGCTACACACTGACCAGCTCATTCTCTAGCTACACAATGACCAGCTCATTCTCTAGCTACACACTGACCAGCCCTTTCTCCAGCTCCACACTGACCATACAGTTCCCCAGCTCCAAACTGACCGATCTATTCTCTAGCTTCAAACTAAAAATCACCAGTAGCTGAAAACTGGAGCCTGATGATGGTGAGCTGAAAACTGGATCCTGATGATGGTGAGCTAAAAACTGGAGCCTGATGATGGTGAGCTGAAAACTGGAGCCTGATGATGGTGGGCTGAAAACTGGAGCCTGATGATGGTGAGCTAAAAACTGGGGCCTGATGATGGTGAGCTAAAAACTGGAGCCTGATGATGGTGAGCTGAAAACTGGAGCCTGATGATGGTGAGCTGAAAATTGGATCCTGATGATGGTGAGCTAAAAACTGGAGCCTGATGATGGTGAGCTGAAAACTGGAGCCTGATGATGGTGAGCTAAAAACTGGAGCCTGATGATGGTGAGCTGAAAACTGGGGCCTGATGATGGTGAGCTAAAAACTGGGGCTTGATGATGGTGAACTGAAAACTGGATCCTGATGATGGTGAGCTAAAAACTGGGGCCTGATGATGGTGAGCTAAAAACTGGGGCCTGATGATGGTGAACTGAAAACTGGATCCTGATGATGGTGAACTGAAAACTGGGGCCTGATGATGGTGAGCTGAAAACTGGGGCCTGATGATGGTGAGCTAAAAACTGGGGCCTGATGATGGTGAACTGAAAGCCGAAACCTGATGATGGTGAACTGAAAGCTGAAAGGTTGTGATAAATGTTTATTTAAGGCAAGTCATTATAGTAGTTCATTATCGCATTGTTGACATTCATCTGATTCAATGTAATGTAGTATTTGGCCACATCTACATCTTCTGTGTCTGTTACTCCAAGAAATTCCTGTAAAAGTTCACTCATAACCTGCTCTACTGGATCAGGATCCTGGTAGTAGTTACCTCCCTGCACAGCATCTCCTCTGTGTGAAGGTATGTCCTGCAAATTTTCCATGGTTACTGGTTCCAGCGTATTGTATATCTTTATATAATCTAACTCCTCGCTTGGTTCTGATGCTCCAGGTATTTTCTGTAATCATTCATGATACAAAAGTTTATTAATCTTCTTTTTCTTTCCAAGAGATTATGGTTCAGTATTCTTCAGATACATTCTAGAATTTTAATTTATCATCAAACAACTAAATTGTCTAAATTGTCTGAAATACAATTTATGAACAATCTCTGACGGAGTGAATCTAATTAGAAATCATCTGTTTTTGTATCAAGTTTGATAAAAAGATAAAACAAGATGAGGTTAACTTCTAAAATATACCATTTTCTGAATGTACCAACACCATTAACCATGTAGACATTAATCACACACAGACTTTGTCATATAAACATTTGAAAGAGTAAGGAGCAATTTTTATTTTACTTTTTTCATTCCCCTTACAAAAAATGTGTAGAGGACATAGCATTATATTTATGACCTTTTCTAGGTTGACCTCTGTTGGCTTGACCCCATGTAACATTTGTAATTTGTTCCACATCTGGTCATCTTGTTGCTTTTTTTGCTGAAATGAAAAAAAAAGTTAATTATCAGACCGAAAAGAACATAACATACACAATCTTATTACAATTCACATCTTGTAACGACCATCAAATAAAAGTCACAGTGACCTAATTAATCTGCAAGGCACTGCTAGTTACATCCTCAGAATGAATGGCAGAGTTGCATGGAAGTAATTAATGTATGCACTTTTCGCCTTAAAAGCCAGGTATGATTTACTGATGATCAGACCCTTCCATCCAAGCCACTTAAAAAAGATATTAATAGACATGTCAGTTGATACAACTTGTCCGGAAGGAATACCGGTATCTAAAAGAATTTGCTATATCTCAACTTTTGTACCCAATCCCTCAGCCTCCCTGGGGCCAAGATCAACAATTTACAATGTTTACAGAATTGGTTTTTCCTTTACCCTTGGATTTAAAAACTAGACCTCTGTTTCATCTATTGAGCCCTATGGCCACGCAAGAGTCATCCCAATTGTTTATACAAAACTGAGTGCACTTTACCCTAGGATGCTTCAGACAAAATTTGGACAAAATCCTAACATTCTTATAGAAGTAAAAGGATAAATAGAATCTGGGAAAGTTCTCTACTGGACCCCATCACTGTGGGTTCTAGGTCTCCAGACCCAACACATATACAAATTGAGTCCTTTTTCCCTCAACGATGCTTCAGGCCAAATTTGGTAAAAATTTGTTTAGTTCATTACTTATAGTGACTTGTATAACAAGAGGCCCAAGGGGCCTTAACATCACCTGAGGAATATATGTCAATAATCTGTGGATTTTAAAATGTTGCAAAAAAGTAACAACACTTGTGCAGGACCATGTGTAAAACATCTGTACCAAGTTTGAATATGACCCACCGAATGGTTCTTGAGAGGAAGTCCATAATGTCTTAGCCAAACAGATGCCAGGGTGTCCCCCTTTTTCCCCCTCCTGCGACCCCTATTGGGGCCACACCCTTTTTCTTCGCAAACTTGAAGCGGCTGCCCATGGGGATGCTTTGTGCTAAGTTTGGTCAAAGTCCATTCAGTGGTTCTTGAGAAGAAGTCGAATATGTGAAAAGTTAACGACGCACGACGACAGACAAATCATGATGGCAATAGGTCACCATTAGCCTTCGGCTCAGGTGACCTAAAAACTTGATGGACAGACACATGGCATATTCTCACTGTTCTATTGGACCATGTGAGCTAAAAAGCTTGGTGAGCATCACAAATATACTTTACTAACATCATTCTATGTTAACCATAAGTTTCACAGCAATTTGCCATAATTTTGTATCTATCAACTTATATACAATGATGCATTCCATGTATCAGAATTTCAGAAAGGATACAAACCTGGTTTGGTTCTGTGTACGCAATCCCTCTGTCCTGACATCGCTTTTTGCGAACTGATTCTCGGACCTGTCTTATCCGATCAAGATGGTTGTCATCAAAAGGTTCTCCTTCACCTCCTATTGAGAAATCAATATTCTACACCAAGAGGAAATCAAAGTTCTGAAGTTCAGTTATATATATGTATTTGTAATTTTTAATACAAACTATCATCCAACACATGAAAAACAACTAAACACTTTATATAGAAGATGACTATCAACAGCCATTCTGAAATTTGAATACAATTTCCATCAAATCAGTGTAATTTGTGCAAAACGTACAATTTGCTGAATCAATTTAAAGTTCCAGATTAAGACATTGCCACTGACAGTGTTACTGGATACTGACTACAAGACAACATTAAATGTTTATAACAGATTATAATGGGTTTATTAAGTTATAATATGGTGAGTGATGACACACAGCTTCAAGTCCGGGTACTGTTAATGTCCTCATTCCTTGTCTCACTTTATCATGGTATGTAGATATACTGTTGTACATACTTTATATATTATGTAAATACATATGTAAAATATTATGAACCTAAAATAGTTTTTTTTAATGTTTTTAGTGATAAACATGATTCATATCACAAATTGAATTTTCTTTCTACCAGAGACCTATGCTTAGCCTATATAACACTGTCTTCCAGATGATTGTACAAAGCAAGTGTGTTCAGTGTGGAAACAAATGTTATGTAGCATGCCCCATTATCACAGTACTTTGATATTCACACACGTCTGATTCATGTGTGCTGCTATAACAAAAATATTATGCATGCACCGAAACCAAATGTCAGGGTGCATGAACACTGCATGTATATTAAACAAACAGACAATCTATGAACATAATAGTTTTGAACTTAAACATTCAAAAGCTTCTGTAGAAACCAAAGTTTCACTTTGTCAGAAGCAACTCATGATCATAGCAGTATAAATTCCTAATACTGTTTGCTGTCTTTTGATTGGCTCCAATCAAAACGAAGGCTTTAAGAAGGCTTCAATCTAGATTATTTCTTAAGCAGAATAATGTTTTAGTCATTGCATCATGAGCATATCATCGTATGTTCCAGATCATACAAATCAGGTAAACACAGAGGTACATGAAATTTGACATCAGATGTGAATAAATAATGGATTAAACTGATGTGTTATTTATTCTTTTTTAATATTTCTTATTGAAGAGTAGTACTTACTGCACCCTCAGATTCATACTCGTATGACACACTGTACCTGTGGCAGGTGAACATTCAGGGAGATTATTAATATTTGGATTTAGAGGCATGTACTGTATATATATCTTAAAGAGAGAAACCAGCTATTTCATCTTTCTATCTGAGTGCTAAACGAATTTGATAATAATGATTCATTAACGTGATGTTTAGACCCATAAAGCATAAATGAACACTCAAGTAGGCAAAGTTTGACCACAGAATTATTATATACAGTCTGTTACTAGATTAAGCTTGTTTTCCAATCCTCAGTAAACCTAGTCATCATTTATTTAACATCTGTTCTTAAAATATTCTTTAAACTAAAATTGACAACTGCTTATAGTATATGATAAGGCATGTAAAACCAGAGATGTTTATGTGCTATATATATCAGTGATAAAAGTCACAGAACAATAGTGGGATGAATTCTTTCTTGTAATTGGTTTTATTCCCCTCTGAATCAACATATAACCACAATTTTTAGTAAAACTTTGATGGCCACCGCGCCATAGCATGAGCTCAGCGGTCCTTCGGAACAGTTGAGCTATAAAGAGAAATTTTAATGTTTCCTCTTTCTGTTGTATTCTGTTTATAAAATATCTTTTTTCATTTGTAGGTCTATTCTTTATCTTTCCTTCACATTCCACTTCATCAAGACAAGATTTCCTCTTACACCTGGTCAATCAGATATAGTATTTACATAGATTAACTTACCTGTTCGTTCAGCTACAGAGGCTGAGGTGGTGTTTGACATGGCAGCTGCTACCTCTGGTCTAATTTTGAACGAGATGATGTACTCAATCATTGCTCGTCTGTTCTCATACACAACAAACTCGTTGTAGTCCCGTGGACAACCCTGAAGAATACGACAAGTCCATACAGTTGTCCCCACAGGAAGTTAGGTATTGACAAATGGTTATAAAATATCCTTAGATAGCTATATGTGCTACCTTCTGTAACATCAACTTTTCCTTTGAAGGAGCCAAAAGCTATATTGATATTTTTATGCGGGTCAGATAATTGATGTTACAATGAAATCTTGACATACCTAAACAAGGAGATACCTAAATGTAGAGAAACACCCAAATGAAAAGATGTCTGTTTTTATTGAAACACTGACCACTACTGAGTCGTAAAACCTCCAAGTCCCAGGTCGTACATTCTCCTTCTCAGGTTCTCGTTTCAGGGCTATGTCATACTGGCCTTCAGGGAAACACTGGTAAAATGGAAAATATTGGTAGAGTATGTACAGTGATATCGTGGACGTTTAGCCCACTCACATCTACTGCTGTTCTTTAAATTCACTGACTAAAGCTTATTTATGCTGACCACTCAAGTAATAAACACAGTATTCCTGGTCTGCCAACAACAGGGTAATATTTTAAAATAGTCTTAATTATTTTGTGTCCAACGACATGATGTTTCTCTTCAGAAACTTTCTATACTCAGCTCATAAGTTTTCACTTTTCTACTACTGCTATTTCCAAATCAATTTGAAGAAAAGATGATTTGATTCAGTGTAATAATACTTAATACGTACTGTGTTAATAACACTCACTGTATATATAAGGATTGATTGACTAGGACATCAACTGTGACATCACAACACAATGATGTCACTTAATTTGTCATATTCGCAAAGCTGTGGTGACAGAATATCACCAATCTGCATGTGTCTAAGAAATCATGTTTTCATGAAAGTTTGCGAATATGTTTCAGTAATGTAATTAACATAATCACATTGGATAGGACTTTCTGATTTTGCCTCAGACTTGCTAAAATGGAAATTCTAAGTAATAGTGTAATACTACTTTCTAAATCTCAGATGGAATAGAAATCATTTGTCAATATTTGTTTTGAAGCATAAGGAAGTATTGGAAAACACTAGTTGCAAAATACTATTCATCTAAAGAAAATGTAACCTTGGTAAATGTTAACCACAACATACTTGTTGGCTAGGGAAAATATAACTTTGGAAAATGTTAACCACAACATACTTATTGGCTAGGGAAAATGTAACCTTGGTAAATATTAGCCACAACATACTTATTGGCTAGGGAAATGTAACCTTGGTAAATATTAGCCACAACATACTTATTGGCTAGGGAAAATGTAACCTTGGTAAATATTAGCCACAACATACTTATTGGCTAGGGAAATGTAACCTTGGTAAATATTAGTCACAACATACTTATTAGCTAGGGAAATGTAACCTTGGTAAATATTAGCCACAACATACTTATTGGCTAGGGAAAATGTAACCTTGGTAAATGGAGATTTCTTTAAATCCAGGTAGATAATAGTCACAATATACCACTCTGCTAGAGATATTGTAATCCTGGTAGATTACAGTCACCATATACCACTCTGCTAGAGATATTGTAATCCTGGTAGATAACAGTCACAATATACCACTCTGCTAGAGATATTCTTATCGTGGTAGATAACAGTCACAATATACCACTCTGCTAGAGATATACCACTCTGCTAGAGATATTGTAATCCTGGTAGATAACAGTCACAATATACCACTCTGCTAGAGATATTGTAATCCTAGTAGATAACAGTCACAATATACCACTCTGCTAGAGATATTTATCCTGGTAGATAACAGTCACAATATACCACTCTGCTAGAGATATTGTAATCCTGGTAGATAACAGTCACAATATACCACTCTGCTAGAGATATTGTAATCAGTCACAATATACCACTCTGCTAGAGATATTGGTACAGTCAGTCACAATATACCACTCTGCTAGAGATATTGTAATCCTGGTAGATAACAGTCACAATATACCACTCTGCTAGAGATATTGTAATCCTGGTAGATAACAGTCACAATATACCACTCTGCTAGAGATATTGTAATCCTGGTAGATAACAGTCACAATATACCACTCTGCTAGAGATATTGTAATCCTGGTAGATAACAGTCACAATATACCACTCTGCTAGAGATATTGTAATCCTGGTAGATAACAGTCACAATATACCACTCTGCTAGAGATATTGTAATACTGGTAGATAACAGTCACAATATACCACTCTGCTAGAGATATTGTAATCCTGGTAGATAACAGTCACAATATACCACTCTGCTAGAGATATTGTAATCCTGGTAGATAACAGTCACAATATACCACTCTGCTAGAGATATTGTAATCCTGGTAGATAACAGTCACAATATACCACTCTGCTAGAGATATTGTAATCCTGGTAGATAACAGTCACAATATACCACTCTGCTAGAGATATTTATCCTGGTAGATAACAGTCACAATATACCACTCTGCTAGAGATATTGTAATCCTGGTAGATAACAGTCACAATATACCACTCTGCTAGAGATAATCCTGGTAGATCAGTCACAATATACCACTCTGCTAGAGATATTTATCCAATATACCACTCTGCTAGAGCTATTGTAATCCTGGTAGATAACAGTCACAATATACCACTCTGCTAGAGCTATTGTAATCCTGGTAGATAACAGTCACAATATACCACTCTGCTAGAGCTATTGTAATCCTGGTAGATAACAGTCACAATATACCACTCTGCTAGAGATATTGTAATCCTGGTAGATAACAGTCACAATATACCACTCTGCTAGAGCTATTGTAATCCTGGTAGATAACAGTCACAATATACCACTCTGCCATAGATATTGTAACCTTGGTTGACACTAGTCACACTTGTTAAATATAACAAGCAATATACAGCATATACTATATATACAGAGAATGTAACCTTCACTCAGGTATACACTAGTCACCAGAGGTCCTAGGTTTGATTCCACATGACTAAATTGATTTAAATAATGACATCTGTTAAACATAATTCATATGTCCATTGCATGTTTAAGTATGCTGAAACAGTGTTGAAATGGAGAGGACCTGCTGGTTAGGCAGGTGTAAAAAAAATTAACACAGTAGTGAATTACCTTGGAATCTCCCAGTATGACACGACACTTGAGGATGTAGGCGTCGCCCAGGCTGTCCATGTCCTCAGTATAATATACACATTTTAACGGGTTATCACTGTATAAAGAATAATTATCAAATTAAGTGAATTTATCTATCACAATTTGACAGTAATTAGTAAAACAGTGCTGTGATCAACATTGTTTACCTAGTTTTAAAATGAACAATTTACATTAAGAATCATATGCAAGTTTTTGTTTTTAGTGTCCCCTTTTCTCGATATCATCAGGATTAACCAAATATGTATGAATAGAGGAATTAAGCTTCATGTAGAGCTACACAAAACTTTTTACAAAATTATTACAATTTACAGTAAACTTTGAAGAGTATGTGAAATTCAGAAATTGAAATGTGTTGGAATGACCTTACATACAATGTAGATATAAGTGTTTGGTTTGGTTAAGATACTTTAAATACTTGGAGAGCAATAAAGCTCTACACACAACAAAAGAAATTTTTAATATGGCACAATTAATTCAAATTAACAAAGACATATTAACAGTAACCTGTAAGAGCAGAATCTGAAATGTGTGTTAGGATGATCATACATAGATATAAGTATATCTGAGGTTTGTCTATGATAGCTTATAGATTTGAGAGACATAAAGCTCAACATCTATAAAGAAAACTTCAATATCTAGCTGAACTGAAAACCAACAGTCACAAATTACAATGAGCTAACTAGCTCCATCAGGTACTACACAAGAAACTTTATGTTTCAAATTTCAATATTGCAACCTTGACAATTGTTTTCTCAATCTGACCCATAAATTAACATGCACAACTATGGACCGAAGAAAGTCTCCATATTAAATTTGAGAACTATCCATCCAGTACATCTGACCTTTCAACAGTGATAACGCAGTTGTTTATAGAAAATGGGCGATTTGAACTGTTCATCAATCATCAAATTTGACCATTAAACCTTGATGAGACTTACCTGAAATAAATACCTTTGCCGAAATAGCCCATGCGACTGAGTCTCTGGTCCAATCCCTCCTCACAGATTCGACTTTTATCAGCCTTGGTTCCATGGTAGAGGTAGCGTATGTTTAAATCAAACCCTAAAAAAAAATCCTTTCAATACTTAATGCTGTTTGTTGAATGGCACTATACAAGTCCTCAATCACAACAGAAAAAGTTTAAGGTGGTTGGTTTCCAAATTTTTTCAGCAATATTACTGGTTCAGTTTAATTAGATAATTGTAAGAGACTATGAAGAAAACAAATATCAACAAAGTGTGTTTGTTTAAGAGGTTTCTAAGTCCTATCCCTCATTTCTATTCCTGACATTTTAATATTCAACACTGATTCTAGACAATGATTGGCCAAGATATTAATATATGAGGCATTTATCAAAAGTGAAAAAAAAATCTTTCAGTCCCAGATCAAAAGTTAAAAACAGGCTAGTTAAGCTTGTAAACTTTTTTCTGTGGAATTTTACAGAAATGGAGAAAGAAATTTATAGGAGGAATCCAAAAGATCATCTTTAAAAATCTGCTAGTGTAGCACCTCTCAACAATGCTGCTGTACAAAAGTTATGTCCCTTTGATTGGTGACAGTTGGTATTGACAGTATTACATATTATTATATCTTAGTGTTATCGGTCAATTTCAAATGTGACAAGAGGCCCAGGAGTGTTAACATTCACCTGAGTTACGATGTCACAATTCTTCTTGTAACATGTCATAGAAATAATCCTGTTTACAAAGTAGGATAACGAACTACATTGCACTTGTAATACAAATATAAAATGTCCATAACAGTAACTGCCATCCCATGTTTAGGATTCTAACAATGTTTGAAGTAAAAGAAATTACATTTAAATAAATGTACTTTTCCTACATGAACTCTTCCATCTATTAAGTATATTTAATGGAATCTATCATATGCCGGTATTGAGAAGATTTCTGAAATTTGAATGAATTGGAGCTTTTTTCCGCCCCATCCACCAGCCCCTTTGGGTCAGCCATAGTCAATATGCACATACCATCAAACTGTCATCCTATAATAACGAATAATGTAACCAAGTTTCATCTGTTTCCAATAGAAAATAAACAAATTATGTTAAAAAATATAATTTTCCTATATAAACTATAGTAAATTTTACTCCCTCCTCAGAGAGAAAAGTGAGAACCTGGGGTCATGAAATTTACAATTTTGGTAAAGCACACCAAGACACTTCCATCCAAGAAGAATATCTAATTCTACCATACTTCAGAACTGAGAAGAAGATTTTGAAATTTCAGTTAATTTGCCCCACTTTTTGGCTCTGTCACTCAGGCCCTTGGGGTGGCGACCATATAAATAATGGTTATCCTTTGGCCATGGAAGGTATCTGCCAAATCTCATTTAAATCGGTGCGGGAGTTTACCAGACAAGTAAAAAAAGTAATAAGTTTAAAGGCACATGATTGGCTAAAGCTGACACTAAAGTGTGGGACACTTTAATAAAACAGGCATCCAAGTGATATCCTATAACACAATCATCTTACCTGGATGTCTACGTCTCGCTGTATCCTCCATCTCTGACTTAAATCTATCTAACAAATACAGGTTTTGAATTCGTTCTATTCTAGTAATCTGTATTCCTGTATCTGTGAACTCATCAAGAATTTTATCATATTCCATTTGTCCCGGATGCAACTCAATAAGTTGTACATCCATGGAGTGACCTGGTCTATGATTGGTCGATTTCTCTTTCTCAGTCCAATTGATAGGAATTCCATCGGTATCAAAGACAAATGGCTGTAGTCCCTGGTCCTCATTATTCCTCTGCCATTTTGTCATATTATTCAATCTAAACTTGTGTTTATGATTTTCCTGCATTGATTCAGCTTCTGATTTACTTGCAGCGCCTATTTTCAATAACTCTGCAATTTCTCTTGAAATTTCATCTTCTTCGTTATTTCCTAAACTCCTTCTTCGTTCATTTGAAGCTCCTTGAGGTTCATATATTTCTTCATCACTAACTGATGTTTCTTCATTTTCACTGAAATCTGAAGATATTGGTATTGTATATTCATTGTGTTGTCTATCGTCATCACTTTCATTGTCTGGATTATAAAATTGATTATCAGTGCCATTCATAGGAATAGTATCTGGCACTTCAAAACGTCTTGCTCTTCTAGATGACATCAAGGAAAAAGATTGACCTTTAACCTGAGGTGATGAGTTTGTTCCAGATAAAGGTAATGTCAGTAGTGAAGATGACCTTTTACCTTTGGCAGGCCCATCAGTATCTAAATCTCCTGATTCCTTAATTTCAGCAGTTCTCTCTTTCAGGTGGCTGGAATAGCCAATTAGAAGGCCTTTCCTGATGGCTTCTTCAATGTTTCCACCATTATTTTGTATGTAATGACTCCCTGTTGATGAAAAAAAATTTTTTTGATATACTGATGTTGAAGAATTTATCAAACTTATCAAAACTGCAGTGATACAATAGGAATGCTATTGTGATGTCGACCAATCAGAGCAGTACCTTCTGGTTTCTGCATTGAATTTTGCCAGTGACTCACCTATTGGCCATGGTTAGGACAATCATAGTACTGTGTCTATAGTCTGCTGTCAGTATAATGTGACCCAGGATGGGGACACACATGTTACTGTGTCAATAGTCTGTTGTCAGAATGATGTGACCCAGGATGGGGACACACATGTTACTGTATCAATAGTCTGTTGTCAGTATGATGTGACCCAGGGTGGGGACACACATGTTACTGTGTCAATAGTCTGTTGTCAGTAAAATGTGACCCAGGGTGGGGACACACATGTTACTGTGTCAATAGTCTGTTGTCAGTATGATGTGACCCAGGGTCGGGATAAACATGTTACTGTATCAATAGTCTGTTGTCAGTAAAATGTGACCCAGGGTGGGGACACACATGTTACTGTGTCAATAGTCTGTTGTCAGTAAAATGTGACCCAGGGTGGGGACACACATGTTACTGTGTCAATAGTCTGTTGTCAGTATAATGTGACCCAGTGCATCCATAGCAGTAGTCTGTATGTACTAGACTTTATCTTTCTTGTAGTTTATATATATCTCAAACATTATCACAAGTTCTAGTCTAAATATATCAGACTTTAACTAGTTGAAGTCCATATATATCAGAAGTTATCATTAGTTATAGTCTACATATAACAGACCTCATCACTAGGTGTAGTCTATATAACAGATGTTATCACTGATTATATATCAGACATTATTGTTGGTTTTAACACTTTTGTATATACTAGGCTTTATTGCTAGTTATACATGTAGTCTATTAAATGTACCAGATTTTTTCCCAAGTTGTTGTGCTGCTAAAGTTTCCTGTTGTTGTATAAGTATAGCTAGTCTATGGTCTTTTTCCTCTTGACAAGTGTTGGCGGTCTGATATTGGGAGGCCATATAGGCATCAGATCTGAAAACCCCAAAAAGAACATAGGAGCATCAACACGAAAAAATATACAATGGTTTATATCACAATTACTTGACAACATTAACAACTCTCAAAGTGCTAACTTGCATGTATGTTATACCCCCTCCCAGTCCCTATTTGTAGTGTAACAGAAATGAGTAATGAAAAACATCTTGCAACTGCAGGGGTTCGAACTAGTGATCCTTTGGTCTCTAGCCAGACACTCTACCGTTTGACTAAATGGATATTCTGACTTGCCAAGGCTAGTAAGGAGACCTACAATTTGTATACCCTCAGCTACTACAGTAGGAGACAGACACAATTATTGCTTTAATTTTAAATATTGATTTATGGCTTTATCTTCTGTAAGGTTAACTGAGAATTCTCCTCCATGGACAGTAAAACCTTTGTGAGTCATCATATCTAAGTACAAATAGTAACTGAAAACTTAGTTTTATTTTTTTAGATGCTGACCAACCAAGTACTAGAGTAAATTTCCTGTGTGTATATTATGCTATATGTGATATTGATCATGATTTTGAAGCTAACTCACTGACATTCCAAAGGGCTCTGAATATATTATCTTGGTATCTACAATGAAACATAAATGTACACAGCTGATAATGACAACTTAAGTGTTGTGCAACTTGTGGCTACTACTAGATATAGATATATTGTGTCTTGTGATTTAACAGAAAAAAATATCATTGATAATTTTACAATTCAAAATTTTGATATTTACCTCTTTAGTTAACATTGATGCATTGAGTTCCGCAACGTGAGGAAGGAAATTTTTAGTCCGTGTTAATAATAGTTCTGTCAAAATCCAGATAAACAATCGCCGTCTCAAAGCGCTTTCATTGCACTATTGTACTACTATTCGATTCAAACATATTCGTAACTCAATCAGGAAGTTTTACTTTCGTTTTGTGGATTTGGCGAATTTAAGTGATGAAATTCTGTGATTGATATTGAGCAACTTCTCGTGACAAACACTCACGTGGACTTGATCATTAACAGTTGTTTACAAACAAGAAGCGAATGATTTCTTACTGAGGAACATGTCAGCGGTATGATTGTGGAACTCTCCTGAAGGCTGACGGGAACGTCATTGCCGCCGTCTGCATGGTGCTAATAATGGCGGGGTGATTTCAAATTTGTCAGCGCAAAATGTCCCTAAGGAGCTTTCTGTTTGGTTCTGTGGCATCTTATGCCTCTGTTGTTGTTTACTACATGGTGACAAAAAACAAGACAGGTACAACATTACATGTTTTCCGTGTTTACTGTAGAGGATAGATATAAACTTCATAAGTTTATGTCTAGAAATTAATTATGTGACGGTTTTGTACGTTATTATAGGGAATTATTAACATATAGGTAGTTTGCTGGTCTGTTAAAACTCCAGGAATCGAACATTTTGAGTAACGAAGTCGATATGCACGTGTACTGTACATATACATAGTAATGTCTCGCTTGTCAGTCGGGGAGTCTGCTCAGCCTTAGTTGACAACACACTCATTTGGTGAAGGCTTTGGGTTCTGTCCCATGATCAAGACTTTGTACAAACCTTTTGTAAAGAACCCTACCAGTTACCAATCAATCACTGTGTTGGCCCTTATTACATGTCTTGTCAAATGTGTCGAGGCAATTCTTAATAATCTTTCCCCATATATTTCCACATTCTCGTCCTTCCACTGTGTTATAGAGGACAGTAAATCTAACACATGCTGCATGTCTACGACTTTAGCAAACCTTATTTGTAATTACCGTTTCAACTCTGGCCAAGTAACATTAGGGAATTCTATTAGATGTCTGAATAAAATCTCCCACAGCACCCTTAGTTGTCTGAAAAGCTACATAATTTACCCTATCATTTGGTAGCTGTGTTAAGACTGAGTATCTTTCAATAGCCTTGATCCATTCTTTAAATTTTTCCTGGTAGATATCTGTAAAGGATTCTTACCTAGAGATTGCTTTGTGCTACTGGTCAATACAGGTTTAACTCAGTCTGTCACTGTGCTGAATATCTAGTCCCAGTATTCTGGGCTTAAGCAGAGGATTCCCCTGCCACTAGATCTGTCTCTAGGTTGGTGCAGTGCAGGCCATAGAGCTGGTGGAACTCCAAACCCCAGTCGTGATGGTTCTTTATGATGGTCTGTGGCATTAGTAATGGTGTCTTCAACACAAGGTTCCAGGCTTCTGCTCCCCCTCACTACTATTATCCCGACCACAGTGGTTCTGATATCAGTTCTTGTGGCATCGGCGAAAGGTTTTCCGAGGACGGCTTCTGTCAACCTGTATTTCTCTTGAATGTTTTTGTCTGTTGTTGGCTGGTTGCCCACCAGTCACTGTGTATTTTCGTTGACCACTTTCTGAGTTATGGTATAAGTGTTAATAATATTGGAGTGTTGACTGCAATCAAGTTCATTTGACAATAACCCTGATCATGGCACCAAATCAGTCTATATATACCACTGTATGTCATGTATATATATATATAGGTCTGTAAGTCCAGGTTTGAAATTTGAATAACCTTTCTAAATTATTTATCCAAGTTACATACCGGTAGTTCACAGTACAGTATAGTACAGAAATATTACACATTCTCACTACCATGGCCCAACATTACCTTGTGTCATAACTGGCAGTGGTATAAATATAACCAGAGAAACCAATCATATTGTTCTCTTTATAATCTGATAACAATCCCCAATAAACTGTCTCTAGAATATTCAAATTAGTTGATATACTTTAACACTCTGTTATCTATATGTAGTGTTGTAATTAAGAATTTCTGATTAGGCTGCTGAAACATATCTTAAGCAATTTTTCCCAGTTCGCTCTCCATTAGTGCGAAAGATTCTGACTATATATATCTGCAATGTTATTTTGTCTCAGTCTAGGACTGATATAACGCTGATATATATATAGTCAGAACCCTTCAAATTAGCATATCAGAATATTAACCTAGGTTTACATAGACTGAGTCATATCCATATATGTTTTATGTACAATTAATTTGTTGAAATGGAATGAGTTTTTATTGGTATATTAATGAAAGATGAATGTGAAAGGTTCATTCTGGATTAACTATTAAGATCATATGGAGACTGTACGAATGTCTGATTTTTATTTCAGTAGTCTTAGTACTTAAGTAACAGCCACTGTAGTTAATAGTTATACTGTAACTGTTGTTGTATCTATATACAGAGCTACCCTCCAAGTTAGAACCACCTAGTCAACACATCCTCACTCATGGCATTCCTGACAGAGGTCCCAACATTCATGTCTATGAAAACCATGTTTTAGCTTATGACCAGGCAAAGAAAACCCCGATTTGGGTAGCTGAGAGGATAACGCAAAAACATGTTAATGGTGAGTACATATCCATAAGTAATGTTATATTGTAATAAAAGAATGATAAGATTATATAAATAGGTTTTGTGGTAAAAACAAAGACTTTTAATTCAAATTTTTGAAATGCATGTATACAGTTTAGGCAGATGAAAATAATACCTGACCTGGCCTACCCCAGTATTAAAATGGTAGAATATAAACTGGAAAATCAACAGTTGTATCTAGAATAGCATGCAAACCAAAAATACATTTAGTTCTAAGTCATGTTGGTTATGTATGCATGAGTGTTAATACTAAAATGATGGTTTCTTCAGGCCCAGCAGAGAGGAAGAATATACGATTCAGGCCTGACCCAGATGTATCATCTCGATTCAGTGCAGATAATTCTGACTATCTGAGAAGCGGATGGTCTCGAGGTCACATGTCACCAGCCGGGGACAATAAATATTCTCAGGTACAAGTTAATTTGTTGTTTAGTGAGCTGTGTCATATATTACAAACAAAATTATGATAAACATTGAGGTTTCAAAATTAAAACAAACTACATTGTATAATGTTTATAACTCATCATCAAAATCCAGGGCTTCTACTCTCTATCCATGCAACAAATTTGACTAAAACTATCAAAATTTACTTCACAACAATTACTGTGAAAAAGAATTTATCACATAACCGACCCGTTTTCCCATGTCATACGCCCCATGTCATAACAATGGTAATACACATGTGTAATAAAGGTTTGGGGTCTGCTGATTGGTCAAAACCATGTGAACGTATTCATACGCCCGCGCGCATACTACTTTTATTTACTACGACAACAAACTGTAGTAAAATATGGCTGACCAGATCAACATTGGCGACACAGTTTTTATTGATAAGAAGGGGACTGGTGTGGTGAAGGAGATAATCCCACGGGGGTTTGCTGTATTTTATAATGTTGAATTGTGTGGGATTGACTTTCAAATTGAGCTTGAGAGCGATCGTATTGAAAAGGTGGTAGATCCCTCCCAACAGCAGACGACCGCTCCGGATGGCGGTCCTGTTGCCCCTGAACCAAGTGGTTTCGTTTCAGTCAGAGAAGATGAGGTGGGAAGTTTATACAGGATCAATCAAACAAGAATACGTTGAGCAAAACTTTGTATGACATGAAACTTTTGTATAAATTTTTTGAGTTACCAGAAATAAATGAAAAGCTATCATTGAAAGTGACAGTGACTCACAGTAACTTGAGCAGTTAGGCCGAACCTGATGACCCGTGATGACGAGGCGAGTGACGTCATGTTACCAATATCAAGTGAATTTCCAGAAGATTTTTTTGTGTGATTTTTAAAAGTTATTTTGGCATTAAACAGAATTTAAATGCTTTACTTTGTCGATATTATTTTGGAACATAACAATCTCTTATTCAATAATTGAAAAAAGGTACTATTTGCAACATGGATGGATAAAACTATGATTGCTGTGCGTTGGTTTTGACCTATATAGAAACAGCTGATTGCATAGTGGAAGTAAATCGTAGTTTTCTGGCGATTTTTCCATTTTAATTGGTTATGTGATAAAAAGAATCTTACACTCGTGTCAATGTATTATGGAATTTATTAAACTCATTCAATAAATTCCATAATACACTGACACTCATGTAAGATCGTCTATATATCAACTTGTTGGCCGAGATGGAAATGTACAAAAAGTGTCAAACAGGTGACTTTACATTATGTATCTGAAGTTCACAATACATGGATTGTTACGTGTTTGTAGTTAACCATACATGGACTGTTACTATGTATGTGTAGTTAACCATACATGGACTGTTACTACGTGTGTGTAGTCAACCATACATGGACTGTTACTACATGTGTGTAGTTAACCATACATGGACTGTTATTACGTGTGTGTAGTTAACTATACATGGACTGTTACTACGTATGTGTAGTTAACTATACATGGACTGTTACTACGTGTGTGTAGTTAACCATACATGGACTGTTACTATGTGTGTGTAGTTAACCATACATGGATTGTTACTACATGTGTGTGTAGTTAACCATACATGGATTGTTACAACATTTTTGTAGTATTCATACATGGACTGTTACTTCATTGAATAATCATTTTTTCACTTTAATATAAAGGAAACATTTTGTTACAGGAGGCCATGTCACAGTCATTTTATCTGTCCAACATTGTACCTCAAAATCTAGAAAATAATGCTGGCTTCTGGAACCGTCTGGAAATATACTGCCGTGAACTGACACAACGATTCAATGCTGTTACTATATTTAGTGGGCCGATGTCTCTCCCTGTCACTTCAGATGATGGTAAACTGGTCGTAACTTATCCAGTGAGTATTGTTCAAAGTCTCTTTTGTACTTTTAATTTAATGTTTACGAAAATAAGGTATCCCAGAAAAAATTATTTTGAGACAATTTCTTTGTTCCATCAAGTATTTTCTTTCTTCTCTTTTTCTAATGCAAGAATATTTCATATCTGTTTTTTGAAGCAATTATATTAAAGCCTTTTGAAATTAGAAAATACAGGTTGCTATATTCTTTATGCTATATATGCATTCAGTCTATTTCAAAGTAAATGTTTAAATTTTTAACTTTTTAAGGAAATTGTTCCAAGTACTTGTCAAATTGAGATTAATGTAAAGATATAAGTATTGCAATTGTGCGTGACAAATTTTTCCAATCAGTATTTAACATTTGTGAAATGTACATTGTGTATACGGTTGGGCTATGCTTTTCAGACAATTATTAAAATTTGTAGGTTATCGGAAAAAACCAAGTGGCTGTTCCAACCCATTTATACAAAATAATCATTGTGGAGGATAAAAACTCAAATCCTGTAGGGATTGGTTCATTTATTGTCCCAAACAAGCCAATCGGATTTGAACATGCCTTAACCGAATATCAAGTTCCCCTGGACGAGGTTGAAAGAAAAACTGGAGTCCGATTTACCCCGGAGCTTGATACTTCACGCCTTGGTGATCTCTGTGAGATAGATTCTTGCAAACTTATGCAGAAAAGTGACTTTGAGTCTTATTTTATTGGGAGACGTTTGAAAGGTGCTCGGAATAGAGAAAATCTTGATAAAATTTGGAAAGAATTTGAAGTGAAAGGCGGAGCTCCATCACAAAACCATATTGATATGTATAACCAAAAGTTAAAGGATTTTGAGAATGAAATTCACAAACCAGAGGAGTGAAAAAAAAAGCAAACCTTGCATAGCACTGGTGAATCTATATTCAGATAATTTAGCATAGGAAAATCAATGTAGATAAGGAAGCCTACATATAGCTAGTGTCATGTCTTTGAATAAATATAATTGAATATTTCAGGTAAAGTTCAATAGGACAGGTTATCCTGTTCACAATGTATTCTCTACGTTATTGTATGTATTTTTTGTTTCACAAATACAAATTCAACATGAAAATCATATTTGCTGAATGACAATAAATTATGTTATCAAACAAAACATTTTTGAGGATAGGTATTTGAAATTTTCAATTGAAAAATAAACTTGATCTGTTACACAACATTTGCAAAACAGGCTATCAGCTTATATTAATCACTCTTGTTGGCCCAAATGGATGTGCAGGGGGGTCTTGCTGTGGGAGAAAACCGGAGTACCGGGAGAAAACCGGAGTACCTGGGGAAAACCCATCTGCGCCATCTGACCTTCCTTTCAACAAATCTTTTATTGTAAATGATATATGTTTTTAGCAATATGTGCATGACTTCGCCTGAAGTTCAGAAATACATGTTTTTAACTGATATAACTTTTAATAAAAAATACTCTTGACCAACATACTGGTCTATGTGTTCATCTCCTGTATAGAAAGAATACAATTATTGAGAATTATGGTCCTTGCCCTAATCAGTTTACTAGGTGCTAAAGTATTTAAATTTCAGAAAATGATCTCAGACTTTTTGTGGAATTTTACTATTTCTTGTGAATAAAAGAAACTGATGATCAATTTTGATGTTGTTTATGTTTTATGATATTTTGATGTTGTTTATGTTTTATGACATTTTGATGTTGTTTATGTTTTATGATATTTTGATGTTGTTGATGTTTTAAGATTATTTTGATGTTGTTTGTTTTATGATATTTTGATGTTGTTTATGTTTTATGATATTTTGATGTTGTTGATGTTTTATGATATTTTGATGTTGTTGATGTTTTATGATATTTTGATGTTGTTTGTTTTATGATATTTTGATGTTGTTTGTTTTATGATATTTTGATGTTGTTTATGTTTTATGATATTTTGATGTTGTTTATGTTTTATGATATTTTGATGTTGTTGATGTTTTATGATATTTTGATGTTGTTGATGTTTTATGATATTTTGATGTTGTTTATGTTTTATGAGAGTGTAGTACATCATTTGTTTTTGTTGTTCATACACATACATCTATATGTACATGAATGTAGCTGAACTCTGCCTGGTGTATTCTCATTTGGACAAGAAACCATTGTTAATGTATGAACAATTCTCATTCTACAAAAAGAGGTTGTCGGTGTGGCATGTACAGTGTAATCCTGCTGAAGAACATGGTTTGATTCATGTCGGGGAAGTCGGCAGGAATGTATATTTTTCCCTGTTCTTTTCATATTCATCATTCACACTAGAGAAAAGCATTTAGGTTCATCCTGCTTGTCAGTGAATGTTGATTCTGAAAAGATTTTGGATTTATTGTACAATTACAAACTAGACAACTTTCAATCACGTTACTCAGCATCAAGAGGGATGGACATCTCATTACAATGATACAAATGTAACACACTTGGGTCGTTGAAAGTCCACAGAACAAGTGAACTAGCCAAACAACAAGGAATACAAACAAGTACAAAGCAAATGTCATACCAGAGTCACAATACTGCACAGGAGTTTTGGGGAGTACACCAAACAAACAATATAAACAACTAGCAAAAGTGTGACAATGAAGAGCAGCATGGTGCATCAACAACAATCACGTCACACCAACCACATATACCACACCACAAGCTCCCTGACACGTCACACCAACCACAAATACCACAACACAAGCTCACTGACACGTCACACCAACCACATATACCACACCACAAGCTCCCTGACACGTTACACCAACCACGAATACCACAACACAAGCTTACTTACAGACCCATTATACCAACCACAAATACCACAACACAAGCTCACTGACACGTCACACCAACCACATATACCACACCACAAGCTCACTGACACGTCACACCAACCACGAATACCACAACACAAGCTCCCTGACACGTCACACCAACCACGAATACCACAACACAAGCTCACTGACACGTCACACCAACCACAAATACCACAACACAAGCTCACTGACACGTCACACCAACCACAAATACCACAACACAAGCTCACTGACACGTCACACCAACCACATATACCACACCACAAGCTCCCTGACACGTTACACCAACCACGAATACCACAACACAAGCTTACTTACAGACCCATTATACCAACAACAAATACCACAACACAAGCTCACAGACACGTCACACCAACCACAAAAACCAAAACACAAGCTCGCTTACAGACACGTCACACCAACTACAAACACCACAACACAAGCTTACTTACAGACACGTCACACCAACCACAAAAACCAAAACACAAGCTCGCTTACAGACACGTCACACCAACTACAAACACCACAACACAAGCTTACTTACAGACACGTCACACCAACCACAAAAACCACAACACAAGCTCACTTACAGACACGTCACACCAACCACAAAAACCAAAACACAAGCTCGCTTACAGACACGTCACACCAACCACAAAAACCAAAACACAAGCTCGCTTACAGACACGTCACACCAACAACAAACACCACAACACAAGCTTACTTACAGACACGTCACACCAACCACAAAAACCACAACACAAGCTCACTTACAGACACGTCACACCAACCACAAAAACCAAAACACAAGCTCGCTTACAGACACGTCACACCAACTACAAACACCACAACACAAGCTTACTTACAGACACGTCACACCAACCACAAAAACCACAACACAAGCTCACTTACAGACACGTCACACCAACTACAAATACTAAAACACAAGCTCGCTTACAGACACGTCACACCAACTACAAACACCACAACACAAGCTTACTTACAGACACGTCACACCAACCACAAAAACCAAAACACAAGCTACAGACACGTCACACCAACTACAAACACCACAACTCAAGCTTACTTACAGACACGTCACACCAACCACAAAAACCAAAACACAAGCTCGCTTACAGACACGTCACACCAACTACAAACACCACAACACAAGCTCACTGACACGTCACACCAACCACAAATACCACAACACAAGCTCACTGACACGTCACACCAACCACATATACCACACCACAAGCTCCCTGACACGTTACACCAACCACGAATACCACAACACAAGCTTACTTACAGACCCATTATACCAACAACAAATACCACAACACAAGCTCACAGACACGTCACACCAACCACAAAAACCAAAACACAAGCTCGCTTACAGACACGTCACACCAACTACAAACACCACAACACAAGCTTACTTACAGACACGTCACACCAACCACAAAAACCAAAACACAAGCTCGCTTACAGACACGTCACACCAACTACAAACACCACAACACAAGCTTACTTACAGACACGTCACACCAACCACAAAAACCACAACACAAGCTCACTTACAGACACGTCACACCAACCACAAAAACCAAAACACAAGCTCGCTTACAGACACGTCACACCAACCACAAAAACCAAAACACAAGCTCGCTTACAGACACGTCACACCAACTACAAACACCACAACACAAGCTTACTTACAGACACGTCACACCAACCACAAAAACCACAACACAAGCTCACTTACAGACACGTCACACCAACCACAAAAACCAAAACACAAGCTCGCTTACAGACACGTCACACCAACTACAAACACCACAACACAAGCTTACTTACAGACACGTCACACCAACCACAAAAACCACAACACAAGCTCACTTACAGACACGTCACACCAACTACAAATACTAAAACACAAGCTCGCTTACAGACACGTCACACCAACTACAAACACCACAACACAAGCTTACTTACAGACACGTCACACCAACCACAAAAACCAAAACACAAGCTCGCTTACAGACACGTCACACCAACTACAAACACCACAACTCAAGCTTACTTACAGACACGTCACACCAACCACAAAAACCAAAACACAAGCTCGCTTACAGACACGTCACACCAACTACAAACACCACAACACAAGCTTACAGACACGTCACACCAACCACAAAAACCACAACACTAAGCTCACTTACAGACACGTCACACCAACCACAAATACCAAAACACAAGCTTGCTTACTGACACGTCTCACCAACCACAAAAACCACAACACAAGCTCACTTACACGTCACACCAACCACAAATACCAAAACACAAGCTTGCTTACTGACACGTCTCACCAACCACAAAAACCACAACACAAGCTCACTTACACGTCTCACCAACCACAAAAACCACAACACAAGCTTGCTTACTGACACGTCACACCAACCACAAATACCAAAACACAAGCTTGCTTACTGACACGTCTCACCAACCACAAAAACCACAACACAAGCTCACTTACACGTCACACCAACCACAAAAACCACAACACAAGCTCATATACGTTCTTATATATACAGTATCATATCCTTCTTTACGTAAATGGTATTAGTACCAAATCCGTCAATGTATTAATCATCCAAATTAGAAAAAAATGATGAAAGAAGTTATTTAAGAAATAGGTGATATGCTTCATTTCACCATAGCCATGAACTCCCCTTGCCCGACCCTAAATTTCCCCACCCCAGACATGTTTTTTGTTGTTGATGTGTTTGTATGAATGTATCAGGATACTTAGAAAAAAAGTTAATAAGTAAGAAAATAGTAAAATGCTTCACTTTAAATTTCCCCACCCAGACATATTTTTTGTTATTCATTGTGGCATAGACGGCCCAGCTCTAACACATTTCTGTATCCCACTCACTCCCATCGGTTCCTACTAATTCCTCTAAACTAACTTTTTTTTTTTATATTTTCAGGTCCTTTGAAAGGGCACAAGGCCATTGCAATGGGCGTAAAATCCATTAAAGATAATAAATAAGTCCGTCCGTCAACTTTTCCAACAAATCGCTACTACTCATGCATGGCTGAACAGATTTCGACCAAATTTGGTCAGAAGCATCTTTGGGGGAAAGGAACTCAGTTTTTGTATACATGGCGAATAAAGCACCCGGCAGAAACTACACGATTGTAATTTAATGGTAGTGTCATTCAAAGATATTTCGTGAATAGTGTTTTCAGCCAATGGATTTTTCATGATCCCTCGGATTACAACTAAAATTAAATGTAGACGCATGTTTACAACGTCTTTTGAGGTAATTTACGTAACTGTGTTAAACAGTCCTGTCACTCCTCACGTACTTTACACATTATTGTGATGTTGGGGACTAATGCCGCCATCGCCGACGGCATTCAACTTAAAACGTTGAAATTTTTAAGCAGTAATGTTGATAATTACCTTGGGAAGCTATGAAATGAATCATTGATATGCTGAATCACGTTTTTCATAAACACACGACAAATGTCGATAACTCTGATAAGAAGAAAGGTTTAAAACATCATCTTTAAACTGCATCTTTCGAACCTACTCATAACTACATACTGTGAAGTTGTTTATACACAGATAAGACAAACGAATGTTAATATATCCACATTTTAATAATGTCACACGTACCCAGGTAAAATACACACAGAAGTGATAATGTATACTTTTACCAACAGATGGTACATGTGCGCATAAAGCTTTAGCTGCCAACTCTTTACAAATAAGTCAAACAAGGCTGATTGATTAACACGAGAACACAGATTCATCAATGCAAAGCTACAAACATTATTCCCTTCACCAAAGTGATTCACACTGACCCTTACATGGGTTCAACCTGACATGGTCTCTAGGAACATGGTGTTTCCGAGTGCACAACAGACGGCATATAAAGTGCACCGAAGGCACACCGAGCGGTGGTCAACTAAACTAGACTGATAATAAGTATGTCAATCACACAACCACAAACGTATGTCCATGTCTACATACAACCACAAAAGTATATCCATGTCTACATACAACCACAAACGTATGTCCACGTCTACATACAACCACAAAAGTATATCCATGTCTACATACAACCACCAAAGTATGTCGACGTCTACATACAACCACAAAAGTATATCCATGTCTACATACAACCACAAACGTATGTCCACGTCTACATACAACCACAAAAGTATGTCCATGTCTACATACAACCACAAAAGTATGTCCATGTCTACATACAACCACAAAAGTATGTCCATGTCTACATACAACCACCAAAGTATGTCCATGTCTACATACAACCACAAAAGTATGTCCATGTCTACATACAACCACAAAATTATGTCCATGTCTACATACAACCACAAAAGTATGTCCATGTCTACATACAACCACAAAAGTATGTCCATGTCTACATACAACCACAAAACTATGTCCATGTCTACATACAACCACAAAACTATGTCCACGTCTACATACAACCACAAAACTATGTCCATGTCTACATACCACCACAAAACTATGTCCACGTCTACATACAACCACAAAACTATGTCCACGTCTACATACAACCACAAAACTATGTCCACGTCTACATACAACCACAAAAGTATGTCCATGTCTACATACAACCACAAAACTATGTCCGCGTCTACATACAACCACAAAAGTATGTCCATGTCTACATACAACCATACAGTATGTTCATGTCTACATACAATCACAAACGTATGTCCAAGTCTACATACAACCACAAAAGTATGTCCACGTCTACATACAACCACAAAACTATGTCCATGTCTACATACAACCACAAAACTATGTCCATGTCTACATACAACCACAAAACTATGTCCATGTCTACATACAACCACAAAAGTATGTCCATGTCTACATACAACCACAAAAGTATGTCCATGTCTACATACAACCACAAAAGTATGTCCATGTCTACATACAACCACAAAACTATGTCCATGTCTACATACAACCACAAAACTATGTCCATGTCTACATACAACCACAAAACTATGTCCAAGTCTACATACAACCACAAAACTATGTCCAAGTCTACATACAACCACAAAACTATGTCCAAGTCTACATACAACCACAAAACTATGTCCATGTCTACATACAACCATACAGTATGTTCATTTCTACATACAACCACCAAAGTATATCCATGTCTACATACAACCACAAAAGTATGTCCACGTCTACATACAACCACAAAAGTATGTCCATGTCTACATACAACCACAAAAGTATGTCCACGTCTACATACAACCACAAAAGTATGTCCATGTCTTCATACAACCACAAAAGTATGTCCATGTATGACAACAAAAGTACGTATGTATGTTAAATAGAAGTGGAAGAAAGCAAAGACCTTTTTGAACCTACATCCATCACCGAGAGTAGAAATGATTTAGGATTGTTTAGATAAACAGATAATTTTTGTCGGAATAGGTTATCCTAGTTTAAGGACTTCTCCGGTTAGCGCAGATTTCATCAGCATCTCAGATATTTCGGAGGCGATGATGTAACCCTCGGGTGTGACGTCACATATCGCCTTACCTGGATTACAAACAAATACAAATATGTTATTTGGTGATGATAGAACATCAGTGAGAACGAAATATCCCTATATCAAAGGTTGTTACTTAGTAATTCTTGGTTAATGATGGTAAATTAAATCACAGGATGACAGGATGGAGTTCACTTTGTAGAATGAGCTTCACCACATAAAATCATAACACAGAATATAAACTGTAGAGCACTGAGGATAGAAACAATTTGTGAACAGTCAGATGACATCCATTCACCAGTGAAAATTCTAAACGTCTTACAATCAGTGATAGGATGTACTTTTTGCTTGTCGATGTATCTCAACATTAAAACAGGGATCATTATTACATACCTTTCACAACGTCCAAGAAATGTTCCATCTCTGTGTGGAAGCTTTGAAGATATCGGGTGACATAAGAGTCGTTTAGCTTGCCTATATTTGTACCACTCTCTGCGCATGAGCACTCAACTTTTGTAGCCATCATATCTTTACTCTTTGCAATCATTTTAGTGCCAAAAACCTGCCAAAGATAAACAAATCTGCTCTGTCTGAAAAATTAGAGTCTGGACTAAATTACTTGTAAACATTTTTGTATGTCGAGTACGTAGAATTTTCATTGAACATATTTCCATTGATATTTAAAAGAAAAGAAAACCGATAGTTATGTGAATGTGTTTATTGTAGCCAGCATAGGTAGTAGAAGGAATACTATCATCAGGTTGTGAAAATACTAGGACACAGCCCAGATAAAATGTGGAATTTCGGGTATAGTATTGAAGTGAGAGAAAAAGACTTTGATCAGGGGCCAACACCATGTCAGCTGTTATAATACAACCGAAGACCTGACAAATATCATGGTACTAATAATGTTTCTGTTTTCCTGTTTTGTATATAGTATAAACACAATGATTATTATCTTATAACTCAAATCTACAGAGTGATGGTAGTATTAAATTTCGAAATACAAAGGGAGATAACATGGCAAAAATAAAAATACAAAAAAACAATGGTGATGCTTTGAAACAATGAATTAACACCAAAAGACAACAAACTAATTATGCATTGTAATCGAATGCATTGTATCTCCAAATCGCAAAGGTACTCGAGAAATATTGAGCATATCTTTAGATATCAATTTGAAAATACATTATGTATAGAGCTACAGATGGAGACTTGTACAATACCAATACTGTTTATATGTACACATCACTATCGACATACATCTATCCAACATGATACCACAAGTCCTCAGAGACAATACCACACAACCTCAGAGACAATACCACTTAACCTCAGAGACAATACCACACAACCTCAGAGACAATACCACACAACCTCAGAGACAATACCACACGACCTCAGTGACAATACCACACGACCTCAGAGACAATACCACTTAACCTCAGAGACAATACCACATAACCTCAGAGACAATACCACATAACCTCAGAGACAATACCACTTAACCTCAGAGACAATACCACACAACCTCAGAGACAATACCACTTAACCTCAGAGACAATACCACTTAACCTCAGAGACAATACCACTTAACCTCAGAGACAATACCACACGACCTCAGAGACAATACCACACGACCTCAGAGACAATACCACACGACCTCAGAGACAATACCACACGACCTCAGAGACAATACCACATGACCTCAGAGACAATACCACTTAACCTCAGAGACAATACCACTTAACCTCAGAGACAATACCACACGACCTCAGAGACAATACCACACGACCTCAGAGACAATACCACATGACCTCAGAGACAATACCACATAACCTCAGAGACAATACCACTTAACCTCAGAGACAATACCACACGACCTCAGAGACAATACCACACGACCTCAGAGACAATACCACATGACCTCAGAGACAATACCACATGACCCCAGAGACAATACCACTTAACCCAGAGACAATACCACATAACCTCAGAGACAATACCACATAACCTCAGAGACAATACCACATAACCTCAGAGACAATACCACACAACCTCAGAGACAATACCACATAACCTCAGAGGCAATACCACATAACCTCAGAGGCAATACCACATAACCTCAGAGACAATACCACACAACCTAAGAGACAATACCACATAACCTTGGGAGGCATATATCTACACATATACGCCATTTATGCCCATCATCGACAGTTTTTAATGGGCAATGAAGACACATATTCGTGGAGCGATCATTTTGCATATGGGATTTCACCAACATGCATTTTGCGGGTTCACCAAGTACTCATGTTTGTCACCCAAGCCACGCTGTTCAACGACACGCTTTCAGAAATGGTTGTGTGTCTACGTGAGAGGTGTCTACAAAACACGACTCACAATATCGGACAGGCTTGAGAACGTTTTGTTTTGACAGATAACAGAGCTGGGAAAGATTGATGCAAGGAGTGCAATGAAACATCAAAATGTGAATAAGAAATGAGGACTTATTCTCTGGGAAAATTCTGATATTTTATTTGCATCAATTGCCATAGTGTCTGATTGCTTGTCAAATGCCTTGTCTCCAGGTAGCACCGTGTAACCATGTAGGTTCAGCGAAACTATCCAACGGTTACTCACTGCAAATACAGACTCTGACCAAGCATTAATAAGTCCAGCATTGCCCTATCCCTAGCATCCTTGGATTTCTTTGTTGAATATGATGTAGATTCTGAGCGTGATCATGACCAAACCGGATACAAGAGTCGGTGAAAAAACGTTCATTTTTTTGCTTTGACAGGGAAACCAATGCGTTTAAGTTGTGATCTTAGGAGTTTTACTGATGATGGATCCGACTGGATAGAAGGAGGTGATGGTGTTCGCATTGAGGAGAGAGAAACCCATACTTGTGACAGTGTTGTTGATACCTGCAAGTCTGATTCTAGACTATATGGTAGCAAGGACTGTTCTGCACCTTATATGATCGTTACTCAAAATGATCGCGATAAAATGATCGGTGGTGCAGGTGAGATTGATCCATTTCAAATAACGATCAAAATTACTGTAATCGTCCATATGATGAGTCATATCACCTAGATACTGAAATGGACAGCGCTACATCGGGAAATGCTTTCGAATTGACAACTAAATCTGGTGCACCAGCAGGTACAAATCTTGGTGTTTATCCGGATTGTCGGGAAATGATTAACGCATGTGAGTAACAACTAAGTCCTGATAGTCCGAACATTCCATACAAGGACTTTGATACAGATATATATCGGAGTCGTCAGGATGTTATTGGTCAGGCTCAGATCAGGAGAGGGACCTAGTAAAACGTCTGAAAGTGGATGTACACTCTTCTATCGCTGCCTATATGGAAAACAGAACACTCCAGGACTCTTAAAAATGTTACCAAAACTATGATGAAGAGGTGCTTCATTTCCCACACCATACCAACCATTTCTGGTCTTAGAAATTGACCTGTATGGACCACTTCCTCTACTAACACAACCTGGAAATTCTTACATATTGTCTGCATTAGACATGTTCTCAAAGTTCCTCAGAGGTTGTACAAAAGACACACACGTGAATAGCACCTTTTCATAATTTAGAGTTCGATACAGTAGAGCCAAACAATGTGTTGAACTGCATCATACAGCTGTTTCGTCCTTTCGTCACTGATGTTAATGGCCAAAATTTGAAACCACCATTACTGTCATTCACACTCAGTACAAAGTCTATGTCTCCCAATCATTGTATTCACCTTTTCAGAGAAGTAGAGTGGGCACTGATGGTTGGGTAGAAACAGCCTATGTTTGAGTGGGGCCGTGATGGTTGGGTAGAAACAGCCTATGTTTGAGTGGGGCTCAGATGGTTGGGTAGGAACAGCGTATGTTTGAGTGGGGCTCCGATGGTTGGGTAGAAACAGCCTATGTTTAAGTGGGGCTCCGATGGTTGGGTAGGAACAGCCTATGTTTGAGTCGGGCTGTGATGGTTGGGTAGGAACAGCGTATGTTTGAGTGGGGCTCCGATGGTTGGGTAGAAACAGCCTATGTTTGATAGGTGCTCCGATGGTTGGGTAGGAACAGCCTATGTTTGAGTGGGGCTCAGATGGTTGGGTAGAAACAGCCTATGTTTGATAGGTGCCCCGATGGTTGGGTAGGAACAGCCTATGTTTGAGTGGGGCTCAGATGGTTGGGTAGAAACAGCCTATGTTTGAGTGGGGCTGTGATGGTTGAGTAGGGATAGCCTATGTTCATCACGTTGAAATGTAACACCTCCAGAATGACCAATAGGTGGACGTGGTCTAGTAATCACATGGTGGACACAGTTGAAATTAGTTGGCCAGACTTTCCCTATAACTGACACCTTGTTGTTGGTTTAGACTGCCCCTGTCCAGCCTATAAACACATCGAGGCCCATCCCATTACAACGAAAATAGTGAATGATGGTGCTAGTCGTTTGTGGCAGCAAAAATTCCTGTCTGTTGTCACGCTGTGGGTACACAACTACACCCTGCTTAACCATAGCAGTCAATGACTCCGACGGTGCGGTGAATTCTACCATTTTGGACTTCAGATTTAGAAGTGTTAGGTGGCTCCTTAACAATGGTCTGGACACTATGTGTCAGTTGTCTAGGGAGATTTTAGCGACAATCAGCTGCCTCAACTGTTCCTTAACAATGGTCTGGACACTATGTGTCAGTTGTCTAGGGAGATTTTAGCGACAATCAGCTGCCTCAACTGTTCCTTAACAATGGGCTGGACACTATGTGTCAGTTGTCTAGGGAGATTTTAGCGATGACCATCTGCCTCAACTGTTCCTTAACAATGGTCTGGACACTATGTGTCAGTTGTCTAGGGAGATTTTAGCGATGACCAGCTGTCTCGCCCGTTCCTTAACAATGGCCTGGACACTATGTGTCAGTTGTCTAGGGAGATTTTAGCGACAGTCAGCTGCCTCAACTGTTCCTTAACAATGGTCTGGACACTATGTGTCAGTTGTCTAGGGAGATTTTAGCGACAGTCAGCTGCCTCAACTGTTCCTTAACAGTGGCCTGGACACTATGTGTCAGTTGTCTAGGGAGATTTTAGCGACAGTCAGCTGCCTCAACTGTTCCTTAACAATGGTCTGGACACTATGTGTGTTAGTTGTCTAGGGAGATTTTAGCGACAATCAGCTGCCTCAACTGTTCCTTAACAATGGTCTGGACACTATGTGTCAGTTGTCTAGGGAGATTTTAGCGATGACCAGCTGTCTCGCCCGTTCCTTAACAATGGTCTGGACACTATGTGTCAGTTGTCTGGGGAGATTTTAGCGAGAGTCAGCTGCCTCAACTGTTCTTGCAGTGTGTAATGCAACATTAACGTCCATACATTGGCACCTCTCACTAAAATGATAGGAACTGGGGCAGACCTGTGATCAACTGGGAAACCATTTTCCTGTCACATTTTTAAGGCCCCTTGTCCATGATAACATCTTGCGCATCTCCGATCATCGTGTGACTTCGGTTCCTGAAATGTTGCCGATAGCTGTACTAGGGATGGATCTAAACGGCCACAACATCCATTTTTATCGATAAACCCTCGTTGAATTGGCATACCAATCTGCCTTTGTAGACCTACCGCAACTATAGAACAGTTCCAAATGAAATACTACAGTACGGTAAACGGGAGCTGAATCTAGATGGAGGCCATCGTACATGTAATATCCGACTGAGAAAATTAGCACCATCCTCGTGAGGACATTGTCCGATGGAACAGCGAGTACAATACGTAATGACTTGTAGTTCTTACAGTTCATTAGCACAAGGTGTCTCAGTAAGTTATTGTGAGCAGGAATGAATTTTATCATTATCATTATGATGCTCGCAAGCGAGCCTCGGTCTGGTAGACACAATCTTGTGTATTTGACGAAAAACTCATTAGCCGCTTCAGTCAATTTGCGCCATATTTATTTTTCTCCCGGAAAGTGCACTAAAGGGTATACCATATATCATACAATGTTACTGGACGGCAGTGAAAATATCCGAAATATCCGAACGATACGGAATATTTTTGCAATTACTATTATGATTAGAATTTGTAAGAAAATGTCATCTCTACGATTATCGTGTTGAATTTGCTCATGGTTTGATCGGCGATCCTTAGGAGTACTAGTTCCCCGAGGTAAATTCACTTAGACGCTTGATATATATTTATACAGACCGATATCAAACATTCTCACGACAAGGTCGCCACACCATCGCAAGTAAAGTGGAACGCTGGTTCAGTTAGCCTTTATGGTTTATATACTGATGTATGTATTTATGAAGTTGTCAGCTCATATCATATCTGAGTATGGTATCATTTATCCGTAAATAAAGAAAAGACTGCTATGTCATAAAAAAAATCCTTTAAAAGAGCGTAATATTTGCTTATTTGCGCTTGTAAACAGAACCGGTCGAAAACAAGACATTAACGAAGCACTCTATATCAAAATACTGATTTCTCTTAGAGTTACCCCCCTTTATATGAACGTGCAAAAACGTTGCTTCGATGCAGCAGGTTTTCCGCATATGTCTGGTGATGTCAAGTTATGACTACAATCAGTATTGCAAGAATTTATGTAGATTTAAAGAACAAAGCACGTCTGAAGAGAGTATACGTTTCAAGACTTGATTATGGAAATAACTGGGTACCGAAGAAGCAATTCAAATGTACTAAAAATCAAACAGCATAGATGTTCCGACAGACTGGGATATTCAGCATGATAATCTTTTCCGCGTTTTTACTTTTGTACACAGGCCGGCATTCAGGCAAAGTTTTATATAGTCTATTGGTTCATGTTCTGATGGCTGAATACATAACCACTAACTGTTCGTGTTCTCGTGACTTGAAACATAATCAGTAACTGCTCGTGCATAACCACTAACTATTTACCTCTACTGTTTGGCTATATCCATATCCACTCTCACGTGACATTTCGAGTTGTCCAATTACTCCGCTAGGAAACGTCAAGATGGCGGATGCTGAATCGTATTCTCCTAAGCTCTTGTAAGTTTCGGCTTTTTCGGAGGATCTGGTCACAGTTGCCATTAGAGAATTTGGTTTCTCGCCCGCCAGCCAACACACATAGTCAATGTCATGGATCCCCATATCGAGAAAGATACCTCCTAAAATCAAGGCAAACCAATTTACCGGTACTACTTGGCAGAATGCGCACTATCAAAAAACTGATTTGATGAAATGAAACTTGTTTCTGCAAAGCTGATTTGACTAAATCGTGACATTTTTGCATCTTATCTTATTCATGATTTTTTTTTACAGATATCGCAACGTGTTGCAATGAACCATATAGCTCCGAACTCTGCGATAAAGTATACATTGTATGCAAGAAATGAAATATTGACATCGGAGAATCACACATACTCATTCACCATCTCAGACAGACAGACAGACAGACAGACATACTGTATTTTGTTATCCTCAAATTAACATAGAAAATCTAAGTACACTTTATAAGCAGAATGATAAATATATCAGAATATACTTATTGGCGTTACTTATTTACCAGTACTATGCTTTAAATACTGCACTGGTTGACCTAGGTCATGTGACGTCATCTTTATAACCCGGAGACTTCCATACTTCCCGATCAATAAATCGTCTCGAATTTGACGGAATTGGGAATCAAATCGTCTGAAATAAAATGAATTAAATTTTTGTTCTAGATGCCAATAAAAGTTTCTTTATCATTCGGTATTACGTCAGTAATGAATATCTGTTCAAAGAGTCATCAGAAAGACAAATTATTTGAGAATCACGTAAAATGGCCACTTGTACCCGACATGTACCACACATTTATGGGCTTAGTGCACCTCTCGTATGTTTGTTCCTTGTTATGCTCACGAAGGGAGAGCAAATACTTGCTGCTTTGTCCGTCTGTTATAATTTTGTCCGGAGCATATCGCAAAAAACTATAAAGAGGTCTCAACATAAAACTCCAGATGTAGATAGGTATCCGCAAGGAGAGGCGCACTGTACAAGAACCAACACCCTATTTTGCATGATTTAGGAGGTATTGAAACATAGTGTATACACTTGTCAATACTAAGAGAATTTGCAGTATTCCAAATTCAGGGCCTCCAACTTCATAGTTAAATAATTATTTCCCTTTGTTAAAATTTTGTGTCCGTGAAAGTCGTTTTCCGGGATCATTCATCAGTTTCACTGAAACTCTTGTTAGGTTTGGGCTCAGCAACCCCGAACATTTATTGAGAAATCAAACAAAGCAGTATGTCATCCAAGTCATTAATGGGCATCATAGCAGTTTAAAGCTGTTTTTAATTCCTTCTAAGGACTCTGTTATGCTGAGGACCTAAGTTACGATAACCTAGTAGCGAAGGAGGAATTTCCAGAAGACCAGATTAGGAGATGTAACTACCGATAAATTTAAGTTTATCATGTTCATTTTACCTGTTGACGGCACAGAACAGGATTTTGCGCTGTCGTGTTGCCTCTGCGTAACAATTCTTAACCGATTCCAGTGTTAACGCTAGTGGTTTCTCACAGAAAACGTGTTTCCCTGCAAAAAATCATTCTTATCATTGTTCAGCAATAATTTCAGTTAAATGAATAAGTGTTGTCAACGGCAGGGGCAAATGTATATGAAAGAACTATCACAGCGTGATATTGACATTCTGTTAACAAAATGGTTTAAAAAATTATCACCGAATACGCAGAAAATAAGAGTTTCGGTGTTATCAGCTGAACCTTCGATCTGTAGGATGTTCTGTTTCAGGTCCCTGTCTGACCCATGATTTCTGTGGGTGTTCTTATTCAGGTCTCTGTCTGGATCACGATTTCTGTGGGTGTTCTGTTTCAGGTCTCTGTCTGGATCACGATTTCTGTGGGTGTTCTTATTCAGGTCTCTGTCTGGATCACGATTTCTGTGGGTGTTCTGATTTAGGTCTCTGTCTGGACCACGATGTCTGAGGGTGTTCTGTTTCAGGTCTCTGTCTGGACGACGCTTTTTTTGGGTGTTCTTATTCAGGTATCTGTCTGGACGACGATTTCTTTGGGTGTTCTGTTACAGGTCTCTGTCTGGACCACGATGTCTGAGCGTGTTCTGTTTCTGGTCTCCCTTTGGACCACGATTTCTTTAGGTGTTCTGCTTCAGGCGTATTTGTCTAGACCACGATTTCTGTAGGATGTTCTGTTACAGGTCTCTGTCTGGACCACGATTTCTGTAGGATGTTCTGTTACAGGTCTCTGTCTGGACCAAGATTCTTGGGGGTGTTCTGTTACAGGTCTCTGTCTGGACCAAGATTCTTGTGGGTGTTCTGTTACAGGTCTCTGTCCGGACTGCCATCTATGTGTGTTCTGTTTTGAATTTCATTGTCATGACTGCAGTATATAGGTGATATGTATCAGATTGGCATGTCTCGACTGCAATCTGAGGGTATCCTCTCTTGGGTTTTGTTGTCTGAATTGGGTTTATTTGCTTGGATAGAGATCTGCAAGCGTTATGTCTCAGGTTTCGTGCTCTCAATTCAGGTCAATTAGTATTCTGTTTTAGGTTTCTTGTCTCGATTCAGTGGGGGGTGGGGGTGGGGGGTGGGGTGGAGGTAGGGGGTGTTGGGTGGGGGGGGGTGCAACTCCCGAGGCCCTGTTGATGGGACATTAGATTATAACATGAGGATAATAACGAACTCCATTGTTGAAATGTTTGCTGTAGAAAAACGTTTGAGGTCTGATGTACACATACTTAAATCAAATACACGAATTCAATAACATTTTACACTGTACAAATATGTAATAAAATAGTCCAAGTCTTCTAGTGTTCTTTTCTCGTTCAGATGGACGAATGTTAGCAAACATGTCAACATAGAGATAGAAGGACCTGTTCTACATATCAGGACATCGCCTAGTTTCAGGAAGATATGTTACATATTAAAGTGTAATGTATAATGACTAACGATAAGTACATAAGTTACAATACAAACAAACATGGCGACTGATAAATCACCGACAATGTACGACAAGTGTTGTTTACATTTTTACTATTGACGAGAATGTCACGGGTAGTTTATCAACATTAAAGTAAAAAAAATTCTATAAGGTCTGTATTGATACGTACAAACAACAGATAATTCTACGTAATTCTTTGACCAATCAAAGCTTAATTCATTTAATTCATCAGCCAATCAAAACTCTTCCACAATCCGTCATCTTATGTCGGCTTGGTGTCATCAATGGCTGCCAACATCATTGGGCAACATCATACAAACTCTTTGGACTGCAGGCTTGTCATATTGATAGAGTTTCTTGTTTCAAATCATGGGGATAAAAACTAGCCAATCAAAAAACTGTTATGAAAACTCGCCAATCAGAACGTTCTTTAACGGTAACTCAGGATTTCGAAAAATGTACGTACCTGCTTTAAGGGCCTTCATTATGACGTGTTCATGGTAAATGGTTGGCGTACAGACAATCACGACTTTAACCCTGTCCAACACAATCTCAAAGGTGTTCATTTTGTTCAATTAATTTTAAGTAAAAATGATAGCTTTTATGTAATGTCAGGTATTAAACGTCTTGTTGCTATAACCTACCGTTTAGTTGCAATAGTAAACACTTGTTACAGGGAACTGAAAAAGATGGACACTACCAACCAAGAAAATTTTGGTAATTGTAAAGCACTAAAAAGACAGCTCCGGTACTAAAAGACTCCTAGAAAATGGTGTAATTACAGCAATTCACTGCTTAGGTATAACGGGCATTCAGGTATAGAAGTCAGTGAGAGTACACTGTCAATAGAAAGCAGTGAAAGTACACTGGCAATTGAAGACAGTGAAAGTACATTGTCAATAGAAAGCCAGCAGTGAAAGTGCGTTGTCAATAGAAGACAGTGGAAGTACACTGTCAATAGAAGTCAGTGAAAGTACACTGTCAATAGAAAGCAGTGAAAGTACACTGTTAATAGTAGGCAGGGAAAGTACACTGTCAATAGAAGACAGTGAAAGTACACTGTCAATAGAAGGCAGTGAAAGTACATTGTCAATAGAAGGCAGTGAAAGTACACTGGCAATTGAAGACAGTGAAAGAACACTGTTAATAGAAGTCAGTGAAAGTACACTGTCAATTGAAGACAGTGGAAGTACACTGTCAATAGAAGACAGTGAAAGTACATTGTCAATAGAAGACAGTGAAAGTACACTGTCAATAGAAAGCAGTGAAAGTACATTGTCAATAGAAGGCAGTGAAAGTACATTGTCAATAGAAGGCAGTGAAAGTACATTGTCAATAGAAGGCAGTGAAAGTACATTGTCAATAGAAGGCAGTGAAAGTACACTGTCAATAGAAGGCAGTGAAAGTACACTGTCAATAGAAGGCAGGGAAAGTACACTGTCAATAGAAGACAGTGAAAGTACATTGTCAATAGAAGACAGTGAAAGTACACTGTCAATAGAAAGCAGTGAAAGTACATTGTCAATAGAAGGCAGTGAAAGTACATTGTCAATAGAAGGCAGTGAAAGTACATTGTCAATAGAAGGCAGGGAAAGTACATTGTCAATAGAAGGCAGTGAAAGTACATTGTCAATAGAAGGCAGTGAAAGTACACTGTTAATAGTAGGCAGTGAAAGTACATTGTCAATAGAAGGCAGTGAAAGTACATTGTCAATAGAAGGCAGTGAAAGTACATTGTCAATAGAAGGCAGTGAAAGTACATTGTCAATAGAAGGCAGTGAAAGAACATTGTCAATAGAAAGCAGTGAAAGTACACTGTTAATAGTAGGCAGTGAAAGTACATTGTCAATAGAAGGCAGTGAAAGTACATTGTCAATAGAAGTCAGTGAAAGTACACTGTCAATAGTAGGCAGTGAAAGTACATTGTCAATAGAAGGCAGTGAAAGTACACTGTCAATAGAAGTCAGTGAAAGTACACTGTCAATAGAAGACAGTGGAAATACACTGTCAATAGAAAGAAGTGAAAGTACACTGTTAATAGTAGGCAGTGAAAGTACATTGTCAATAGAAGGCAGTGAAAGTACACTGTCAATAGAAGACAGTGGAAATACACTGTCAATAGAAAGAAGTGAAAGTACACTGTTAATAGTAGGCAGTGAAAGTACATTGTCAATAGAAGGCAGTGAAAGTACATTGTCAATAGTAGGCAGTGAAAGTACATTGTCAATAGAAAGAAGTGAAAGTACACTGTTAATAGTAGGCAGTGAAAGTACATTGTCAATAGAAGGCAGTGAAAGTACATTGTCAATAGAAGACAGTGGAAATACACTGTCAATAGAAAGAAGTGAAAGTACACTGTTAATAGTAGGCACTGAAAGTACATTGTCAATAGAAGGCAGTGAAAGTACATTGTCAATAGTAGGCAGTGAAAGTACATTGTCAATAGAAAGAAGTGAAAGTACACTGTTAATAGTAGGCAGTGAAAGTACATTGTCAATAGAAGGCAGTGAAAGTACATTGTCAATAGTAGGCAGTGAAAGTACATTGTCAATAGAAAGAAGTGAAAGTACACTGTCAAAAGAAGTCAGTGAAAGTACATTGTCAATAGAAAGAAGTGAAAGTACACTGTTAATAGTAGGCAGTGAAAGTACATTGTCAATAGAAGGCAGTGAAAGTACATTGTCAATAGTAGGCAGTGAAAGTACATTGTCAATAGAAAGCAGTGAAAGTACACTGTCAATAGAAGGCAGTGAAAGTACATTGTCAATAGAAGACAGTGAAAGTACATTGTCAATAGAAGGCAGTGAAAGTACATTGTTAATAGAAGACAGTGAAAGTACATTGTCAATAGAAGGCAGTGAAAGTACACTGTTAATAGTAGGCAGTGAAAGTACATTGTCAATAGAAAGCAGTGAAAGTACACTGTTAATAGAAGGCAGTGAAAGTACATTGTCAATAGAAGTCAGTGAAAGTACACTGTCAATAGAAGACAGTGAAAGTACATTGTCAATAGAAGGCAGTGAAAGTACACTGTTAATAGTAGGCAGTGAAAGTACATTGTCAATAGAAGACAGTGAAAGTACATTGTCAATAGAAGGCAGTGAAAGTACATTGTCAATAGAAGTCAGTGAAAGTACACTGTCAATAGAAGACAGTGAAAGTACATTGTCAATAGAAGGCAGTGAAAGTACATTGTCAATAGTAGGCAGTGAAAGTACACTGTTAATAGTAGGCAGTGAAAGTACATTGTCAATAGAAGACAGTGAAAGTACATTGTCAATAGAAGGCAGTGAAAGTACATTGTCAATAGTAGGCAGTGAAAGTACACTGTTAATAGTAGGCAGTGAAAGTACATTGTCAATAGAAAGCAGTGAAAGTACATTGTCAATAGAAGGCAGTGAAAGTACACTGTCAATAGAAGGCAGTGAAAGTACATTGTCAATAGAAAGCAGTGAAAGTACACTGTTAATAGTAGGCAGTGAAAGTACACTGTCAATAGAAGGCAGTGAAAGTACACTGTTAATAGAAGACAGTGGAAATACACTGTCAATAGAAAGAAGTGAAAGTACACTGTTAATAGTAGGCAGTGAAAGTACACTGTCAATAGAAGTCAGTGGAAATGCACTGTTTACAGAAACCAGAGGAAATGCACTGTTCATAGAAGGCAGTGAAAGTACCTTGTCAATAGAAGGTAGTGGAAGTACCTTGTCAATAGAAGACAGTGGAAATACATTGTTAATAGAAACCAGTGGACATACACTGTTAATAGAAGACAGTGGAAATACACTGTTAACAGAAACCAGTGGATATACGCCGTTTATAGAAGACAGTGGAAATATACTGTTAACAGAAGACAGTGGACATACACTGTCTATAGAAGACAGTGGAAATACATTGTTAGCAGAAGACAGTGGAAATACACTGTTTACAGAAACCAGTGGAAATACACTGTCTATAGAAGACAGTGGAAATACACTGTTTACAGAAACCAGTGGAAATACACTGTCTATAGAAGACAGTGGAAATACACTGTTAACAGAAGACAGTGGAAATACACTGTTAACAGAAGACAGTAGAAATACACTGTTAGAAACCAGTGGAAATACACTGTCTATAGAAGACAGTGGAAATACACTGTTAACAGAAACCAGTGGAAATACACTGTCTATAGAAGACAGTGGAAATACATTGTTAGCAGAAGACAGTGGAAATACACTGTTTACAGAAACCAGTGGAAATACACTGTCTATAGAAGACAGTGGAAATACACTGTTAACAGAAACCAGTGGAAATACACTGTCTATAGAAGACAGTGGAAATACACTGTTAGTGGACATAAACTGTCTATAGAAGACAGTAGAAATACATTGTTAACAGGAAACAGTGGAAATACACTGTCAATAGAAGACAGTGGAAATACACTGTTAATAGAAGACAGTGGAAATACACTGTTAACAGAAGACAGTGGAAATACACTGTTAACAGAAACCAGTGGACATAAACTGTCTATAGAAGACAGTGGAAATACACTGTTAACAGAAGACAGTGGAAATACACTGTTAACAGAAGACAGTGGAAATACACTGTTTACAGAAACCAGTGGAAATACACTGTTAACAGAAACCAGTGGATAGAAGACAGTAGAAATACACTGTTAACAGAAGACAGTGGAAATACACTGTTTACATAAGACAGTAGACATAAACTGTCTATAGAAGACAGTGGAAATACACTGTTTACAGAAACCAGTGGAAATACACTGTCTATAGAAGACAGTAGAAATACACTGTTAACAGAAGACAGTGGAAATACACTGTTAACAGGAAACAGTGGAAATACACTGTCAAAACAAGACGGTGGAGGAATACATTGAAAGACACTTTCTATAGACGACATCAAAATGAAAGAAAAACATTGTCAATAAAAGTCGGTGAATGGAAAAAGTGCACTTTTCAACAGGAGAAAGTAAAATGATAAATGGTTTGAATGTTAATTAAAAGCATTGAAGGAGAACCGATTATACAGCATAAAGACATGAAATTGTAAACATTGACTTTCTCACTTTTTTCTGCTGTTATGTCTACCTAAGATTCATGTCTGTTCTTCACCTCCTGTCACCTGTTTCATATATTCAAATGTACTTGCATAATACTCGTTCATCTCTATATTGCAAACACAATCTTTAATGTTCTCTTTCGGTACTTCAAATATCTACGACACCCCGACATCTCTGTCGGTTCGAGCATAAGGTGACATCAGATAAGGATTCAATGTGAAGGATTTCATAGGAATTTGAAAATCAGTCGGTATTGTCATTGTTGTGTCTTTGGGCAAGTTCTTTTACCTTAAATGCTTTGGAATTCATGAGGCGGACCTCCTGTATGTTATTCAATGAGGTGACCAGCAGCTACCAGAAAGACATCCTATATATTGCTATAGAAATAAATCTCGTAGTGATGTTTAATGCTATAAAATGAATATGGAGCTTCACTCTCCCCCTTTCAACATATATTTGTTCTAGTTCATATAAAAAAGTCGATAGTTCCCAGAACCTGTAAAAATGTAAGTATGGATGAGAAAACATTACCTAGAATCGTCCATCACTCTGTCTAGGTCCTCAGGGGTCGTTACCTTGGCTTCGTCGTTTAATCTGTATTTTCTGACGAGCTCAGAAATTTCCTCGTGGCTTTCCACGACGTCAACTAGCCATCTAATACGGAACTCAGATATGTCTACAAGATTCCTTAGGTGGACTTTTCCAATCCTCCCTACTCCAACTAAGGCTGCTCCAACTTCAACGTGTGACATCATTATTCTAACTAAAATCTGTAAAAATAAATTTGTTGTGTATAAAGAAATCGTTCCCGTAAATGATTCGAGTTTGATCTCATAGAGAGTTTTCTAACACGACATGTTCGCTCTACAAACTAAATCATTACTTTTTACGACTGAGGGCTGTACATAACGGTCATAATTTTTCTCTCGTGATTGGTTCAATTACCTTTATTGATGATATTGAAGTTATTTCAATGTGTATGTACTAGCAGTATAGACCAGAACACCTCCGCCACACACACACACCACACACATCATCACCTTCACCACCATACAAACACACCACCACCATACACACACACCACCACCACACAAATCATCACCTTCACCACCATACACACACACCATACATACACCACCACCACACACATCATCACCTTCACCACCATACACACACCACCACCACCACACACACACCACAACACACACACCACCACCACCACCACACACACCACCACCACACACACACCACCACCACCATACACACACCACCACCACACACATCATCACCTTCACCACCATACACACACCACCACCACATACATCATCACCTTCACCACCATAAACACACCACCACCACCACACACACCACGCACACACACACACACCCTCACCACCACCACACACACACACACACATCATCACCACCACCACTCACATACCACCACACATACCACCACAACACACCACCACCACCACCACACACATACCACCACACACACCACCATACACACACACCACCACCACACACATCATCACCTTCACCACCATACACACACACCACCACCACCACATACATCATCACCTTCACCACCATACACACACCACCACCACCACACTCATCATCACCTTCACCACCATAAACACACCACCACCACCACACACACCACACACACACACACACACACCACCACCACACACACACCACACACATCATCACCTTCACCACCATACAAACACACCACACACACACCACCACCACACACATCATCACCTTCACCACCATACACACACACCACCACCACACACATCATCACCTTCACCACCATACACACACCACCACCACCACATACATCATCACCTTCACCACCATACACACACACCACCACCACACACATCATCACCTTCACCACCATACACACACCACCACCACCACATACATCATCACCTTCACCACCATACACACCACCACCACACACACACCACACACATCATCACCTTCACCACCATACAAACACACCACACACACACCACATACATCATCACCTTCACCACCATACACACACCACCACCACCACACTCATCATCACCTTCACCACCATACACACCAAACACACATACCACAACACTGCACACACATCACATACACAGACGTCAAAATACAAACACAACACACACAACCATTAACAAAAACACACACACCACCACCACTACAGTCTACTATGATGTATGCCGTCGATGGAATTTCTTCCGGGTCCTCCTTGTGCTAATCTAGGCAATACATTACGTATAGTAGTAAGGTTCTCGTGGTACTCTCCATCCATGTTAACGTTGGTACCAATATTTTGTACACAAGCTTTTTGTTTCAAAAGTGGTCAAGGACGATATTTGATGTATAACATAGACCGATGAGAACCAGAATCCAACCAGGTATATACCTTGGTGGGCTGTTGCTGTGTTGTGAATATAAACTAAATCGGAGGTTTGCCGGATCCTGTATGCCACGTTACAATTCATTTAAAATCTATACGGGTAGTTGTACCAGCCTAGAGTTTAAGAAATTTCGTTACCTTCGTACAGGAGATAATTTGAAGATAGCGTCAAGTGCATGTGCATGTTGTGAATCGTATCACTATTCAAATTAATTGAAACGTGGCAAAGAACATTGTACAGACCGTAAATGACTTTAAATCCTTTAACCATTCTGTGGAGTTTACTGGGGTATTACAAATACCATACAATAAAGATTAAATTGGGGTGTGGGCTAAACCAAATGTACCGTGAAACAGGTCCTTTGAATTTAAAAGTGCAGTTCTTCCGTACAACCGTTGCTAACAGAAGATAAATACGATATATCACTATTAAGTTTTACACAAAAAATAAATTCAACATCTCTCTACGAGTTACACACAGAAGATAAATCTAACATATCTCTACAAGTTACACACAGAAGATAAATTCAACATCTCTCTACGAGTTACACACAGAAGATAAATTCAACATCTCTCTACAAGTTACAGACAGAAGATAAATTTAACATCTCTCTACGAGTTACAGACAGAAGATAAATTCAACATCTCTCTACGAGTTACACACAGAAGATAAATTCAACATCTCTCTACGAGTTACACACAGAAGATAAATTTAACATCTCTCTACGAGTTACACACAGAAGATAAATTCAACATCTCTCTACGAGTTACACACAGAAGATAAATTCAACATCTCTCTACGAGTTACACACAGAAGATAAATTCAACATCTCTCTACGAGTTACACACAGAAGATAAATTCAACATCTCTCTACGAGTTACACACAGAAGATAAATTTAACATCTCTCTACGAGTTACACACAGAAGATAAATTCAACATCTCTCTACGAGTTACACACAGAAGATAAATTTAACATCTCTCTACGAGTTACAGACAGAAGATAAATTTAACATCTCTCTACGAGTTACACACAGAAGATAAATTCAACATCTCTCTACGAGTTACACACAGAAGATAAATTCAACATCTCTCTACGAGTTACACACAGAAGATAAATTCAACATCTCTCTACGAGTTACACACAGAATATAAATTTAACATCTCTCTCTCTCTACGAGTTACACACAGAAGATAAAGTTAACATCTCTCTACGAGTTACACACAGAAGATAAATTCAACATCTCTCTACGAGTTACACACAGAAGATAAATTCAACATCTCTCTACGAGTTACACACAGAAGATAAATTTAACATCTCTCTACGAGTTACACACAGAAGATAAATTTAACATACCAAATGACATAGAGAAGAAAAATAAGAAAATGTCATCAATTTTGATATATTGTATTAGAAAATAAGAGCATCTCACAGAGATATTAAATCCCACGTACCTGATTTCTCTCCTACAAGATATTGGTCATGGAAACTTCATATGAACGACTAAGCTTATCAGGTCAGGTTTTCTAAGATAAAATAATCAGGTTTTATAAAGTTACGTGGTGTGTCGTGACATTTCACGTAACGGGAACCAACTTGTGATATGTCACCTCGCTCTGTTGCTCTCTCGATCTACAGGTGATATTACCCTACACTTCCACACATTAGTCTATATTTATCTTTTAAAACCCATTTCTATTTATCTCAGAAGTGTTGTCTTTCTCATTTCCTGTTTTAAACGAATGTCTGCATGTGCTATGTTCGTCTCTCGGTCCGACCTATCTCTGTGTCTTTAATTTTTTTTTGTCCGACTTCTCTATCAAGTAGGATCTTGTCAAAGCACAGGGACTTGGCACGAATGGCAAACCCACCGTCCACACCACAAGGACTTCTCACGAATGTCTGTCCCATGATAGATATAACAGGGATTTGGCACGAACTCCTAACCGACGGTCCATACCACATGGACTTAGCACGAATTCCTAACCCACGGTCAGTATCACGGACTCGGAACAAATTCCCAAGTCAGGGTCCATATCACAGGGACTTCACAACATTGCTCCCTGGACATCCACTCCAATCAACTGGACGTAACTGTATCAACATTGACGGGTCGATGGGCTCTCGCATAGGAGGTAGCATATTTCTTACGCGTTTACTCCTGTTGAAAGTTAAACATACAGCACATATATTTATGTGCGAAAGGGTTGTTCATTTCAAATTTTAAAAAAATTTAAAGAATGACAAAAATAAAATTTGACATTTAATTATCCGACTCTTGAGACCTGTTTACGAAAACTGCCGCTTCGCAAACACCGTGACGTCATCGATTCAGGAATTTGTTACATCATATACTTTGCATGAATGCATTAATGAAGACTGTTTAAGGGAGCAACATTAATATACAAGCGTGTGATGAACTTTCGCGAGAACCATCGTCATGTGATACATGCGCATCACAAACCTTTTGATACAGTGGTCATGATGTTGTTTATTTATTAACCACTATCAAACCACTTGTAGTACTCAGTTGTACTCAGTTTCACTGCTATTGTCATCAACTACTTTTATTGTGTCATTGTCCAAGTGTCGAAATCTTTTTGACCGCGTCAGGATTTTACCCAGAAAGCAGTTCATCGAAATTGCATCATTAGAACCAATGTGTGTTCTTCACAAAGGTAGTCTAGGGTTTCCAGGCTGTAAGGCAGTGGTAAAGAATAGTAAAATGTACCGGACAGGAACGACTGGTGAGAAAGTACATCAAGGACCTCGCCAGCATTGTGCCATTGTGAACAAGTTCTATGCGTGTTCCAAGTTTTCAGGAAAACGACTAATGTTTCTGAATCGATCCTAAAACGCAGAGACGAATACTTTTCAAGTGGATCAGTGTTATTGATGTGACCGTAATCAAACATGTCCTTGAAAGTGTTCCGTCAAAATCTGTAAATTGGCGAACACGGAAACTCCATATCATCTCAATTCGCTGGTTTGCAGTTTATCTACCCAGGGTGAAGCTTTTGTGTCCGGACATGTCATCATCATGATCTATACTTAGATCAGGGATTTGGGAAGGACATGCGCCTTGTGCGAATAGCGCATACTTACCTATGTAAATATTTTATACATTTTTATTTCCTACTTTTGTACAATTGTAAACACTAACATATTAATGCTAAAAGAGTAAATTTGTTATCAGTTTCCTTATCTTACTTTACGTGCAGAGTGTATGAATATAATATTACCTTGCAGGTGCTCAAGGACAGAAAATCTCCAACTTTGACATCAAAAACTAATGTGAAGCAACAATAGTACTATGCAAAACGTAGTGTCGAGTCATTTAAATACCACTTGGACAATATGAGAGGATTGTTGGAGTTGCTGACTGTACACCACAAAGCGAACATCCGATATCTTATTATATCGGCAAATTGGCCCTACCCAACCCTATCACACCGCAGCTTGTAAGAGTGTTTTACAACATGTCTGCGCACAAAAAAAGGGAGGGGGAGGGGGGGGGGAAATGCAGAAAACAAACTTTCAGTAGTTAGCGAATAAAAGTTACTTCTGACAACTGTGCTTATTGACAATTGTCCATTCATTTTCAAAATATCCCATAATTTTTCGGACATGGGGCCGTAGCCCCAGAGGTTCTAACTACCTTCCCAGTCCTTGCAGAACTGCTTGAAAGCGCCAATGGTGCTGTTGTCGTTGCATTAATCGAAACGACTCAATCTTGGTACTCGTTTCATTTGCTTTAGATACTGAATGAAATAATATATGCGACGTATTTTTTTTTGCTAGATTGGCAAGCTTTAAACCACAGAATTGTCCCGGAAAGCCCAGCACCGTGTATCGATATACTGAATCGTTAGAGTTGATCGTATCCGTCAAATATGGATGGTCAAAACTGGAACCTTGCAAATCCTGCGCCTAAGTCTTTATCTTGACCTTAATTTAATTTCGTTTACATCAATTACACGAAAAATATATCGAACGGTGTCTTGGATAACATGTAAACCACATTGTCTTAAATCCGAGTGTTCTTTTGCTCATTACCCTCCCATGAACAAAGAGCAAACACCCAAGATTTCCTTTGTGGTACAAGCTCATCCAGATGGTCTTCTACAACGGAACGGCATCTATAAAGACATAAAAATCGACATAAAAAAGTGCAATAATTAGAGCAAGAAAGTTTATTTAAAAAAAAATGCCCCTTCGGTAGCTTGAGATGTACCGGCTGCTAGGCATGCATGACCGGACCTGTATGTAGTAGCAAGATCATATCTCGTTCATGCCGTGTGGGTAGCAGGTTTGGAGTTGGTTGATCCAGTGTCGTTCTTTACTGAGGCGTTGGTGGTCACCCCGACTCCTGCAGTAGTCACCGAGTACAACCTGCATGTCATGCCACGAATGAATTGGCATTTTGAAATGTCTTGCTACATACAGATCCTGGCGTTTCTGTTTGACAGATCATCTGTGGTTGTTGATGCTGAGATTAAGTGGTGTTTTGGTCTCCCCTACATACTACAAATGGCACTTGGCACACGTAATCAAGTACATTACATTGGCCGATGTGCAGGATACCGACTGGAGGATGTGGTAGTTCTGGCCGTTGACCTCACATACGGACAAAGCTTGCACCTCTTACTGTAACATATGTTGAATCAGCCAGTTCCGAGAGTGTGGGAAGTTGTTGGTAGTTTACCGCTTACCACCAGGTCTTTGATGTTTTCCGGTCTGCGATAAGCTAGTATTGGTGGTCCCGGGAAAATGTTATGAAGTTTACTGGACGACAACACGATTTGCCAGTGTTTCTGGAAAATTATTGACAATGGTGGCATTGTGGGGTGAAAAGTTACTACACATGGTACTCTCCCAGTTTTTGATCGGACATAGTATTCAAGTGTACTAGCCCTGTCTAGTTCTTTATCGATTTCGCGGTCGATCAGAACTGCTTTTTATCCCCTGTTCAGTAGATGAGACTTCAGTTCTAAGCAGCTGCGTGTAAAGACGTCGTCATCAGAAACAATACGCCTGATTCTCAACGTTTGGACGTATGGAATGCCCCTTATGGTATGGAGTGGGTGACAACTAGATGCCTGTGGGTTTAATGTATAAATCCGTGCAACCAACGAACATTTGTTTGTTAGGATCCAGTACCGATAGTAGACCATATTACTTACTAGGTCTCTCTCTCTCTCTCTCTTGCTCCCTCACTCTCTCTCTCTCTCTATATATATATACAATCATCATCGATTTACAGAGTTATTAAGACACGAACTAATAGAGATGTGCAATTCTGACTGTGGCAGGGCGAACTCAGATGTGTCGAGAATACTCGATGTTATATCGCAGTAGAAGTAACTGGTTATTGAATGACTGTTAGGCCAATACTGTTTGTTGTTTCCTCCGAGGAAACAGGGACCAACATATGTAAATCGTCAATTTTCATGGAATATTTCCTGTGCTTACATATTACACTACAGAGTTGTGTGAAATTGGAGCTATATTGTGTGGGTGTGGGGCCAAATTCGTCTTATACATATACCACACGTTTTATTCTGTCTTAGCGTCTGTAAACAAATCACTGCCATATACACCACAAAGTACATTAACAAGGATATCACTTACATTTACTGTTTTATTTTCCTACCTCCGATCCTGTCCTTTGTTCTGAATGGCAATGCAAAAAATTGAATTTGCCATATCGGTTACTTGCCCAGTAAATTTGTGTATGTGATTTTTTTGCGTTTGTTTTAAACAATTTGACTAATATATATCTCGATTAGTCAAAAGAATCAAATCGAGATGATAATTTGACCTGTCGAAATGTCGATATGTGCATATTCCTTTGATATAAACACGATTAGATTAAAGTTGTCTAGATATATCTCGCTATCTCGAGTTTGAAATATCGAGTTAACTTATATAATACAATAACTAGATACATGTATGACCAATTAACTTAACTTAGAGTGTCTAGATACAAATTGTAATATTTCGGCAAGTTGAGAAATAACGATTACATATGTTATCCCTTTATCAATAAACGTTGTGTTAACGCAATACAAACTAAAATAACTTGACGGCAGGAATACGACTTTATAAAAAACGACAATGCATTACATAAGTGACTGATGGGAAGACCAACAGATTGCCCTCGGCCAACTACGCCATGCGAGTCCTCTGGCGATAAACGAGCACAGCCTAATGACTCATGCGCATTGAACACTGTTTTGTCTGTGAAGCATCGACAGGTGATGTCGTGCGCCTAGTCTGACGTGGTTGTTACATTGGAAATACAAGGAAAGTAAATCAGCAATGGAGTTGAGCGACAGACTGGATTTTAAAACTCGCATACGTCTATAGACATTATTTTGGCAAATACTGTCGTCTACAGGCAGTTGACTACGTGTGTACGTCATACACATGTGTAAGACATATGAGGATGGATTGCTTAGACCGTGTTGTTGAAAGTCGGTGTTTCTCGCTGAAGCGTTGTATTCCAAACTAACGTAAGTATTCAGATGAAGCCAGATTTTCTTTCTACAATAAAAGATGTAGAGGAAAAGGTAAATATTTTCATGTGAAAATATATGTAGCCCCAGTGTTACATTTACCGCAAGCCTCGCGCAACACATAACACATGTGTAGACCCATATCGCCAGCTAGCGGCATCACAGATTGCCTCTATTTTAGGGTCTACAGTATAATCAGCTTTGGCGAGGGATAAGTTGATACTGACAATGAAGAACTAGATACAGGAAACCATCCATGCAATTTGGTATAACATCTATTATCAGTAGATTACATGACACTTAAATTCTTGAATTAAACTATGAATCCTATTATTATTCTAGTCACCTCATTCATGAATAAAACGATTAGTTATTACACCAGCTGATCTTATTCAGAATGATGTGTTTTACTCGCCAATGTGTATATATTTTATTTATCCTACTTATCCTGTCATTGCATTCACCTGCTCTTTTACCTATGAGTCTAGCCCCGACAACAATACAGTGCAAATCATCTCTGGCACGAAACCGTGAATATTATGGAGTGTTGGGCGTCGACTTAAATCACGTTTGTGAACTAAAGCGTGAATGGACGAACCCTACCCCCTCCTGCCCCCATGTCCTCCCCCACATGTGTACAGCTTCGTTGAACGTGTGTCTTTGTGTAAAGCCCTATTTGTTATATGAGCCCGAGCACACGTGGTGCCGTAATACCGATTACCATAACCCAGAGGCTACAGCGTTACCCTTGGGTTTGTATAACACACCAGGTCATTAGAATTGATAATAATCTTTGTGTTCAGCGATGCTTTACACTGTTATGATGCTTGTCTTATAATGTCTTTATTAGAACGACAGAAAAACACTAGTATACTAAAAACCTTGTTACCAGTAATTAAATTTCCTTCATGTAATCACGTTTTCTCGTTTTTCCGATAACGAGAAAGGCATGCTGTAATTCATGTGTTCTATTTTGCTTCCTCACTGCAAGAATTTAGCAACTTCGCTGATCTTTGGTTTGTGAAATTCACCCCATATTCAACAAATCGACGTCTATTACTTATATTAATCAGAATTGTCTATTAAAAGTGTCCGTTTTATTAAGGTAAACATTCGTGCCGGAAGCCGGTCTTTGTTATATTTATGGGGGTTTGATTGTTTTCCATTTGGCATTGCCGTTGTGCGTTATGACCTAACCAAATTCTTAACTTACAGAAGAAATTAGAGCAATCTGTGTTTTTATCTCGCGATTTCTCCATTATTCATTCAATTCACCCATATTAAGGTACTAACTTTGATGATCTACAAGAACAAGCACACGACAATATCCAAGATCAAGTATTTTTACTGCATGATAAATGGATGTTACTCATCGGAATTACTTATCAGATTTCATCAAAATAGAACAAACATTTTCCCGTTTTATTGCCGATTGCATTGAGGTCTCCAGTTGGTTACATTCCATGCACTTTTTTTTCCATTTTAGATCGCCAAACATTCTTACACTCATTTTATGAAACATGTATGAGATGGAGACTCATTTAAGATATTATAATAATCATATTTATATTATTTCAGCACAATAATTTTTCACTTTTTATCTTTCCAAACGAGTATTTGATAAATTGAAATTGAGAAATATTACTGAAGTTATTAGATTACGAATCTGAAAAGTAGGTGTTAGATTGTCTTATAAAATAATCTCCTCGTGAATATGTGTGACTCAGAATTTACGTTTTCATTCCTCCAGATCGAAAGATCAGGGAGCATATTGTTTTTGCGCTGCTTGTTGTCAACTTTAAAACCTGACCATTACTGTTGCATAAAAAGAGGTAGGGCTTTCATATTTGTATGTGTGTTCTTTGTGAAAAGACCTTAGCTATTGAACTAAAAATGTCTTATAATTATCACAATTAAGACGTAGGTGTTTCACAAAGTGTGCTTTCAATTAGCACATGCCTTACATAGTACCGTTGAAATGCCCCACTTCAGAATTTTGTAGCAACCGGGGGCATAGTGTTTCATTAACAAACATGTTCTCCAATATTAAACATGATATTACTGCACCTCTTTTTAATACGTCCAAGTAGCAGCATCATCATTTACATAGCTCACCAAAATTTGTAGGACAATATAGTGAACCCATATCAAACATTTTATTTTGTGTTTACAATATAGCCTTAGTCTAGGTCAGGTTTCCGATAGTCTTGTAAGGTCTCGCATCAGCTCAATGTTTGTAATGAATGCGGATTCAGACCATAAATATTTTTTACTATTATAATAATTGAAAAACCTCTAAGTCTATCTTTTTTTTAAGAAAACATATTGGAAATACATTGTTATACTGAGTACTGAGGACACAAACGACAGAAATTAATTGTTATTGATATAATGTTGGATATGCTGGAAAACCGAATATGAATACTGCAACTATTTCATTTTAATGATATAAATATTCTACAAAATACAGAATCAGAACATCAATGAAAAATGAGAAAAAGTTAGGAGTTACAGAGTTTGTCGAGAGTCCGGGATGGCTAAAGTTTGGAGTTACAGAGTTTGTCGAGAGCCGGGATGACTAAATTTAGGAGTTACAGAGTTTATCGAGAGTCCGGGATGACAAAAGTTAGGAGTTACAGAGTTGGTCGAGAACCCAGAATGACAAAAGTTAGGAGTTACCGAGTTTGTCGATAGTCAGGGATGACAAAAGTTAGGAGTCACAGAGTTTGTCGAAAGTCCGGGATAACTAAAGTTAGAAGTTACAGAGTTTGTCGAGAGTCCGGGATGACAAAAGTTAGAAGTTACAGAGTTTGTCGGGAGTCCGGGATGACAAAAGTTAGGAGTTACAGAGTTTGTCGAGAACCCAGAATGACAAAAGTTAGGAGTTACAGAGTTTGTCGATAGTCAGGGATGACAAAAGTTAGGAGTCACAGAGTTTGTCGAAAGTCCGGGATAACTAGAGTTAGAAGTTACAGAGTTTGTCGAGAGTCCGTTGACAAAAGTTAGTTTGATAGTCAGGGATCAAAAGTTAGGAGTCACAGAGTTTGTCGAAAGTCCGGGATAACTAGAGTTAGAAGTTACAGAGTTTGTCGAGAGTCCGGGATGACAAAAGTTAGGAGTCACAGAGTTTGTCGAAAGTCCGGGATAACTAAAGTTAGAAGTTACAGAGTTTGTCGAGAGTCCGGGATGACAAAAGTTAGAAGTTACAGAGTTTGTCGAGAGTCCGGGATGACAAAAGTTAGGAGTCACAGAGTTTGTCGAAAGTCCGGGATGACTAAAGTTAGGAGTTACAGACTTTGTCGAGAGTCCGGGATGACAAAAGTTAGGAGGTACAGTTTGTCGAGAGTCCGGGATGACTAAAGTTAGGAGTTACATACTTTGTCGAGAGTTTCCTATGAAATCGAGAGTGAATGCATTTTGTCTCACTAGAAGTTATATAAGCTGAATATATGGAATATTTTCAAAATATTCATTACCTAATGGAACTCACATATTTTAACACTAGCTTTGATTATTTGTGGCGATTCAAATGGAGATGAAAGAAATAGGGCAGTTGTTTTGATCCCAGTAAATTACATGCAAGTACTGTGTTTTAAGAAATGTGTTGTCGACAATCTATTCCGGTTGCTCAAAAGTTAATGAACCAGTGGTTAGTGAAAATATCAAATTGCTTCCGCTGAACGAACACGAATGTACATATCCGACCTGTCGAAACAAATCTCTCCGATTTTGCTTCATTCAAGTTTGAAAACTAACACTTACCCCTGGCTATCTCTGACCAGCCTTTGAACAATTATTGCTGACGACGGAAACACGTGGAAAATATGTTGTTGTGTAAAAAGGAATGCATCGTGTTGAACACCATCATAAAATGGAGATATTACACCTTTAACATGGACAGAGTGTAATGGGACTATCACGTGATGCATGTCTAAGTCGCTTCATCAGGTTGTTTTATTGTGATATTGTCAGAGAAAGATCTTGATTCATTGACGAATTTCACTGTGAATATGTCAAGTGTCGTCCACCCGGATCTTTTGAGCAACCTGATATTACACTTAGGAACCAGTAGTCACACATGTACGCTGTACCTGGAAATATCTCATATTACTTATATTTTGACTGTAGATAGAGCTATATTTAAATATGCATTCTTTTTTGTGCACAGTAATTATATATTCACTATATTTATATTAACATATATAGTTACGCACATCATTTCGATTTATTTTCCAAATTAGTTTTTTTTTCAAATCTCATGAAGATTGACCGAGTCTACCCACATTGAAAAAATCGGAAGTGAGTTATCATATATATATATATATATACCTATACCTAACTTTTATTGTGAACACGATAACTTATATAAATATAAACCGATTTTTTTTAGGTATACTGTCAGATATCAATAAGATATCAAGTGGGTTGTACAATTGGAATAATGCAGTCATAGTTTGCAGAGTGATGGACCATGGCAGATTTATTGCTATTTGACCTTGTAAATGCGATGACATAAGTAAATAGGAACATTTGTTGATGAAACTCGGTATTCATCCTTAAATCAATAAAATGTAGGATAAGTGCAATTATGATGCCAGTGCAGTTGTTATTTACAAGGTTATGGCCCTTTTAAGTGTATTTACCGTGGGACTTTGTAAACTCGACAATTGTGTAAACTGAATCGATTTTGACAAAACTTGGTATGCACACTCTCCGATTCCGTTATCATTTACAGTGTAATGGCCTTCAACATTTTTTTATATTCCCTCGATATTTTCAGTAATTATAAAAAGATTTTGATGAGAAGCGATATGCAGTTATATACCAATGGGTTTGACAATACGTTCGGCTGAAATTAGTCGGGTGTCTAGTAAGGCGAAAGACCAATTTTTTTTTTCAAATCACGTTAACTTATTGACAAGCTCAATCAAAACAGCGGTAGAGTTTGATCAATCTTATCATTATTAAGTCTCTTCAAAATAAGTTGCGATGAAGAGGGCATGGTCGTCCGTCATATTAAGAAAAACCTGGTATGTAGCAATGTTATGGCATTACGAACAATCTGCTACTTCTGTATCCTATCTAACAAAATGGCTGTCATTTCTTGCCCTCAGATCGACCGAAACATAAATATTTTCCAAATTTCATTCCAAAATACTTTGTGTGTACATGTATTGTCGGTAAACGTCTTATAATGAAATTGGCTTGTTTGAAGTTTAGATATTTTTATATTTTGATTAAATTTGGCATGTTGGTGAATTATGACATTACAAGGATAGCTACAACTTTTGTTGGAGTTGATTAAACAAAGTAAGCAGGCCTCCCATACCACATTAATATCTTTTTTCTCGAGACATCTCGCTCTGTTAAAAAAAATAGTACTCTGTCCAAAGTGACGGGTTTCCGGAGTAACGGGCATTCGATGCATGTGATAATCTGTGTAAGGGTGTTCCAGGGTTTGGGTTTGAACTAGTACTGTTAGCCAAAATCACTGACGACATAACATGTACAGAATGTATCGATTGATACTCTTACAAACATCGCGTGTGATACCAACTACAACAGTGCACTAGTAGCATCATAAATTCCACTTCAAATAGGCAAATTTGTTAAATTACAAATTCGTATTTTACGGTACATGGTGTACTAACGCTTTATCTACATTGTTACCAGTTCTGAGTAAATATGTCAAAACGACATCACTAAGACACTTATATATTGTTCGACTAGTGTAAAGGGATGTAAGGAACGATAACTCATGGACGATATTGGTTCGAACACGTGATCTGTATTGAAAATCCAGACGATTGAGCCTGGTTCCACTTGAGAGTCCCTACGATAAACGATCAGTTGTCAAGCTTGATATTCAAGTTTTCTATCGTTCAATATGTTCTGTTATTTATCAGAATGAAAAAGTTTAAGATACAGATCTACAAGTCAACAAATGACATCATGCAGAATCTGCTAAAATACTCCAGAACAAATCGGACATCGAAAATTATGTTGAAAATCTATCATTACACACATTTGTAACAAGTGTCATGCTGACATTATTTGTTAAATTGGTTGATGGAATGAGAGTAAAATTTCCCCGATCGCCAGATTCACGGATTATGTATTTGTGTACCACGCTACAGACTACCATTTAAACGCTATATAAACAGGATCAAGTTTGCAACAGCGAAAAATACATTTGTGTGTTGTTAGCATGATGATAACCAACGTAGGTATACTTGTCTTAAAATAAAACAAATGTCACCTGTAAGAATCAGTCTTATTTAGCGCGTCAGGAATTTTCGTTCTTGGAATGCTACAGTGTCAAGAAAAACATTTGTTTAACGAATCCGTATTTGTTTTAAGTAATCTTTACGCTTTGAATATATTATGATGAACAAGTCGTGCAAACAGTTGGATGACTCAGATGTTTGTAACAAAAATAAAGGAAGCGGGACTAGACAGGAATATACGTTTGGGGATTTTAACACACAACGATGACTAGAAAATTGGGCGTTGCTGCTATTGAGTCTGTTTAGCTATCTAAAACTGTGTCCAGATGTTTGATAGTTCATACTATTTATTTTTGAATGTGAAAAATGAATATGCAGGTTAAGTCTTTCAAAGGTTAGGGACATCCTTGGATTGGTTACGGTGAATTGAAATTCCAACACGTCCTCTCATAACAGGAGATAAAAATATCTGTGGCACGTTCCCGTTGCTGTGCAGGAAAGTAAGGAAATGACTTTTATAAGTTACCACACCAAATAGCAAATTTAAGAAAATATGAGTATTCAAAATGAAGAGACCAATAAAATAGAATAAAATATGAGTGCAGGCCAATGATCAGCTACAGGATATATAAAGCAATGTATTACAATGTACTCGATTCTGTGTGTGTGTGTTTTTTTTTTGTTTTTTTTTAGTGTCAGATAATTATCTGGGACAGTAACAAATGTTGTATCAGATAGATGTATAGGTTTCTCTTCGTCCCTAGTTGTGCCTGTTTGAGTTTGGTACTGATCAGATAAACAAAAGGGCCGATAGGCATCTATCTTGTCCTTTAACAAATGACTGCGGTCGGTTTGATTGACACCATGTGTAAGAGGGTGACACATTCTGACTGGGAGTCTTTCTTTCTTTCTTTATTAGCCCCGAGCCTTAAGACTCATAGGCACAAAAGTAGAACATATACATAAACATATATAATATATAATACATCCATGTAGCATACACTCATACGCACGACCACATCCACCCTCACCCTCACCCTCACCCTCACCCTCACACACACACACACACACGCGCACACAAACGAGTTCAGGTTTATGCCGGGGGGGGGGGGGGGCTTACAGCCCATAGGTTTACATGAATATTATTTATACATTCATAAACATGTTATAATTGCCATATAATGTATATGGAGAGTGACCTCCCTTGACGAGTATGTTTAATAATGTATAATAAACATGTACAACTTCACATAAATACATATCCAGAACGTAAACAAATCATAAAGTACGTTCTCACACACACCTATTACTATTATTTTAATTATTGTTTGGCACCAACGTCCTCTATTATGGTTGTTAATCCCTAATAACAATAATCACACACTCCCTCACATGTTCACATACATGTAAGCACACATGCTTAAGTGAAAACACTCCAGTACTCACTCGCTTACGTGCGAATCCGCACATACCCCTTATCTTACAGAATTATCCACCAAGTCAATTAATGGAGTAAACAATGTTGTGTATGAAAAACTGAACTTACAAATCAAATCTAATAATGGTTTTGCTTATAATATGCTTATAATGCTTCAGATCGCCGTTTAAATGCACAATGAAAAACATTTCCGAGGTTATTTAATTCCTTTACATTGTTTATACTTAAAAGCTGAATTAATTTGAACACACTAGGTCTGCGAAAATAATATGATTTCAAATATTTAGATCTGAGATCTACATAAAAGGGACATTACAAAATAAAATGGAATTCGTCTTCAATATCTCTATTATTACATAGTGTACAGACCCTATTTTCTCTGGCTACGTTCCTATATCTACAACTTTCAATAATGAGCTGATGTGATGATAATCTTATTTTTGATATACATTTCTTGAATCGATAGTCGATAGGTTTCCTTAAATGAAACTGCAGCCCAAAATTGTCTATCAAATGCTGATTTAGATATCCTTTTGGAGAATTTCGAATATTGCTCAACAATTCTTGAATATGAATTTCTTGAAACTTACACTCAATTAACTTGTATACTAGTTTTCTGTCAAGACTGCTGTTCCATAAGTACCCTAATCCTAATTTATCTAGTTCTAACTTAATATTTACAATCCACTCATCGTTATCTAATAATCTTTGTTCATAGCATGCTTTCAACACACAATTATCTGTATCTTTGATTTAGTCCAGTATTTAATTATTTTCAATTTTCTGACAATATACATTGGCAATCTTCCTAATTCAAAATAAACTAAATCATGATATGTACTTTTCGCAACACTTAAAATCTTTTTACAAAAATGTGAATGTACTTTTTCAACATAAGTAGCTTTATGGAATCCCCACACTTCACTTGCATATGCTAATGCACTACTGACATAAGTATCAAAAACTGAGCATAACGTTTCAACATTAAAGTTATGATTTTTCATTTTGTTTATCAGTCTAAAATACGATTTTCTCCCCATTTCTGCGGCATGTTGCTGCGTACTGTTAAATTTACCATTAAAATTGAAAAGCATACCCAGATAATTAAATTTGATCACAACTTCAATTTCAACATCGTTGTAATACCATTTTTCATCATCTTTAATGCGCCCGCCATTTCGAAAAATTACTGTTTTTGTTTTAAGTTTCCATTTATCATTATAAATAAGCAGTGCATCGAGCATTGATTGCAACCCGCTTGGTGATTCAGCTATGAGAACCGAGTCATCAGCGTACATCAGTAAAAATATAGACATCTTACCTAATTCAATAGATGGACAACTTTGGTTAATGAAATTGATTTCACAATCGCTTACATAAAGACTATACAAAATTGGCGATAAAATTTCCCTTTGAAAGAGACCGATTCTGTTAGGATGATATTCTGAAATAAGACCTTTATATTTGACACAAGATTTGACATTATCGTACAATGATTTTATGATATTTAACAACTTCCCTTGAATTCCTTGTTTTATTAGCTTACTCCATAAACTACTCCTGTCGATGAGGTCAAAGGCTTTTTTATAGTCTACAAAACAGCAATATAATCTTCGTTTATTTTTTAAAGTTTTATTGATCAATGACTGGAGTGCAAATATTGCATCTACAGTTATACTACCCTCCTTGAAACCAAATTGTGCGTCAGAAATAATGTTATTGTCTTTGTCCCACTTAAGAAGTCTCCTATTAAGAACAGATGTAAACAATTTACCCATTCAACTTACCAAAGTTATGCCTCTATAATTACTTGTGTCGTTAACGTCGCCATTTTTGTAGATTGGTATTACACAACCACGTGACCACATTTCTAGGAAAAATCCAAAATCAAATAATTTTCCAAAGAGTCTTGTAATGCAAGGAAGCAAAATTTCCTCAAAGTCTATGAAAAGTTCATTAAAAATACAATCTTCGCTACAACTTTGATCTCGTTTCAGCTTACGAATGGCAATACGTACTTCGTCTTCTGTGAATGGCTTATCTAGTTCTTCGAATACAGCAGAATCAACGTTTACCGATAACATACTTGGATTGTCAATATTATTCATATTACCATCTCCCAAGTTTTTGAAATGTTCTACAAAATCTTTCAAGTTTAGATTTGACTTCGGTACACTGCGTCAACCCTTTGAAAAATATTTATAAAATGTTTTTGGATTAGACTTTCTTAGATATTCTATCATGTCACCTTCTCGAGTCGCTATCAGGCAGTAGTAGCTGTTAGACGCAACCGTAAGTAATATCCCTCATGAAGTTCATTCGGTCATTCATGGTTAGTCGTTCAGTTAGAGCATAGATCTACACAACAATACTACGGGCGAACAAGTCACTTGCACGCCTAAAGTGTTTCAACCTCTCTCAGTCCTGGCGTATAGTCCTAACTGGGCACAGACTATTGAACAATGTCACGTTACTGAGTAAAAATGTATTAGGTCTGACCAAAAAGGTGGACAATAACTATCTGCAGATGTATGAGTTAATAAAATTCGGTTGAGAAAAGGGTTTGTTCATTAGACAACAAACCGTCGAAATTCGATGCTGATTTTTTAACACTGATAACGGAAGTTTCGGAACGTGTAAAAAACAAAGGAAATGGTTGACTTTTTATCAGAAAGAGCGGACGATGTGGAAATCTGTTTTAGTTGTTTGGACGACAGAATTTCTACATTAGAATCAGAAAGTCGTTCGTTGAAAGATGAATCTATTGATACAAAGCACAATCGATGCGGGATAATCTAACCGCCACTGATATGGAGGGATTCCGGACACCAGTATGATGGAACAAACTTCCTAGTGGACAAGTCGAAAAAGTCGACAGCGGATGTGAGTGAAGTAAAATTTGACCAGTTCATCGCATATCTGGTAGGGGTTCGCCTCGTCCGATCGTCGCTAAATTTCTACAAACACGGTGCAGATGTCCGGAAACGTTTCAAGGTACTTAGTGATACCGGAGTCAATATTAATTAGCAGTTTCCTGCTAACATATACATTACGCAGGAAGAGCATTTCCGTGTTGTAGCACAGAAGTGGAAGTGCCAGTGTAAAGCAGTTTACGATAAATCATTTATAGACGGTAGTTTGTATTACCCGACACGTCCAGAAAGGCGATAGGGATGCGCGGAGGCTGGCCAGTCTTTACGTGTTATAAGCTGGAACGTAAACAGAAACTTACAAAATAAAGTACATCAATGTGATTTCGCTAACAGCATTATTAACTATGATTTGATACTCCTGTCTGAATGCTGGAATAGAGCAGAGACTGAATTTGACCTTTCATTCCTGTCGGATTTCGAGCTCTGAAGGACTTTTTCACGTTCCCATGGTTCTGGTGGTGGTTTGGTTGTCTTGTACAGGAATGATTTGTCCAGTTATTTGTCACACTTCAGATATAGTGGGAACACTTAAGTTTGGATAAAAAATATACAGATTTGTGTATAGAGGTCTAGTATTCATATTTCCTGGATACAGTGTTTGTTACAATATGCAGTAAAACACGGATAAGTCGAAGTCATCGGTACCAAATGAAATATTCGACTCATCCGGTGGTTCGACATAACCGTGTTCGTATGAACGGAGACATTTTGCACCGAAGATTGGCCCTATTTTCATCGGTTGTTTACGGGATACGTGTTTCATAGCACGTCGTGACAGTAATGAATAAGTTATAAATGAAAAAAATCATTTTGCAATGTTATAAACTAACAACATCTTTTATTTCGATGAACAGATATACGTACGAGTAAATGAAACAACACAAGTGAGTTTTACTGTATATGATATAGATTTATTCACTTGCCTTGAGAATGATATTTCTACATACTCAATCTTAGGAAATTTTATGATTACTGGTGACTTTAACAGCCGTATAGGAAATAGGTCTTGCTTTGTCGATGATGACGTTTTATCGGATGGAATTGTCTATAGATTACCTTACATTTTTAGGCTAAACGTACTCCGTACGCATAGCCTATTGCGACGGCCTTTCAGACAAAATTTACCAATCCTGGCCTTCTCATTGGCTGAAATATCGAAAAGAGTTAGAGCCCTCTAGCAGCAATTTTCTGCGTAAATAATGCCGCGATCTTGAAATCGCTATTTTAAAAGCATCCAAAATTAGTTTATATTTTTAATAACAATACGATTACTATATATTTCAAAAAAGAAGCACAGTGTGGTTGAACTATTGGTAAATTTTGAACAATGTATTTTACGGTATTCTCGAAATGACATAAGCGTACAGAGCACTGCACGTGCGAGTTGATAAAAAGCTAGTCTGGGGGCTTGGTTGGAATTATCAACTTACAACACTTATAAACAAACAAAACTTACAAACAGAACATCAATTTTGTTTTAATCCTTGTCGTTGTGGCAGGATCGTCTTAATATATAACATCACTTTACCTCATTAAAAGTCATCGAATTGGACTGTTCGTCCCACGCGCACACCCGCCGATATGACACTTGTTCAGGTTTTTCACACCCACCGCCATGACGTTTTTTCAAATTTTTGAAGATAAAAAATTTGCGCTTCGTAGGCAAGGTACATTTGGTGCTCATGATTTATGAATGATATATTTTTAATACTGTACTGATCATGATATTGACTTTGTTATAACTTATATTTTTTGTCTTTTAGTTTTATTTGATGAAGGTTGATTGTGCTGATTTTTCAAGGTTTGTTAATGTGTATCAAAGTTCCTTGAAATGAAAATATTCCTTCAAATTAGAGTCCAAGGTTGATAATCTAGAGTCCTCTCTGGAGGAGCTTGAGCAATATGGGAGGAGGACCTCCCTACGTTTTCACGGAGTCCCGATGAAGCCAGAGGAGACACAAATGACCGACGAGAAAGTAGTAGAACTATGTGTCTCGAAACTTGGTATTCCTATTTCTACAGACGACATCAATAGGTCACACATCATAGGCAAAGTGAGGAATGGCAAAGCTCTGATTATTTGTCGCTTGCGAAACTGGAAGCTCAAAAATCAAATTTTTCAGGCAAAAAGTAAGCTGAAGGATTCCAGACTGGGCATTTTTATATCGGAAGATTTAACAACACATCGTCAGGCTCTGATTAAAAGTCTAGGCAAGGCCAGAAAAGAAAAAAAACATTCACTCATATTGGACAAATGACGGACGTGTATTCTTTAAACGAGAGCAGAATTCGCCCAAAGTCCTTGTCAAGACCTTCAGTGACATATCCGACCTTGTACCAGAAGGCCATTGAGTGACTGTCATAGTTTACACAGCCAAACATTACATAAAGTGACTTTCCGGGGGAAAAAACCCTCACAAATATGTAAATAATAAATCAATACTTTAATGATATATACATATATATAATTTATGTATTCATGTACATGTATATATACAAATATACGTATCAGTATGCAAAATTAATATTACATATATATACCATAATATATATACATAATGTATAATGTATATACATAGTGTATAAGTCCGTACTACTATGGTTGGTACATATTCTTGTATATAAACATATCTATATATAGTTGGATATAGTTCATGTTTATTTTAATATACATTTATTGAACACATCGAAATTGATAGTCAGAGACATACATCTGTATATGTTACGTACATATATTATTCACAATTTAATGAACATATTGTATATAACAACCAATCCCATTTCATGTTTTCCAAATTAGAAAAATAATGAAGCCATGTTTACTTTTTCTTTCATTTTTCATTCTACTGTTCTGCTTTTATTTCTTCTTTCGACCCCCTCTCTATTTACCTAGCTACCTTGACCTTATATCGACAACCTGGCACGTGCAGTCAGTCATGCGTATAAATAAAGAAATTCTTCTTTACGATGGGTGTTACATGTATGCGTTTACATTGAGTACTTCCGGGAGAAATCCTGTGCAATATGCTATTTTTGATAACGGTTAGTCGGCGATTTGTCAGCAATATCGCACAGGATTTCAATCGGGTGCTTTTATAACAAAGCATATGGAGGACTGTTTTTTTTTTTAAAGTACGTTGTGTGATACAGTTAAATGCTGACTATTTTTTCAATGAATATACACTGTTTACAAACCTTTTATTAACTGCTGTTAAAGCAGGCGTATGTTCTCTCATGCTGATGTGCTTACAGTCACACTTTCAAAACATAAATTTTTGTTTTATTTTGCTATTATTACTTGTATTGGATATGGATGTGGAAACTAATCCGGGTTGTCAGTAAATGAATTATCTATTTTCCATTTAAATGTAAGAAGTGTAAGAAATAAAATAGAATATATTGAAAACCTTACAAATGAATTTAATATTTTATGTATGACTGAAACACATTTGGATATGAATGTACCTACTACTGAGTTAATTCTACCTGGTTTTGCCGAACCGTTTAGAAAAGACAGAAATTTCTCTGGCGGTGGTATCTTAGTATATTGTTCTAATTCTTTAAAATGTGTCCGGAGGAATGATCTGGAATTTCTGGACGGGGAAGTGATTTGGATACAGATTGATTTAGGCAATACTACTTTATTAATATGTATAGTTTATAGACCAGAAAATTCACGTCATCCTTTTTGGGAAAATTTTAAGTATTCTGTTGAAAAGGCATTAGATATTACTTCAAATGTTGTTATTGTTGGCGATATAAATGTAGATATGCTAACACTATCTACAAATCAAATTTTACATCAAATTATGTTGGAAATGGACTTAACAAATGTTATTGATGAGCCGACTAGGAGAGGTACAACCAGAAATAGTTTACTTGATCCAATCTTATTAACCGATCCTGATAAATGTACAGATTCATATGTTATTCCAATTGACCGTAATATTAGCGATCATGATGGATGTGTTGTATTTTTGTCTATACCTGTGAATCTCTCTTGTACATACAGTCGAGAAGTTTGGGCCTATAAACATGCTGATTTTAATAAATTAAATTATTTGATAGATACTTTTGATTGGGCTGTTTTCTTTCAAAGTTTTATATCTGTTAATGAAGCATGTGTTGAATTTACCGGGCAGTTTTTGACGTTTGCTAAAGAATGTATACCTAAGAGAATAGTTCATATAAGGCCTGATGATAAATTATGGATGAATTCGGAATTAAGAAAAGCTATTCAGTTACGAGACCGTCTACATAATGCCGTCAAACATGTTAAGTCCATTTCAAACTTAGAGAAATTTAAAAGACAAAGAAATGTGGTCAATAACATGAAAAAATATGCCAAAGAAATGTTTTATAATAGTGTTGGTGACATTATAGATAATCTGAATACCAGTGATCCTAAGTTGTATTGGAGACTAGTTCGCAAATTATTAAAACATTCTGGTTCTCAAGAGGTTATTCCACCACCAGTTAATCCTGATAACGGAAATATTGAATATGAAGATGATAAAAAAGCAAATATTCTTAATAATTATTTTAGTTCTATCTCCAGAATTAACGATATTGGCAATGCTTTGCCTCGCTTTGATTCCAGAAATGCTTCTGTACTCGAGTCTATTAATGTTGAAAGTGACGAAATATGTGATATTCTGAAGATTCTGAAATTAGGAAAAGCATCTGGTCATGATACTATAAGTCATCACATGCTAAAATTTACAGCGAGTTCCGTATGCAAGCCATTAACAATCCTTTTCAATATGTCACTTGATCATAAGATATTTCCGGAAAAGTGGAAAAAAGGCATTATTTTACCTCTGTTCAAAAAGGGCGATAGGCATTTGGTGTCGAGTTATCGACCAATTACTTTGTTGTCTTGCATAGGTAAAGTCTTTGAAAGAGTTGTTTTTAAATATATCTGTAATTTCTTTATTGATCATTCGTTATTTTATGAAAAACAATCTGGTTTTATGACTCATCATTCAACTGTTCACCAATTAATAGAAATGTATCATAGCATATGTTGTTCATTGGAAGAAAAAAAACATACTTTAATATTCTGCGATATATCGAAAGCCTTTGACACAGTTTGGCATAAAGGTTTATCACATAAATTACATGGATATGGCATTAGAGGTAGTTTATTACAGTGGTTAGAAAATTACATTTCGAACAGACAACAACAGGTTCTAGTAAAAAACGCATATTCCAAAATAAGTTATACGAATGCTGGTGTTCCACAAGGAAGTGTCTTAGGTCCTCTATTATTTTTGATATATGTAAATGATATTGTTGATAATTTGAATAGTATTTCACGCTTATTTGCTGATGATACCTCTTTGATGTATTCTTCATCGTCTTATGCTGATATTGAAAGGTCTGTTAATAGAGATTTGGAAAAACTTGATAAATGGTCTAGAGATTGGCTCACCAAGTTCAATCCACAGAAAACTGATGTTTTATTAATATCAAATTCAAGAAATATTTTGCCCTTACAACTTACTTTTGGTAATGAAACCCTAAATTGTGTTAAAAGTCATAAACATTTAGGCGTGGTATTTAGTGCAGATGCAAAATGGTCGTTACATATATCCGAAATTCAAAAAACATGTATGAAAAAGGTATCAGTACTTCGGAAGTTTAAGTTTTTATTGAGCAAGAAAATTTTGTTAAGAATATACAAAGTATTTATTTTACCTGTATTAGAGTATGCCTGTGAAGTTTGGGATGGTTGTTCTTTAGCAGATCTCACCAAACTTGAACACGTTCAGTTGGAAGCAGCTAGAATCATAACGGGCCTGCCCTCATTTTCTAGTAAACAGTCATTATATCATGAATCTCAACTTAAACCTCTGTCTGATAGAAGAAAACTTAAGAAACTTTCACTGATGTATAAAATCCACAATAAACGAACACCCTCTTATCTAACTAACCTTCTACCTCCTAAAGTACACGAACGGAATACCTATCAAGTGAGAAACATTGAAAATTACACTGTTCCCAATTTCCGACTGTCTAGTTCATTTCAGTCTTTTATTCCGTCTTCTATTAGACTATGGAATGAATTACCTAACAGTGTTAGAGAACAGCCATCCATAAACAGTTTTAAATCATTGATTCAGTATAATGAAAATGACTTGTTACCTAAATATTTTGATGTTGGAAATCGTAAACTGAATATTTTACACACACGATTGCGTCATTCTTGTAGTATTTTAAAATATGATTTGTATAGAGTTAATATTGTAAGTGATCCTACATGTGCATGTGGTAATAGGTGTGAAAATGTAATAAATTATTTTGTTGATTGTGTGCTGTATACACAACAACGACAAATCATGTTTGACAGTATCACACGTTACTGTAATGTTTCTCTTAATGTTATTCTTTCTGGTTCTCCAAACCTGTCTGATGAAGATAATGAAATTTTTTTTCTTGTCGTTCAAACATACATAAAAAATAGTAAAAGATTTTAAGATCAGTAGCAATTTTGTATATTATATCATATCTTACTCCATTTAGTCTCTACCGTTCCCTTTTCTTCCTTTCTCCCCCATTCCTTTCTTCACTTATTTTCTATACTCATATATATATATATATACTTTTGTAAATGTTATTGTTATTGTTGTCATGCCATTTGTGTATAATGAAATCTTATGGAGAAGGCGTTTTTAAGTTGCGATAACTTGTGCCCAATCCTTTTTGTTGATTGACAAATAAAATATGTTTAAATAAAAAAATTCCTTCAAACAAAGCGCGTATAAAAAAACCCAAAATATTCATGTTTATTATTATCAATTAACTAGAACAAAATATTTCCATAACATATTTATTCATTTAGTGTGTCATGGTGACATTATCTAATGCATTTGAGATCAGAAATAGTAGTAGCTATAGTGAAAATATTGTAAATTTTGTATATATATGGAAGTCTTGTTTAATATCAAAGAACTATGTCTTTATAGACATAATTACAGGAAGAAAAGTCTAACCATGATACTTCAAGGAAGATAGGCATGTAAATACATTTAATGTTATTACTTACACTTTAATCAATCTGTAATGCTGTTTACGCCTTATCTACTTTCCTCAACTACAAATATAATTACAATAAGTAAGGACTATTACTTTGCAATACATTCAAAATAAAGAAGTAGGTATAAAGTCTATTCGATTTGTCTAAATCCTCATATTGATAGGATGGTAATTGCAACATCTTGGGTATTTCAAAGGTTTTATTTAGTCAACTTCATCATAGAGCTATTTATCTTTTGGCTTGTTGGCGATAGATATATGGTTGTGTGTATTTTGTTGTTTTTTTTACCTATTTTGATTTGTTCACATTATTATCGTCAAATTTGAAATAAGAATTAAAGAAGATATAAAATTGCTTAAAATTAAGAAAAATAGCCTCTGGTTCTCTTATTTTAGTAATTTTTGCATTCCAAAGTGTAGGAGTAAGGGAAATTAATATAGCTTTGCGGTTATCTGTGAACATTTTTCAATACGTTTAGCCTTTCAGTACTTCCAGTACTTTGATTATTACTATGCTGACGTCACTATGTAAAAAAAGGCGGTCAGAGGATACGGCTGTAAACAATCTTGGTAGAAGATGAATTGGATTATGTGAAGCGAGCGGTTCCCGTGCAACGGCAGAAAATAGATGATATTATTGGTCGTCTAACATTTTTTAAAACTATTTAAGTTCGGATTCATCGACTACATTCTTGTCGAGAAACTATGTTTTGATCTTGTTTACACAACGAAGTCTGAATTTTATACATGGCCTAGCGATGCTGCTATTGATTTTGCGGTTCAATGTGAATATATTTTTTTAAAAAAGTTACAGTGTACACGTGGAATAATGATCAGGCAGATAATTATGCGAGATGTTCTAAACTCCAAGCAAGCTGATCTGATTGAAATAATAACATCACTAGAAAATAAATATAGTAATGTTAACCAGTGTGTTGATAATGTGTCTTCCGTGCTTTGATTTTTTCCCCTTTTGGTGGCAAGGCTAATTTCTTGCAACTCTACTGCTGTCATAATGTTATGAATGACAAACCACGGTTCGACGACCATTGTAAGTTTTTTGTACAGAGGATACAGGAAAGCTCTAGAGATCTTCCATTTTTATGTACTCCTGAAAAAAAGAGAAGTATTTAAGTCGAAAATAAGCGACTTTTAAAAGATATGATCGTAAGATGAAAAGAAAGTTTAAAACACAAGAAGGTAATAGGTTAATGTACACGCTAACCCAAAACATTTTCATCTGATATTTTATATAAAAAAACAGAAGACAATTGTTGCTTCTGAGGGGACGCTAACATCACTTCAAACACGACATAGATCACCATAGAAACTGTATGTTTCTCTGTTAACACGTCAGTCAGGTAGTATACACAGCCTTGAGGGTCTATTACACAATGTAACGTGATGTCGTCGATGACGGTGTGATAATTAACAACAGCTGGTATTGATTCTGTCTGTTATATCAAGAGATGCAAATTTGCTTCTGGATTATGAAAGGAACTTTAATGGTTCTTTTTATTACCTGTGACATTTCGCTCTCGGTGACTGATAAGTGTAATATATTTCCTTTTAAACATACAAACATTTTAACATTCTTTATGTAATACATAAATATCACTAGACGAGTTTGTTCATATTGTACAGCGCGAGTAGTTTATTGGTCCATTAACAGCTGGGTTCATTTTAAGGCGGCATTGCCTTACAGCACCTAAAAAGACAACATGCGAGCGGTCAGCATCACGTTATCCAGAGTATGGGTAATGTGTCCGGAAGACACGACCATAACAGACTAGGGCGGTCCGTCATTCGCCCCGAGAGGGGAATGAAACCACAGCCCCGTTATCTTCACTTGTCTAACGATTGAGCCATCTCATATCTTATTTGATTGAGTAAGACTACAATGAATCCATTGATGTCTTTTCTTACTGAGCGACACACTGTGTGTACCCATTGATAATCTCCAGATGCTTCCCTTGTCCATGAGTCACAGAAATAGATACACGTACAATTGATTTCAAGCACGTGTGATCTGGATTCAAACGTCCACCGAGTTCGAGGCAAAGACAAATAATATTGCATATATCTCCCTATTTCACCTTGTAGCACAGGGCTGAGATGCGAGGCCAAAAGGGGGAATATTGGACTGGTAGGTGGTTGGGATTTAAAATGGTAATAATGGAAGGGCTGATCTTCCAGGGGACTGAGATACAGGGGTGAAGAAAGGATATGTAGCATATTCTTTAAAATCCTTCATCTGTAGGACTAGCAGGAAATTGGGTCTGAAGCATCCTTTGGTGAAGTTCACTCAATTTTGTGTAAACAGTAAGTCTGACCCCCTCTCCCCACCCTCTCCTAGTGACCGAGGTGAGGGGTCCAATGGTTAAATAGAGAAATTATTTGAAATCCCTCCAGATTTCGTCGATTGAAGAATATCAGTAGTCAGACTTCAACATGATTTCCAGGCGAGGTTTCGACATTATAGATTTGCAGAGGTATTAATTTGTGTGGATCATTAGATTCCCTCGAGAAATAGTCTTCATTCCAACAGGTAAAAGTATTCGGAAAACAGCTAATTGTGTTATCACAATGAGAATAGCAAAATTCGACACTAGCACAATGTGAGTTTGAAAATCTCGAGTCACGGATGTCGCATTTCAAGTTTTGAAGCACAAGTTCCACATTGTCAAATATGGAACTGCAATATAACAAGCCGCATTTATATCATTGCTAAAATATGATTTTAATGTGTTCGAACTGCAACGGCATACCTCTTCTTAGTGGAGACAACAGAATTGCAATGTCAGTATTTTGACCCTCTCGGTCGTCCATATGATCCTTGTGCGTTTTGTACAATTCTTATTTAGATGAATGTAACGTTTGGAATTACAATTTCAGGTGTAAGTATACTACAACTCCAACTTGATTGATAATACTTAACACCAATCTTAAAGGAAAACACCCGGTATTCCATATTGAACCAAGCATCATACGCAATTTATTTCGAAAAGATATCTTGTTCATTCATTTTTTTTCAATTGCAGGATCCCAGAGATATTGTGTACGCCGTTATCAGCACGAGTGGTCTAAAGACAATCTCATACCTCGCGAAATCGTCAAATTCATTTCAAGTGCATTTGTTTCCAACATGGTGTTCGCGAGGACCAAAGCGTTTGAATTATGCAGTGTGTCTATGGAAATGTGAGCGGCTATATGTACAGTGGTAAACTACAGTGGGCGACGTAATTTTTATCTGTGTATATTGTTTAACAACAACACAAAAATGTTGCTGTATTTATAGAAATGTTGTCAGAAATGTGTAGCTGAAAGACGTGCCCCCCCATGTTTTGTGAATAGTTTGATCTATGTTATACAAGGATAATGAAGAGATGTGGTAAATTACTCGGCTGTAACTTTTTACATTCGAGTGTTTTTTCAGTGTTTTTACTTTTTATAGTGGTTGGAAACATCTACTTTATACCGGGAACAGAACGGCATGTGAGTACATCTATGTACAACCTTCCGCCAAAATTCACATCCAAAACCCCCATTAACTGTTCAACCGGAAGTGCAACCGGAAGTGGAAGTGATAATCGCACCAGTTTAACAATGTTCACGAGTTTTCCATTCGTAAAAAGCAAGTTCGATATCAATTTGAATACGTTACAGAACTGGAAGCATATTTATAAGTCCCCGAAATTAATTCTATTTACAGACGACCAAAGGGTAGTGTCAGCTGGAGTCAGCTCTGATTGGTCGGTTGAAAACGTAACGACAGAATCAGTGACGGAAGTACCTGCTTTAAGAACACTTTTCCTGGAGTCGCAACAGCGATCAAAGTCCTACTTCTATATGTATGCCAATGCAGACATACTGTTTGACAGGTATCTCAGCGAAATCTTATCAGGTATTGAAGTATTTCTGAAATCGAGTCATTTACATAACAAGCCAGTATTAATAGTTGGACAACGAACAAATATCAACATTTCAAGAATAAACAGCCACGGAGTAGAAGCTTGGAAAACGATACTACAAAAGTCCTACACAATATATACAAAGTTCCAGAAGGATGCGATCGATTATTTTATAACAAACAATGTCTTTCCTTGGAGGGACGTTCCGCAGTTGGTTATCGGCCGTGTTGGGTATGATAACTGGATAATTGCGTATGCCCGTTTTAGAGGATTCGTGACGATTGACGCATCTTCAGTCATTTCCGCCATCCATCAAACTAATAATAACGGAAATTTCGAAGGGTTCAAAAACGGTAACTGGGATTTCAATCGCGAACTGATCTGGAAAACTGGCCCCCCTTTTAACTATGCCTTATGGGGCCAAACTGATTGTTGTCCATATCGCGTGATATATGACGACTGTAGTCGCGTGCGGGTTTTGAAACGCCCGGCCGTGCCTTTACATTGTGATAGACTAAATTTGATTTCTTCCATTACACACTATTTATTTGGAAATGACGTATATTACTTGGGACATAAACAAAAATTATGATGTTGTGTTTTGAGAACACGCATTACTGTCGCCACTTGACCAAACCTTCAGTTACTGTAGGTCAACACGCATTACTGTCTCCAATTGACCAAACCAGTTACTGTAGGTCAGCACGCATTACTGTCTCCAATTGACCAAAACTTTAGTTACTGTAGGTCAACACGTATTCCTGTCACCACTTGACCAAATATTCAGTTACTGTAGGTCAACACGTATTATTTTCGACAAATATTCAGTTACTGTAGGTCAACACGTATTATTTTCGACAAATATTCAGTTACTGTAGGTCAACACGTGTTATTTTCTCCCAGTGGACCAAACCTTCAGTTACTGTCTAATATTTTCTAATCTACAAGTTTGCTTGCATTTGTGTAACGTGCGTTTTAAATGAAGTAATTCTTCGCTCTAGATACGTTTATGCTCTCTAAAAGTTTAATTATCTGGCTAGTCATAGAACACAGTGCTAATTTGAGATTGAAAATGGGTTTATAGAAAATTACAAAGAATTGTTTCCGGGTTCGATTCTTTTTACGTCATCTGTTTTGTGACGTTATTCAGTATGTGATGAAATAAAGTTTATAATCAATTTCATGATTTCAACTTTTCTTTTTGGGACAATTCGATCTGTAAATGATAATTCAATAGATAAGATATCCTGTTATCATCATATACCTATCATTTAGACAAAGTATTCCATTGGAAACAAATTATGCTCAAATGTGTAATTTCCCTGAATTATGTATAGTAATCTTTACCCTGCTTAAAGTCAAACAAGAAGCTGAGGGCTTATCAAGTTCACACTTAAGCTTAAGATTTTTTCACTTGTGAAGAGAAGTTGTTTTCTGTGTAATTTGTTCTCGAGAATAGGATTGTTGAAGTTTTAAGTCAATTTAGACCCCTTCAGGGCTCCGCCTCTTGAGTCTCTGGGGATGAACTAGGGTCAAAACTACATCTCCAGATTGAATAATCAATGGCGTTTGAATGGTTTTCAATTGAAAAAGAACAAAATTTACTAAAAAGTTTCACTTTTCTATACAGAATACAGTAAGATTCACTCTCCCTAGTAAATATGGAGTCCGGTTTTAAAGGTCCTTAAGACGTTCCCATCTAGTAAAAGTATTTAACTCTACCTTACATGGTTCTGAAAAGAATCAGTCAAAGTGACTATTTTGACTCTACCCCTCAAATTCCCTGGAGGCGAAGACCATATAATTAGCAATGCAGGTTCAAAATTTTATTGAAATTGGTTAATGGGGTGTTCGAGAAGGGGGAAAATATGTTAACCATTTCTGCACACGACAGATGTGGCCTGACGCACCATGGACGCTGTACGATAGCAAACAAATGACGAAAAGGCGATTAAAATAACTGGTCACTTAAAGCTTTGTCTGGGATGAGCTGCAGATAACCGGGGTCGAAACACTATTGTTGCTAAATGTCGCCATCCTAAACCAATAAAAACAAATTGTGAGAACCATTTAATTTTTATCAAGGCTTGACTTCATGCACATAAATTACACACGCGACCTTTCCAATAAGACTGATAATGTTTAATTTATCAATACTTGTACATGATAACTAAGTCATATGTTATGGACACAGATAACTGACAGTTCCGTATCTACACATTTCATTGAAAACGGCTGCTACCGATACATTCGATCTTTGTAACGTTTCACTGAAACAACCAAATGGTATTCAACATTGATTTTTAATGTTCTTTCATTCTCATGTTTTAGCTGAAAAAATCCTCATTACAGTCACACATGCACACTAATATTTCTAACATACATCCCAGTGGTAATCCGTTAGACACTAATATTACTAACACATACCCCAGTGGGAACCCGTTATACCCTAATATTACTAACACATACCCCAGTGGGAACGCGTTATACACTAATATTATTAACATATACCACAGTGGGAACCCGTTATACCCTAATATAACTAACATATACCCCAGTGGGAACCCGTTATACCCTAATATTACTAACATATACCCCAGTGGGAACCCGTTATACACTAATATAACTAACATATACCCCAGTGGGAACCCGTTATACACTAATATTATTAACATATACCACAGTGGGAACCCGTTATACCCTAATATTACTAACATATACCACAGTGGGAACCCGTTATACCCTAATATTACTAACATATACCACAGTGGGAACCCGTTATACCCTAATATTACTAACATATACCACAGTGGGAACCCGTTATACCCTAATATAACTAACATATACCCCAGTGGGAACCCGTTATACCCCAATATTACTAACATATACCCCAGTGGGAACCCGTTATACCCCAATATTACTAACATATACCCCAGTGGGAACCCGTTATACCCCAATATTACTAACATATACCCCAGTGGGAACCCGTTATACCCCAATATTACTAACATATACCCCAGTGGGAACCCGTTATACACTAATATTACTAACATATACCACAGTGGGAACCCGTTATACCCTAATATAACTAACATATACCCCAGTGGGAACCCGTTATACACTAGTATAACTAACATATACCCCAGTGGGAACCCGTTATACACTAATATTTCTAACATATACCCCAGTGGGAACGCGTTATACCCTAATATTACTAACATATACCCCAGTGGGAACCCGTTATACCCTAATATTACTAACATATACCACAGTGGGAACCCGTTATACCCTAATATTACTAACATATACCACAGTGGGAACCCGTTATACCCTAATATAACTAACATATACCCCAGTGGGAACCCGTTATACCCTAATATTACTAACATATACCCCAGTGGGAACCCGTTATACCCTAATATTACTAACATATACCCCAGTGGGAACCCGTTATACCCTAATATTACTAACATATACCCCAGTGGGAACCCGTTATACCCTAATATTACTAACATATACCCCAGTGGGAACCCCTTTCACACTAGCATCTCTTACTTGAGCCGATTGTAGTTTAATGTGTAGATGTAATTTAAACTGCGTTTCGTTTTACAATAACTCATGGTCATGTGAATATTGTAAATGATAGTGTTGATACCCTTAAGTTATGTGCACACGCTTCTACTACAAAACTAAAGACCTTTAAAAAGAATATTTGCACTTCAAGTTTCACATAAGTCTGAATTAATGAATGTGAAAGTGAGCATACCTGAGCTGAAAGTTCACGGCGCCGTTTACGTCTTTGCTAATCAGCTTTACCAAAGCATTCATTCAGGTACATATCAGTTATCTGTTATGTTTTTTTTTTATTTTGAAGTCATCCATCTTTTTAAATATTGTGTTAAGTGACCATGAAAATTCTGCTCTCAAACAGGATTTTCCTAATGCTATGTTTCGGTGTATCTGATTTGTATGATGTCCGAAAAACGGGCTGACAAAACAGTGTAACAAGCGGCACGTTTTCGTCAACAAAATATGTACGAACACATTTTGTGTCACAAACGTGTAGTTAGTAACAGAATTTTTACTCAAATACATATTTTGTCACTCAGTTGTTATTTTTGTTGCCAATGGCTCAAAGAAAATATGTAATTATTCGAAGCAAATAAGCATATTGCAGATGTATCAACATCACAATTCTGAGGCTAAATGTCAGCTGATGACAGACAATGGGCATGCAGACAGAACTTCCACAAATTACCATGTGCACTTTAAACATTGTATATTCTTTCATAATAATTTATAATACCATTTTGAGTTTGTACAGATAGGAGTTTATGCTGTAAACATCAGCAATGTTTTACACCAGAAGTCTGCTCAGGTTAACATTCCACAATACTTTCAAAGCAGAAACACTCTTGTAACGTCCTACAGTTGCTCTAAGCCCATTGCATCAAAACTTTGCAACTTCAAACAAACGGTGCAGCAACTGGATGTAGATGACGTCAGCACTAATCTTCCGTCAGCCTGTTCTTGTTCTACCTCTGCTTATAACTAAGGTCCAACTGGTGAGTTAAGCATTATTATAAATATTAAGCTACGAGAGCTTTTCAAGAAAGGTCCTATGTAGCGTGAAACCCCGTCCGTTAATTTGGATGTGAATTTCAAGATATTTATGGATTCTGTTGAAAACTATGCCAACGAATGGGCGAAACGAGAACATGCTTTGTTGGATTTATTTTCTGAGTGGGTTAAGTCTATTGGGTCCATCATTAATAAAAAAAATTGCAGCTTGAAATCGGAAATGAAAACAAAACACAGGTTCGCTTTCCTCGATCCTCATGTTAAATCCACACTTCAATATTTACATGGCAGGTATGTAATTGTGCCTGCAGGTACGGCGTCCAATAACTTGATCTTTGTCTGCAAACATTATTACATTTCCTGGATATAAAAAGAACTGGACTTGCTTGATAACGAAGGAAACCCCACCTATAAATTATGCAATCTTTCAAAAGATAAGATACTGACTAAGCCTGGTCCGGTATTACAATCCTTTAGATTGCCTGTTGCTGATAAGGATACGGACCTCCCCGGTTTATATTATATATTAACTTCACAATGTTTTATTGCTAGCTCGTTTAACTATTCAAACAAGCCTTTGTCAAAACAACTAACCACCATTCTAAGTCCTATGAGATCTGGGGTATGGACTTATTGTGATACTCAAAAGTGGAATTAATAGTATGTGGATTTTTAAGAACTTCAAAGAGCTTTTGACCAATCTTCAACACCCTCTTCTAAAAACATTTCTTCTATAAGAACATTTGATTTTTCCACCCTTTACACCACCATACCCCGATTCGAAACTCAGGGAACTCTTCGTTCTCTTGTTATGAGAGCTTTCTTCTCCAAGAAAGGTGAACGGCGATATAAATATATTGTTATGAACTATACCGAGGCACATCAAAATCAAAGAATAAATCTGAATGAAATCATAAAACGATAGAGATTTTGGTTAACAACATCATCGTCGAGTATGGTGGTAAGATCTTCAAACAGACTTTTGGCAAACCTATGGGAACCAACTGCGACCCTCTGTTGGCTGACTTGTTTTTGTTTTCATACGAGGCTGAATTTTTTGAAGAGCTTATCAAAACAGGTTACAAATACCTTGCCAAGTCGTTTAATTTAAACTTCAGATATATTGCTGAAGTTTTGTCTTTAGGTAACAAGAAATTTATTGCCTACATCCATCGTGTACATCCACCAGAACTGGAAATAGAAAAGATGCGACAGACTCTTCTACATCAGCTGCTTATCTCGAACTTTTCATACAACAAAACCAACATGGACAGCTTCCTATCAAGTCGTATGATAAATGTGTTCATTTCAATTTCTCTATTGTGAATTTTCAATTTCTAGATAGCAATATACCGGCATCTCCAACTTGTGGAGACGCTTTTCGTGCAAGAAGTCGTCAACTGACCGACAAACTCGTAACACAATGGTTCAAAAGATGCAAGTTAACGAAAATTATGTGGAAGTTTTATGGTCATCAGTGATTTCATTGACAAAAATTCTATTTTGTGCGACATGAAGCTGGACGTATATGATGCTCGTTAGTTTGCCTGTTTTCGGATACCTTGTTCTAATTTTAGAACGTGACATAACTTACTTGGGTTGACCAGAGTTTACTTGGCGGGTGTCGTCGATGAAGCAGAAGACGCTTACTCTTCCGGAACACTTGGTCTTATTCTCCTTGAATTTTTCAGGTGTGTTCGTGTAAACCTTTCTTTTGTTCATATTTTGCTCTAGTTTTAGAGCATTCGAGTTTGAATTATGATTATGTTGCTATGTTTGTATTTTCTTGATATTTTTTTTGCACACATTAAAGAAATAAATATATAAAAAACGAAAATAATTACCTGTGCAACATGGCAAAACAAAGCAGGTCAGTATGGTGAATCAGAAAGTTCATTCCAGGTTTAGACTTCTGAAATAACGTGCCAACTCTCAATGTCAGGTTCCATTTTTTATTACTTCTGATAATTTAATGACAAATGATATTAAGCAGTTTTCATTGTATAATTCAAAACCTTACCATATTTAATAAATTTTCTTTCTCGAATGAATTTCAAAATGAAGCCCATACCAAAATTAACTCTGGGTCATATTATGCTTGCTCAGACTAGCCAAGATGTAGTTTGTCGTTGACCAAAGGTCATGAAAGTCATTAAGGAGCTGATTTAAAATTACATACTGCTGTAAGGCCTAGGGTTAGGGATAGGGAAAACAGAGCTGTTGAGCTGTGACTATAGAGGCTCTGATCTCTGACGCTGATCAAGGACAGCTTTATACGGACACCCATCACTACAACACAATGTACTCGATGACATTCTGTCACATCCACTTTAACTAGTCCAAAGTGGACAGAAGTACTGAAATGATGGCATGACCATGTATGTTTTATCATCTTCATCGTAGCAGGTTTCATCCGGAATACCTATGTGTCACCATACTGGTGCAGGCCTCATCGTGAATACCTATGTGCAACTGTACTGGTGCAGGTCTCGTCCTTAGTACCTAGGTGTCACCGTACTGGAGCAGGTCTTATCGTGAGTACCTAGGTGTCACCGTACTGGAGCAGGCCTCATCGTGAGTACCTATGTGCCACCGTACTGGAGCAGGCCTCAACTTCTGAAAACTATGTGCCGCCGTACTGGTGCAGGCCTCATCATGAGTACCTATGTGTCACCGTACTTGAGCAGGCCTCATCGTGAGTACCTATGTGCCACCGTACTTGAGCACGTCTCATCGTGAGTACCTATGTGCCACCGTACTGGAGCAGGCCTCAACTTGAGAAATTATGTGCCGCCGTACTGGTGCAGGCCTCATCATGAGTACCTATGTGTCACCGTACTTGAGCAGGCCTCATCGTGAATACCTATGTGCAACCGTACTGGTGCAGGTCTCGTCCTTAGTACCTAGGTGTCACCGTACTGGAGCAGGTCTTATCGTGAGTACCTAGGTGTCACCGTACTGGAGCAGGCCTCATCGTGAGTACCTATGTGCCACCGTACTGGAGCAGGCCTCAACTTCTGAAAACTATGTGCCGCCGTACTGGTGCAGGCCTCATCATGAGTACCTATGTGTCACCGTACTTGAGCAGGCCTCATCGTGAGTACCTATGTGCCACCGTACTTGAGCACGTCTCATCGTGAGTACCTATGTGCCACCGTACTGGAGCAGGCCTCAACTTGAGAAATTATGTGCCGCCGTACTGGTGCAGGCCTCATCATGAGTACCTATGTGTCACCGTACTTGAGCAGGTCTCATCGTGAGTACCTATGTGCAACCGTACTGGAGCACGTCTCATCGTGAGTACCTATGTGCCACCGTACTGGAGCAGGCCTCATCGTGAGTACCTATGTGCTACCGTACTGGAGCAGGCCTCATCGTGAGTACCTTTGTGTCACCCTACTGGAGCAGACATCATCTTGAGAAACCATTTGCCGCCGTACTGGTGCAGGCCTCATCGTGAGTACCTTTGTGTCACCGTACTGGAGCAGGCCTCATCATGAGTACCTATGTGTCACCGTACTTGAGCAGGTCTCATCGTGAGTACCTATGTGCAACCGTACTGGAGCACGTCTCATCGTGATTACCTATGTGCCACCGTACTGGAGCAGGCCTCATCGTGAGTACCTTTGTGTCACCCTACTGGAGCAGGCCTCATCTTGAGAAACCATTTGCCGCCGTACTGGTGCAGGCCTCATCGTGAGTACCTTTGTGTCACCGTACTGGAGCAGGCCTCATCGTGAGTACCTATGTGTCACCGTACTGGTGCAGGTCTCATCGTGAATACCTATGTGTCACCGTACTGGAGCAGGCCTCACCGTGAGTACCTCTGTGTCACTGTACTGGAGCAGGCCTCATCGCGAGTACCTATGTGTCACCGTACTGGAGCATTACATTTCTCACAACATGTATGTGTGACAACAACTTAGTAATTCATTTTTTCCACATTATAAAACATCCTACATTTTTTGTTTTGTTTACAACAGATTGTGATAGTATCTGGCTTGAATTTTCTCATTTTCTGATATCAGACTCCCATTACATGTTCAGAATCCTAGTTGAGCATTATTGCTGACAAGTCTACCTTTCATTTCCGTTTTTCAGGTGAGGAAAGGGCAAAGTAGTGAAAGGGTGGCATAATTCACCAATTCAAGAATACAATATTCCTACCTTGACAACTTTACCTTCTATTACTATCCAGCGATTTATTATGACTGAAATTTACAATTTCTTTTTTTTCAAATACATCAAGTGTTTCACTTTTTAAGTTTCTTGTACCAACATCATTATCTTTTCCTATTATATAGTGTTATTTAGTACATACAGTAGTAGGCTGATTAGATTTCATATGTCAAACATTTCAAATCATCATCTTTATTTTTTAGTGTACTATCACTTGATTGGCCTCTTAGAGAATTTTGGCTAGCTGTTTACCTGTTGAAGCCAGAGACTGACTGATTTCAAGTGTGATTTTATTGCTTCCAGCCACCACAATCTTGTCTCTTTTGTTCTATTGACTGAAGTCACCACTTCCAGTTTGGTGGACTGTCACTAATTCTGGAACTAAATACTGTAAGTTCCTCAAGATGTTTAGTCGGAATGTTGTTCATCATACTGGGTGTATCTGTATCAAACAGCGGCCAGATTGACACCCTCAAAGCAGGACGTGCTGAACCAAACCTGTCAACAAAAAACATACCTGTTAAACAAAAAACATACCTGCCAACAAAAAACATACCTGTCAAACAAAAAACATACCTGTCAAACAAATAACATACCTGTCAAACAAAACATACCTGTCAACAAAAAACATACCTGTCAAACAAATAACATACCTGTCAAACAAATAACATACCTGTCAACAAAAAACATACCTGTCAACAAAAAACATACCTGTCAAACAAATAACATACCTGTCAAACAAAAAACATACCTGTCAAACAAATAACATACCTGTCAAACAAAAAACATACCTGTCAAACAAAAAACATACCTGTCAAACAAATAACATACCTGTCAAACAAAAAACATACCTGTCAAACAAATAACAAAAATTTAGGCCTAGATTCTATATTCAAATTGCACTTCCTCCCTCTCTTCTTTCTCATCCAACCAAAGTTTGTGTAAATTCAACCAATGCTAAGTTTTAAAGGTGAAATCATAAAGTCATAAATCTCCCCCAACAAATACAACCATAAACTTATGTCAGTTTTTATTGACATTCTTTTTCTAAGTAGATATAGAAGAAATATTGCTTCTAAATGAGTGTGACAGGCTAATACTCGTTCTCCATAGCTTACTGGAATGAGACAAATTAATACCCTACCTGTCCTCAAAAGCTTACTGGAATGAGACAAATTAATACCCTACCTGTCCGCAATAGCTTGCAGGAATGAGACAAATTAATACCCTACCTGTCCGCAATAGCTTGCAGGAATAAGACAAATTAATACCCTACCTGTCCTCAAAAGCTTACTGGAATGAGACAAATTAATACCCTACCTGTCCGCAATAGCTTGCAGGAATGAGACAAATTAATCCCCTTCCTGTCCTTAATAGCTTGCTGGAATGAGACAAATTAATACCCTCCCTGTCCTCAAAAGCTTACTGGAATGAGACAAATCAATACCCTACCTGTCCGCAATAGCTTGCAGGAATAAGACAAATTAATACCCTACCTGTCCTCAAAAGCTTACTGGAATGAGACAAATTAATACCCTATCTGTCCGCAATAGCTTGCAGGAATGAGACAAATTAATACCCTACCTGTCCGCAATAGCTTGCAGGAATGAGACAAATTGATACTCTACCTGTCCTCAAAAGCTTACTGGAATGAGACAAATTAATACCCTACCTGTCCTCAAAAGCTTACTGGAATGAGACAAATCAATACCCTACCTGTCCGCAATAGCTTATTGGAATGAGACAAATTAATCCCCTTCCTGTTCTTAATAGCTTTCTGGAATGAGACAAATTAATACCCTACCTGTCCTCAATAGCTTTCTGGAGTCGTCTACAGTGAGTCTTGTTGGTCTCTGTAAACAATTGTAGAGCAACAAGGGAGGGACGCTGAAAAGAATAAAAACCCATTAATATCCATTGTATATGAAATGAGAGTTAGATGCATATGATAATGCATTGTTCTTTTTTTTTGTTATTGGTATAAAATAATTACAAATAATTTATTTAATAATCCTAGTTTTTATGTTAATGACTGCAGTACATCTTGACTAACTTCGATAATCTGACCACGTTTCATTGCTGAAATATATCTTATTCAAGTTCCAATAAAAGCTGTGCTGGCATTACCCCCACCTCCCATTAACAAACATTCAGTTAAAATTCCATTCATTTTGAATATTCTTAAATTACAGATGATGAGTTGAAGAGTTCAATGAAAAAATCAATTCTACCACACTTATTATTATTGATCACTCTAAATGAATATAAGTATGTATTTATGTTGAAATTCATCACGATTGATGAATATATTGTGTAAGTACAAACATACATACTGGTACTCTTAGTTTTGCAAAAGACTCCTTCATACAACTAAACTAGTGTCATTATTGTGTCTGGTTTACACAGGTCTAAAAAGTTGCATACTAGGAGGGATAACAGGATAATTGTGAACACATTTCAATTTCATTACCTACAAATTAAAAAAACAAGATGCCTAAAGGCTAATCTGGTATTCGATGTTCATCAAAAATAGAAATGGTATTTATCACAAATATATAGACATGTACACAACTGGCACTCACAGTGGGCAAATCCAATCAATTTTAACCAATTTCTATAACAAATGGCTTCTAATACTCAACTCTAAACAGTGACAGCTATCACCTGGATTATAAGTATTTGCTATTTCTTTTTCTTTTGATTTGTCATCCTTGGAACCTAACACGTGAATACTTTACTTAAAAGCCTTTTGGTTTATCAGAAAAAATCTTTTAAAGGTTTTAATAATTTGACCCCTGTGATTTGGAATATGACTTACCATGTCATTTCTCTTTTTGAAATCTTTGTCCAGCTTAATCCCAGAGATCTACCAGATAAAATGCATACTTCTGGGCCTTTTGGGTACTCAGAAGTAGTTTAAAGGTTTGAACAAATTTGACCTCTGTGACCTTGAATAAAGGTCATGGTCATTTCTTTTTGCAAACTTTGTTGGACCTCATCATGGGAACACAACAGCGAAATACCATGGTTCTACACCTTTTGGTTTGTCAGAAGAGGTTGTTTTAACTTTTAACAAATTCAACCACTGTGACCTTAAATGCTTTTCCTAAATCTTCAATGAACGATTGATACACAGCAGCATTTCAGATAAAGTAATATACAAGAGGCCCATGGGGCCTTAACTGTCATCTATCTGTAAAGATTTACATATGATAGAGGTCAAAAACCTATTCCACAGTACTCTACTTACAAAGAAGATTTTGTTCATTAAAACAATTTTTTGGCAAACTTGAAATCCTGTTCCTTTTACATGTACCTATTGGATGTCACAAGTTGTGATAACTAACCTCAACAACATCACAACTTTTGATAACACACATCAAGAAAGTCATGGTTAGAATGGACATCACAAGTTGTGATAGCAAATATCAACAACGTCACCTTTAAAATGAATGTCAAAAGTTGCGTTATAAACAACATCAGCAAAGTCATGAATGCAATATGTTCAGACTAACACACAGAAGTTACTTACATTGGCAACAAGGGATATAACAGAGGCAGAGTCTATTGTTCCACCGGATGACATAACACACAGACGTTGTAAAGTCTGGCAAGACTGAGCTGCCTTGCAGAAATGGGAGTCAACTGACAGGTAACCATGCTCTACCCTGTAATGTAAGTCAAATATTTACCATGTGTATATATGTGAACAACATCACATCAAAAGGAAAGCTGGAAATCAGGTCTCACCTGTACACCACCTCAGTAACACACTTATAGTAATATAACATAAAGTATAATAAACTTTGATGTTGAGATGCAAAAAAAATACAAAAAACTCTAACAAGACATTTACCACCCAAAGTAGCTTTTACACATTTATTACTGGTAAATTGTACACATGCTTATACTTTATTTAAAAAGATTTGACAAATGCTGAAAGATGGCAAGCTTCAGGAATAGTTCAATGTTTTATGACATACAGACAAGTAGCTGCTAGTTTTAATGTCAGCCATTCTGTTATGTCACAGTTAATGCAGAATGTGAACCAAACCAGGTCTGGCAGACCACAAGAGACTACACATGAAAAAACCTGTAATGCACATCAAACCTATTGGCTTCTTGTATCACCATACCAAATTTGAAAGGAATTGATCAGAGAATTAAACAGTTGTTGCCTTTCCTACACAATGTCCATATTTACTAATAAAAGAGGCTCAAGTCTGTTAGCATGATACCGAAACAGACAGTGATTGGGCAAATACAAAAGGATTATTAATGTAAACACAAAACAAACAAAAATTGAAAACACAAAACAAAGTAGGATATCTGGAAATAGATCAAAATTATATATAGTATGGAGCCAGACTCTGATATAAGGCCACTGTTCACGCAAATGTAACTTACTGATCAAAGTTATCTTGTTGGAAAAGAGTCTATTATTCACACCGCTAACTATATAATTATTATTATCACTATACAATGGCTGTTGACAGTATATACATCTTAGTCAGATTAGTATGTCATGATAAGATAGTCATCACTGTTTAATATTTTATATTGCTTCAATGATACATTTGTCTATCTTTTACTCTACAACTTTAGAAAATACCATCTCTTCATCACTGATGTTAAACACAAAGTGTTACAAATCATTGACAACCTCAGACAGTGACCAGCCTAAATGTACCAAACCTTGTGTGATGATAAATATTAAATATCAGGGTCTATTTATTTTGGATCTACTGGATAAATCATTTTACCTGAGATCTTTGAGAGCTTTAAATTCTGGCAAGGACTGGCAAAGTTGGCGGGCAAAATTAGGGTGTCCCATCAGCCCTATGTAAGCAATGTGGAGGCGTTCAAGGAACTGACAGCCTGTTGCTATAGCAACCAGACATGATCCTGTCATGATACCTGTAAATACAAGTGTAAACCTTCATATTTTTTGAAGATATAATCACAGCCTGGTAGCTTCAATGTGAATAATAAACAGATATATGCATTGACTTTCCATCATTGCATAGTTCTTCACAGTCCTCTTATGCCAGCTGATACCTTTCAAAGCACTGTCTGGCTTTAAAACACAACAGAACACGAAGTATGTAAACAGTGAATGAACTTAAAAGAATAGATCCCCCTTATTCTGTGGTATCCTTCACAATGATTATTCTGATTTCGAACTGGAATTTGATCAAGCTGACAGCCAGTGAAATGTTGTTAGTGATTATGTTACTACCAAGGCAGATATAATTAACTGTAAATGTTTTATTTTACATGTGTTTTCTAACGTTATACATTATATTAAACATTACAAAATAGTATACAGGTAATTTAACAAGATGGTTTGTCTCTTCCTACCTCTCTATAAGAGAAAACATTCTTGACCTATGTATATGTTCCCATGCAAATAAGCAAGAGACACCCAGATTGGGTCTACATCACATTCACTTTCCCTACATATCATACAAGAGGCCCAAGGGCCTTAACAGACATCTGAGTTACAATGCCGTCGATCTTGTAACATGTCATAGAAATAACCTTGTTAACAGAGTAAGACCACTTGAACTGCAATGTAAACTGTGAATAACATCAACTGCCATCCCATGCTAAAGTTAATGAATAGATCTTTGAAATTTGAGTCAATTTTGCCCCTTTAGACCTTATTCATTATTCCCTGGGGGTCAGTAAGGATCAATGTGTGCATATTATGAAAATGCCATCTTAAGTTATAATTGTGACTTAATTTGAATTTTTTCAAATAAAAAAGACAGAAAAAAATATGATCTATAATGTAACTTTCCTACATAAAGTATTGTAAACATTACCTTCTCCCCAAGGGGAAATGTGAGACCCTGACAACATGAACTTTACAATTTTGGCAAAGCAGTTCAAGACATTTCCATTCTTCCATACATGAACAGTATTTAATTCTACATTATCTGGGTATGGAGAAGAAGATTTTTGAAACTTCAATAAATTTAACACATTTTGGCCCCATCCTTCAGGCACCTGGGGGTGGGAACAATATAATTTGGTGCACCTTTGGCCATTGAAGACTTCTGCAAACTTTCACTGAAATCAGTTAAGGGGTTTTCCAGAAGAAGTAAAAAATGTTAAAGTTTATGATGCTCAATGCCCGATAAAAGGTGATTGAGACTTGTCTCAAGGGAAATAAAAAGTCAATAAAAATCAGTATTTCTTAACAGGAAAGCCCATTTCCCACCAAAGCTATCAAAAAATAGCATGATCTATTATATCTTTGTTACTGACAAGTTGTTTAAAGACTTAAGTACATATGACCCCTGTAACCTTGAAAGTGGGTCAAGGTCTACATTAAAAAAAGAGGCACACAGGGTCTGAATCAATTACTTGTTCTGTTGCTTACACAGAAGACTGTCGGGTTTTTAAAGTTAAATTTTACAAACATAAAAGCCTCTTCATCCAGCATGTTACTACACCATGACTCATCATCAATTAATTAAGGCTGGGTCAAAGCCATTTATTTGAACAACTTGGTAGCACTTTGTCCCTGCATACAACAGGACCCATATAGAACTCTGCACACCTTGGTTACTGTGAAGAAGTCATTTACATATCTTACAAATTTAATCACTGTGACCCTGAAGTGGGTAAATTTCATTCATATTATCACACTTGGTATCCCTTCATCCCACCATGCTAGATAAACAATATCCACCATTGGCCATTGGATTATTAAGAAGAAAAGTTTTAAGAATTTTTTTTCAGATTTGGCCTAATGTTACCTAAACATTGATCAAGGTCAATCAATTGCATTAAATTTGTAACTCTTCATCCCAGAATGCTATGGAACCTATATCAGTACTCTGGGCCTTCTGGTTATCCTCTTCAACCTTAAAAGCTGGACAAGGTCATTCATTAAAACAAACTTGGTATCACTTCCCTTCAGCATGCTACAGAACTCATATCAGTATCCTGAAAAGCAATTCTTCCCAGCATGCTAGTGAACCAATAACAGTACCTAAAACATTTGGTTATTGCTAAAAAGTCTTTTAAAGTTTTTAACACATATCACCCTTGTGACCTTGATGAAATCATTTAAACATATTTGACCCTGTAACCTTGAAAGCTGGCCAAGGTCAATCATTAAAACAAACTTGGTATCACTTCCCTTCAGCATGCTACAGAACTCATATCAGTATCCTGAAAACTTTGGTTATTAAGAGGTCTTTTAAAGATTTTAACACATGTGACCAATATGACCTTGACAATTGGTCAAGGTCAATTATTTGAACAAACTTGGTAACACTTCATCCTTGCATGTTACAGTGCCAATATCAGAACCCTGCACTTTTTGGGCAGGTGAGCTTAATTGTCTTTAGACATAAATGTCCCATGCATGCAAGTATCAGTTGATGAATTTGCGTAAGTGTCTGAGTGACATTTGATCCTCTATCTTGACCAAGTGTAGAAAATTATGATTCTGAGGCACACAAACTAGAAGTGTTGAGAGATTCTCAAGATATGACAATAGTTAACATAACCTACCAGGAAGGCCAGCTAGCTGGAGGTATTTAAGGTGTTTCCATTTACGGATACAGAACAGTCTTTGGTCATTAAGAGCTGCTGATTCTGAACTGAAATAAGAAAAAAGATTGAAAATACAGATATTGGAGCATAGACACTTATCAATGTGACAACATGGAAACAACAAAGAACACTATCTGACCTAGCTGAACTCTGATCAGTTTGGAAAGATATTGTTAGGGTTTATTCATGGGTTAGATGGTTTTATTATTAAGACAAGTGATCCCAGAGGGATCTTGGTGCCAAGCCAGAGAAATAGAAACAATAACATTAATGCGTCAAATCCATGATTGTTGCCTTTCTGCCCGCTAAAATAAAATAAAATCAAAAGAGCACAACTTGGGATAAAGGGAAACTGACTTATGATATTTGGGAAAGATCCATTAACAACTTCTTGAAAAACAGAATAACAAACAAAAGAGGCAAAAGGGGCCTGCACTGCTCACCAGGCTAATTCAGCTATTCAGTCATTTAACAAGGAATTTCAAATATGACAAAACATTTCTAAAATAATTTCCAAGTTGGGTCCCGACCTTGTTATCAAACAGAAGTTTGATTCACCGATTTGGGACAGAATCAAGGCATTCATACAAAAGAGGGATTTTTGAAAATTTCTTTAATTTCCACTATTTGGCCCTATCTCAGAGAGTCGACGCCCTCTATTTATACAAAACTAATTTCCCTTCACCCAAGTATGCTTCGGATCAAACAAGAACAGAATCCACAAAAAAAAGATTTTAAGGGATTTCCTCTTTTTGGCCCCCATCCCTCAGGCTCCTAGAGACCAAGAAAAAGTATTTACACAAACAAGATTCTCTTCCCAAAGGATGCCTCAGATCAAATTTGGTCAAACTATGTTCAGTTGTTCATGACAAGTAGCATTTTTGGTATAAAGCTGACCGACCATAGCCGATGGATGCCATGCTTTGGAATAAGTTCAATAGGCCTTTGGACCAGATGAGCTGAAAACATTTATTGTCAAAATCTAAGATGGCCAAAATCAGTAAGATACAATTCATGACCAAAGGATCCCTACATGCAAAATTTGAGAAAGGTCAATCAAGTGCTTCTAAGAAACTTTCATTGCAAAATTGCAAGATGCCCATATGTCAGTCATTTCTTTTTCCAACTGATCTTGAATTCTGAAGGGCACAACTAGGGGCCAAGGAGAGCCTATCTACAAAAATTTGAAAAAAAATACTTTCCCTAATTCTCAATGAAAAGTGATCATAAAATTTCATTGTCAAAATCAAAGATGGTCACCTGTCGGACACTGCTTTTCTAGTCTTTCCTAAAACTAAAAAATTTAAGAAAGATCCATCTAGTATTATAGAAAGAGTCATTACAATCTTTCCTTGTTCAAATCTAAGATGTCCTATCACTGACTTATTATTTCTATGTAATACAAAAACAAAAAGGAAATAACTTGCCATCTTTCTCAGGGGAACCTTCATTGGAAATTTGAATAACATCTATCTAGTACTTCTAAATAATAACAACAGCTAGGATGGTTTTATAAGCAGATGAAGGAATGGACAGAAGGATGGACCAATGACAGGCCATGGTTGTCTGGTAATTGGAATAGCATATCCTTACTGATGATGGTGGGCTTAAATAGCAGGGGTATACACAAGAGGTCCTATAGGTAAAATCCCTCACTTGTTTACACAGAAGACTTCAAATGTACTTGTGTTCAAATGACTTCAGAAGAAATCAAACATTTTAAGAAACTTGTTATCCATAAATCATGGTATGTTACAGGACCAATATTGAATATCTGCCTGTTCAACATCAATTTTTCCTTCAAATGACTTCTTCTCATTAACTGAAAGAGTTCTGATATGTACAAATAATGGTCACGGAGGTCAAATGTACAAGTAATGGTCACAGAGGTCAAATGTACAAGTAATGGTCACAGAGGTCAAATGTACAAATAATGGTCATATAGGTCAAATGTACAAGTAATGGTCACAGAGGTCAAATGTACAAGTAATGGTCACAGAGGTCAAATGCACAAATAATGGTCACAGAGGTCAAATGTACAAATAATGGTCACAGAGGTCAAATGTACAAATAACCGTCACAGAGGCTAAATGTACAAATAATGGTCACAGAGGTCAAATGTACAAGTAAAGGTCACAGAGGTCAAATGTACAAATAATGGTCACAGAGGTCAAATGTAAAAACAATGGTCACAGAGGTCAAATGTACAAATAATGTTCACAGAGGATGGCCATCACATAAGGTCACCTGCACTTCAGGCTGGTGAGTTGAAAATACAGCATATATTCATTCAGTTTTTCTGAAGAAGGATACTAACCATGGTTTGTACAGGCACGACTTTGGCATTAGTCCATTGTGACCCTGATGGACTACTGGTCTAGTTAGCCCAGCATTTACCAGTTCAAACTTGACCATCCCTGGACAGCCCCTGACCAAGGATTCCAAACCTCCTGTATCAGGACAATGGTCAATCTCTATGTCATCACAGTCACTTGAGGTAGAGGGAAATGCCTTAGGAAGAAAATAGAACTTCAGTTATAATTATATACTATTTACATGTAAATATAACCTACAGTATTTCTAGGTGTATAGACTGTATGAAGCAGGAAAAATAACAAATTGTCATGTAATCTTGCTTACAAATCATTTTACTTTTTCTTCAACATTCAAGTTTGCAATACTAAATTTTTAAAAAGTACTTGCCAAATTCGTCAACCAATGATGTTCCTGGAATTGGGGAATAATTCTAAAACATTTAAAGCACTGATCCAATTTCAAATTCCAGACAAAATCATCTAGAATTGTTCTAGAGCATTTTTCTTGAACAAATTAACGACATTTCCAGAACACTGATGAATTCGTAACTTATGAGAACAAATTTTATAGACCATCTTAGAAGAATTCAAGAACTTACTATGTCCTGGAAATGTTTTAAGAATTCTGATGTTCTTGACAAATCTCCAGAGAGCTTCAGAACAATGTGATAAGGAACCTACTACTGGAGTTTTTCTAAAAATGTTCTGCAACAATTTCTTTTGCGATTGAAGAATAGTCCATAAGAACAAGATGATCAAGGTATTTTGTTGATAAACATTCCATTCAATGCAAGTATCAACCACAACAAGCTCAGGATAAGTTGGTAGTAGGGTTATTAATCTTGTCGACTGGTTTCGCCCAAAATTTATGGGCTTCATCAGGACAACAGATGTATGAAATTTTCCCCTAAAGTACTAAAACTATGGGCACGTTACATTATGACGTACACAATAAGGGTCACATACATGACCTTCCATTATATTCTAACTGCTAGAAGAAGCCTTACCTTTGTACTACTGACCCCAGTTCTCTGCCTCTTCAGTGGAGGGCCTGCTCCACCACAACTTGACATTTCTTTACATTTGGCACTTTGGTAACTACAGCAACAGCAAGATACAGCTAAAGACTTCAAACCTAAAAGAATTAAATTTCAGAAATTGATAGTAAATATTATGTCATGGTATCCAAAAGGTAAACTTTAAGCATGTGTTCTGACTCAAACTTCTTCAATCTCAAGTTTTCTTGATACTTTAAAATCAATAGAAGAGATCTCTGAGGAATCCTAGCACCTAACTTTTATTTGATCTTTGTTTTTTTTGTTTTATCTTTTCCCTTCTTTTCTCCACTTTCTTTTGTTTTTACTTTTAATCATGCCAAATTTGAAAAATGACAATAATGATTTTTAATTGTCAAATTCAAGACTGTAACCTGTCAATAATTTAGCTTTTCTAATTAGACCAAAAAAAAATAGGGCAAACTTGGTAACAAAGTGAACTTATCAGTACTTCACAAGAAATAACAATCTCTCAATGTTAAAATTCAAATTAGTCATCTGTCAACCATGTTGTTTTTCTAGTCAGTCCCAAAATCAAAGGACAATTCAATTATATGTGTTATAAGTATTGTATTTTATTGTATTGTGGTTGAGGTAATTTAATTCGTGAACAACCCTTAACCTTACATCTGATTATTGTGTGCTAAAAATTAACAAACCAACACAAGGAGTTTTCTGCAAAACCTTCAGAAAGACAGTAAAAAGAAAAGGCTTGATGACATTTTCATTGAAGCAATATGATGCTATTTTAACACAATTTACAAATAGACAAAATGACTAATAATTTCAATGGAAAACAAATAGTGAAAAATTTCATAGGAGGCACGTCGCTAACTTACCATGACAGTTGGCCAATAGCTGTGACACCCGTGACGTGACCTCAAGGTCGTGCATGTGTATTCCCCCCAGATTAACTTCAGTCAGAGAATGACATGTAGATACCAGTCTAGAGATTCCTGCCACATCCACCATCTACAAAATTTACAACAGGCTAGCCTGTAAGTGTTATCAGTGTTATGATACCAATCACATGAATGTTTGTTATGATACACAAGTATGATATGACCTTGTGGAGCTATGATTGGCTACCATGTTATCAGTGTTATGATACCAATCACATTTGTTTGAAGTTATCTGATGATGGTGGGCTAAAAATTTTAAGACTTAATTAATCTCATTTTTACAAAACTTCATCCAAGATCTTTATATACTCTCTCATATTTTGTACCTACAGGTAGACCATAAGAATTGTACCTGTTGTCTCCATTGCATGACTGAAGAAGCAACTCTTAGTAAATTTGGGATCTGATTTTTTTCTGTCCTTCCTATACAATTAAGACTTGATAATTCTCCCTACATATAACACAGGATTTGCACCTTAAGGAAGGCTTTAGATTCTGGCCCCAAGCCGAGATATACCAGAGTCTTTGGATTATGGCAACTAGTCTTCAGAAAATAAAAAATTTACATTGACATGAACAGACAGACAATGCCATACCAAAATATGTGTACCATCAAAATGTTTGACAGCTGTTATGCATAGTAGTGAAACAACTGGTTTGCCTATTGTCAGTTCAATGTGACTGGGTGGGCTGTCCCGTTGGCCGTGTCTAAAGCGTTGGCAGTACACTTCATGTATTCAGTTTGGTGCTATCACCAGCATATTGCAGCCTCCAAAAATCACACACACAGGACAAATGCGCTCACCTTGCATTATGACTGAGGGAGGCTGTCCTAAAATTACCATAGCTGTTAATGGGACATTCATATAAAAATAAGAACAATCTCCATATCCAATATTAATCCAACAAATCTATTTCTAATTTTTGTCTGCTGATTTTTTCTTGATATATGTTACTGCAGGAATTTTCTTTTTAAAACCTTGTTCTTAATCAGCTCTGGATACTATACATGTTTTAACTTCAAACAATCAGTTTTCTGGTATAAAATCACACCATTTCAAAGATTATACAAAAGATATACAAGTGAAAAGCAGCATCTAATACAAATTTAGAGTTGGATACAGTAGAGCCAAACAATGAATTAAAACTGCATCATACAGCTGTTTCATCCTTCTAAGACTCGTCAGTGATGCCAAACTGAGGAAAATCTTAAGTGCCAAATTCTAAATTGAAAGGCCCCATAATTCAATACTTTGGTAATTTTCATATAAATATCTGATAATTTTAGAACAATGTCAAGTATATGTGTATATTCTGAACTGTGCTACTATTTGAATGAATTAAGATATGTGGCATGCAGGTTAAGGCAATTAAATCTCTGGAACTAATAGTTCACCAGCAGTGTCTACATGTACCATATTTGGATAAATGTAAAATCTCAGTTCTAACCAAAGGATCAAAGTTGTATTTTTCATATTTTTAGGTATTGACCCATTGGGCACAATTGTCCTATGCAGAAGTGAACCAGAATTCCATCTAGCTCATCCAATTAATTAGGTGTAATTACATAAAATACTGAAATTTGTCATTACAAAAATGCACACAAAGTTCTATCATATAGTATATACTAGTAACAATCAGGTATATAAGTGTGATGTTACATCTGTAGGGTATATAGTTTAGTGTACAGTCATTTACCTCTCTACTTGGGTTGGTGAAGATGATCTGACTATTTCTCAAATTTAAACTCCTCAGATTTGGGCAGACACATATGAGTGATGTAAGATTACTGGTGGGTCCTTCTTCTGATGTGAAGTATGTGTCTGACAAATTCAAGTATTGCAAGTTTGGTTTTGGAACCTCTGGATCAAACACATGTGTAAAAATCTTCTGTATTGAAATACTGGAAATGTCCAAATTTTGTAATAGATATTGTGACTTCCAAAAGATATTCCAAAAATCTGTCTTTATTTCACTCCCAAAGTTTGCAGATGGATTAAGCACAGTAGTCATCTGTAACTGCAGTTTAGCCACAGACAGCAGTGTGCCATAATAAAATATCCTAGCAGCAGGATCTATTGCATAGTTCAGTGAAATTTCCTTCACATTTTTTAAATTTTCAACTTTGTCTACATTGGGTTGTAGGAGTAATTTTGGAAGACCACATCCTAAATTTGGATGACCCAGCACATGGAAGCTCTCCAAGTCTCTACAATGTTCGAAAAATGTGGTTTTCTTCTGTAGGAACTGTACGGAGATAGAGGCTTCTGTCCTAAGAGAAAGTGGCACTTTGAAGTGAATAGTGAGATGCTTGATCCCCATCATTGTAAGCCGAGCAGCATTATTGCCCTCCAATTCTGTATCAAACTCATCCATGTTTGTGACAGTAAAGGCAAATGTTACTAGATTTGGAAGACCACAGAGAATTTTGATTAGTTTCTTGGGAGTTAGACTTATATCTAAAATGTAAAGTTCTTGAAGATTTGTACATCTCTTCAGGGCATTTAAGACACTCTGTCCAGACAGCCAGTAGCAATGACTCAGGTTCAGGCGATGAATGCGAGGACCACCAGCTTGAATATACATTTCAAATGCCTTTTCACTTGTCTTGTAACATCCCTCAAAGTCTGAATTCCTGTAAAGATGAAAGGTTTCAGCAGTTAATCATGTCAGTAAAATTAGTTTTGTTGAAGCATAATTCAAATGACACTGTAATATGTAGAGCATGCACATCTAACTGGTTAGAATTCAACCAAATTTCACACCATATGTGTTGTGAAGAAGCATTTCACATTGAATCAAATAAAACATTTATATAGCATTACTGTTAATGCTTTCATAATTCTAAATATTTCTTTTTTTGTGTGTCGTCTGAATCGGGAGAAATGTGTCGGTGAGATAAATAGTGTACTTGAATATAACAAATAACACCAAGCGTCATTGTGTATCCAAAATAAACACAAAGGTACGTCGTACTTTACTTAATCGTGAATTCTTCGATTGGCAAGTATGGACTATTAATATCGGCTGCTTGACATTTGCTTTGTCATGAAAGGTTCCGAGTATCTATTGCCGATTTAATTTTTTTTTGTAAATAAATTACATGTGCCACATGAAGAAGATCGAGCCTAGAACGCCAGAAACCCCTCCGAACCTGTCATCAGTACACGTTTGTGTATAATATTGTGTCTAGCACAGATTTAAGTGGTGTGAATTACCAGACAAGACTCCTGTCCGATGAAAGACGTCTAAGCATATGATTAACATGGCGCACTGCACACAGATCTTCGCAAGAAAGGAAAGAAAGAATATGCAGCACGATATTGTCTGGTAAAATCTCAAAAGCAGACACCTGGTCCGCCATCTTTAAAGTTGGAAGCGCCATTCGATGCTTTTGAGTTATTGTTTACTCCAGTTCTAAAAGTTAGAGATGTTCCGATGAAGATGGTTGCAACTATTGTACGAAATGGAAAAATAAAAATCCGGATTAGTGTGACGCTGGCTTTTTACGTATGACTAGAGACGTCTCTGGTATGACCAATCAATTAATTTCATACATTATATTTGTCAAATATCAAATCACTCAGCTTTTTATAGCCATTGATCTAGAAAATTTTGGGATGATAATGATAAACAAGGTAGTACTTGTAATTCAGTATTTTTTTGAAATGATCGTTGGTATGTTGTAACACAAACAAACATCAACCTGTTAAGAATCGTTTCTTTGCCCAAATATAATACATATTATACATTACTTGCTGTATTTAAAATACGTCCGAGAGCTACTAGCGTTTTGGATTACGTCTGGATTACGTCAGAGCGATACTTGTTATTTGGATTACGTCAGAGCGATACTTGTTATTTAATTAAACAGTCACTACATGTATCCTGTTTGGAGTCAAGCGATACTTGTTATGTGTTACGTCAGAGCGATACTTTGTTTAATTACAGTCACTACATGTATCCAGAGCGATACTGTGTTATATGTTACGTCAGAAACGTACTTGTATTTGTGTTTACTTTAATTAAACAGTCACTACATGTATCCGAGTAAGGTGTGTTTATATTACTTTAATTAAACAGTCACTACATGTAACTCCGAGTTACTTTAATTAAACAGTCACTACATGATGTGTTTATGTAAACAGTCACTACATGTATCCGAGTATGATGTGTTTGTTACTTTAATTAAACAGTCACTACATGTATCCGAGTAAGGTGTGTTTATGTTACTTTAATTAACAGTCACTACATGTATCCGAGTAAGATGTGTTTGTTACTTTAATTAAACAGTCACTACATGTATCCGAGTAAGATGTGTTTGTTACTTTAATTAAACAGTCACTACATGTATCCGAGTAAGATGTGTTTGTTACTTTAATTAAACAGTCACTACATGTATCCGAGTAAGATGTGTTTATGTTACTTTAATTAAACAGTCACTACATGTATCCGAGTAAGATGTGTTTATGTTACTTTAATTAAACAGTCACTACATGTATCCGAGTAAGATGTGTTATGTTACTTTAATTAAACAGTCACTACATGTAACCGAGTATGATGTGTTTATGTTACTTTAATTAAACAGTCACTACATGTATCCGAGTAAGATGTGTTTGTTACTTTAATTAAACAGTCACTACATGTATCCGAGTAAGATGTGTTTATGTTACTTTAATTAAACAGTCACTACATGTATCCGAGTAAGATGTGTTTATGTTACTTTAATTAAACAGTCACTACATGTATCCGAGTAAGATGTGTTTATGTTACTTTAATTAAACAGTCACTACATGTATCCGAGTAAGATGTGTTTGTTACTTTAATTAAACAGTCACTACATGTATCCGAGTAAGATGTGTTTGTTACTTTAATTAAACAGTCACTACATGTATCCGAGTAAGATGTGTTTATGTTACTTTAATTAAACAGTCACTACATGTATCCGAGTAAGATGTGTTTGTTACTTTAATTAAACAGTCACTACATGTAACCGAGCGAGACGTGTTTGTTACTTTAATTAAACAGTCACTACATGTATCCGAGTAAGATGTGTTTGTTACTTTAATTAAACAGTCACTACATGTATCCGAGTAAGATGTGTTTGTTACTTTAATTAAACAGTCACTACATGTATCCGAGTAAGATGTGTTTATGTTACTTTAATTAAACAGTCACTACATGTATCCGAGTAAGATGTGTTTATGTTACTTTAATTAAACAGTCACTACATGTATCCGAGTAAGATGTGTTTATGTTACTTTAATTAAACAGTCACTACATGTATCCGAGTAAGATGTGTTTGTTACTTTAATTAAACAGTCACTACATGTATCCGAGTAAGATGTGTTTATGTTACTTTAATTAAACAGTCACTACATGTATCCGAGTAAGATGTGTTTATGTTACTTTAATTAAACAGTCACTACATGTATCCGAGTAAGATGTGTTTGTTACTTTAATTAAACAGTCACTACATGTATCCGAGTAAGATGTGTTTATGTTACTTTAATTAAACAGTCACTACATGTATCCGAGTAAGATGTGTTTATGTTACTTTAATTAAACAGTCACTACATGTATCCGAGTAAGATGTGTTTGTTACTTTAATTAAACAGTCACTACATGTATCCGAGTAAGATGTGTTTGTCACTTTAATTAAACAGTCACTACATGTATCCGAGTAAGATGTGTTTATGTTACTTTAATTAAACAGTCACTACATGTATCCGAGTAAGATGTGTTTATGTTACTTTAATTAAACAGTCACTACATGTATCCGAGTAAGATGTGTTTGTTACTTTAATTAAACAGTCACTACATGTATCCGAGTAAGATGTGTTTGTTACTTTAATTAAACAGTCACTACATGTATCCGAGTAAGATGTGTTTATGTTACTTTAATTAAACAGTCACTACATGTATCCGAGTAAGATGTGTTTTATTAAACAGTTACTTTAATTAAACAGTCACTACATGTATCCGAGTAAGATGTGTTTGTTACTTTAATTAAACAGTCACTACATGTATCCGAGTAAGATGTGTTTGTTACTTTAATTAAACAGTCACTACATGTATCCGAGTAAGATGTGTTTATGTTACTTTAATTAAACAGTCACTACATGTATCCGAGTAAGATGTGTTTATGTTACTTTAATTAAACAGTCACTACATGTATCCGAGTAAGATGTGTTTGTTACTTTAATTAAACAGTCACTACATGTATCCGAGTAAGATGTGTTTATGTTACTTTAATTAAACAGTCACTACATGTATCCGAGTAAGATGTGTTTATGTTACTTTAATTAAACAGTCACTACATGTATCCGAGTATGATGTGTTTGTTACTTTAATTAAACAGTCACTTTCATTAACTTTAATTAAACAGTCACTACATGTATCCGAGTAAGATGTGTTTGTTACTTTAATTAAACAGTCACTACATGTATCCGAGTAAGATGTGTTTGTTACTTTAATTAAACAGTCACTACATGTATCCGAGTAAGATGTGTTTATGTTACTTTAATTAAACAGTCACTACATGTATCCGAGTAAGATGTGTTTGTTACTTTAATTAAACAGTCACTACATGTATCCGAGTAAGGTGTGTTTATATTACTTTAATTAAACAGTCACTACATGTATCCGAGTAAGATGTGTTTATGTTACTTTAATTAAACAGTCACTACATGTATCCGAATATAGATGTGTTTGTTACTTTAATTAAACAGTCACTACATGTATCCGTGTAAGATGTATTTGTTACTTTAATTAAACAGTCACTACATGTATCCGAGTAAGATGTGTTTGTTACTTTAATTAAACAGTCACTACATGTATCCGAGTATGATGTGTTTATGTTACTTTCATTAAACAGTCACTACATGTATCCGAGTAAGATGTGTTGTTTGACGGTTTTGTTTTACAATAATTTCACAGCTTTGTAAATTTACTCTGTTAAGGCCTTTCACTAAAGAGCAATCGCTTAGTATATGCCCGTAGTGCAGTGATACACAAAATAACTGGCGGCCATTTTTGTTTCTGAGGAGAAGACATATCTATATGAATAATAAGAAATAACATTTATTTATGGTACACTAATTGGGGAACCTGTTTTTTCAGCTTATAATTATCACTCTTGTTGGCCCGGATGTAAGCTCGATAAGGGTTTTATTGTTGGAGGAAACCGGAATATCCGGGGAAAACCCACGGTATTAGGACAGGTGACCCGTAACCATTTTACGTCCGTTCCGATAATCGAACGAGACACACCTAGATCTATGCTGAGTGGATTTGTTGCCTTATGGGGTCGTGTAGAGCATGAATAAAAAAAACCCAGCATTATACTTGTATAGGTATGATACTTTGAAACACATATAAAATATTATTTCCGGATAATCCGACTTATCGTTAAAATGTTCCACAGAATTTCAGAACATTGTTTTACAGCGTTTCTGTTCTATTATAGGGCGAAAGGTAGTTTTATGTGTATATGTCACAGTAAGGTGGAGCTCATATGACAATATTATTGACACTAAGTATGATGATACTGTTATCCTCAAAGTCCCATCTGAATGGTATTGTCTGGTTAGACATTAAATCTTGTAGAGGCCAGGGTGATCCATATATTCTGTGACCATTTCACGGTTACATATTTGTTTTTAATTATTTAATTATTATTCAGTAAGGTATTATTTGTACCTGCTATATTTATAGTTTTGTGCAAGATGAAAAATCCGGGAAATCTGAACATCATCATGACGTTATGACGTCATCTATGGTGTCATGTGATGGTAATTCTTTTTCAAAATGGCGTCACAAAATCAGAAAGCTGGAGAGATAGTGCAGAGTCATTCGCCAGTAAACGTGATCTGTAGTATACAAAAGAAGTAGCCATCGGATGCAAAACTATCACAGCAACAACAAGTATATAGATTGTTAAATACATTCTAGTAGACGGGATCTGTGGAATGGAAGACACCAAACAAACGTCCAAAGACTACCAGGTGCGCCGAGAACATTGAGGCTGTTCAGAAAATTATATCGGAAACTCCAGATATTTCAGTTAGAAAAGTGCTCGGTGACATTGGAAATAGGATCAGCTGATTCAAACTCCAGCTAGGGAAGTGTTTACATAATGTTATGGTTTAACTTGAAGCTGTTTCCATACAAAGTGCCAGCGATGCAACATTTCAAGGATACCGATGTTACAATGAGACTACAGTTTGGTCATTGAATGACTGACAACATGGATATCACCGATAGCGTATTGTTTTCAGATGAATCCCACTTTTATTTAAATTCACAGCTTAACAAGCAAAACTGTCGTGTATGGGGAAAGGAAAAACCAGACTATTGGAAAGAGAAGCTGCTGCATGATGACAAAATGACGGCCTGGTGTGTGCTCTGTTCGGTCGGACCATTTTTCTTTGAAACAGAAGGTGAAACGACATCGGCAAACAGTGGACGGTATTTAAACATGTTAAAAAGTAAATTCCTTTCCGTATTCAGAAAGAGAGGTATTGATGTTGATGGTGTTTGGTTTCAACAGGATTGACTAACGCCAAAACATCAGGATTTGTGTTAACTTGGCATCAGGAAACATGAGGAGAAAAGCTTCTTTCTTACCGGACAAATTATGTGTGGCCTCCCATTCCCCGGATCTAAACCAACTGGACTTTTTATCTTTTGGGGTTATTTGAAGGACAGAGTGTACAATCCTTGATCTGAAGGACGCAACTGACAATTTTAATTCTCAATTTCAATTCACTTGGCTATTGGAAAAAGTTGGACAAAATTCCGGAACAGGTCTCTGCTACCAGTAAGGATGTACTTCTGTTGGGTGACTTAAATCAAGAAATGTTGAAATTTACTCCAAAGTCACACGTCAAAAGGAATAACATCAATACTATCATAATGTCCTGATGTAATCTTAGTAAATAACGAAAATAATATCTGTTGAGCTAAAAAACAAGTTTGTGAGTGCTAATTATTTTCTACCAGCAATCAGTAAAAAAACAAAAACGAAAAAAGAAGGTATTGGTTCACGAATATTCTTTCATAAGCGCGAAGCTTTCAATTTCCCTATTGTGAAATTTCCATTTCTGGATAGCAACATTGCTTCTTACCAACCTATAGTATTTACATGTCGCAGTTGATTATACATTCAAGGGCCTGATCCCATCATCACGATATTCGTTCAGGAAGTCCTAAACTGACAGACAAACTCGTAACACAACGATTCAAATAACGTTGGTTGTTGGAAATTTCATGGTCACCATAGTGATCTCTTTGAGAAATATTCTATTTCTTTGTACGATATGAGGCTGGACGTATTTGATGCTCGTTAATTTGCCTGTTGGTTCCGTTTTAGTATACCTTGTTCTCATTTGAGAACGTGTCATTACTTACATGGATAGACCAAGATTACTTGGCAGATGTCGTCGATGAAGCAGAAAACGCTTACTCTTTCGAAACACCTGGTCTTATTCTCCTTGTACTTTTTCATGAGTCTCCATGTAATTCTTTCGTTTGTTAATAGTTTGCCCTGGTTTTATGGAATTTGAATTATAACTATGTTGGTATTTTTTTATATGTGGACGTGGTCTGGATACTTTTGACATTACTTTTTTGATGACCCGTTCTTGTTTTCGCAGCATGCCTCTCCCACTTCCCACCTCAATAAACAGATCGAACAGGTTTCGAGACAGATCGATTTTAAAATCTAATCAAAAGATTTTGTTGATGTTTTAATTGTTATATTTCTGACAAAGTAATGAACATTCTGATTCTGAATACATTATCACCGGTGTTTGATTTCTTCGTTTTTCCTTTGGCTTGTCCTTTGAAGACCTTGAATCCGATGTGCGATGGTGTGTACCGCGCGTGTCCATTTCCAAATCAGATGCCCAAGATACTCTCCTTTCAGATGGCATTTCACAGAATTTCTCTGCTGATCTGATTTCAAAAGCAGTGATATGTTCCTTAAAACCTTTCTTTGAGTCACCACAGCAAATCCTTGCCTGTTCCTCCTCGGCTGACGCTGTCGCTACTATGTCAGACTCAAATTTGTCCCGGTTTTCAGAATACATGTAGCTCTTTTCCGTTTCATTTCTCTGGTTCGTTGTGTTTTTCTTAATTTTCATGCAAGATTTGTGAATTTGCGGCGTGTTACTATCGGAACACATACCATCACTGCTGTCCAAATGGGGTGTCTTTTGCTTTAACGGTGACCTGATCACCTCATCTCTATGGATTCCTTCGCCTTTTGTAAGTGCATTCGTCACCTCAAGTTTGCTGCCGTTTGTTTCCAATCGAACAGGGTCGTGGTACGACACGACTTCAAATTCTTTAACATATCTCTGTGGTGTTTCCTGCTCTTTGCTTTCGGCAGTACAACATGGATCCTGGTGACGCACATATTTTGGGTTTGACGCCAGTTTCGATCTCGATGGTTCTGGTAGGACTTGAATAGGCATGGAAAGTTCTTGTCTGTTTAGAAATGACACAGTCCTGTGATCAACCTCAAAAGATGGCGCTAAACACGAGTCTATACCGGATAGTTCCTCAGTATCATAATTGTCCGCGAGGGACACGGATTTCATTTTCCCTTCATTTCGATCTGCCTTCTTTTTGTAGTATTCTTTTATATCTGGGTTCAGGTTTTCGCACACAACTTTTTCTGGAAAAACACAAAAATCATTCCATTCCTTAGGTAACGTAATTGAATTACAGTTTGTTGGCTGGCGAGACTCTGACGTCACAATCAGCTTTCGTCTCGGGACAGGACCTTTTCCAGGTACAACATCTCTTTTCGGTCTTCTACATCCAGCATTAGGGTATTCCGACCTTTCTGTTGCGAGAACCCGCCGTTCACGTGACTTCGACGCATCCCTTCCATCGGAAGGCAGCTTTTCTCGATACCGGTGTTGAGCATTTTCCTCACTCCAGAAGTGATGGAGGGGTACATTTCGGAGGCCAAGTAATGAACTGCTCCGTGGGAGAGGGTAAAGTACTTCCTCAATACCAATAGTGGAAAGGGACCTATAGATTTGCTCATTGACGTCATATTGACTTCTTACGTCCATTGGCGCAGCCAGCCCTTGTCGCTCCATGATGTTGAATACTTTTTGTACGCGATATGACACCTGTAATGATAAAAGCACTTGATTTTACTCAAGTAAGAGAGTAAGAGTGCATTTAGAGCCCTTAATGGATACGAAATGATGATGGGTTTAACTCAAGAATACCTGACACCAAAATGAAGACTCCCGGCCAAAGAATAAGCGTAGAGAAGTTGTGTTAATGAATAGACGAATGAAGGCTATGATACGTACATGTGTGCATGGTGTAAGATTTTATTGATATTTGTATCTGTAAAGTAGGCAGTGTTTCACCTCTGAATTGAATTAAATATGTGACTCCACGTGATGACCACGTGGGTAGATATTGAGCTAGCTACTATAGGTTCACAGAAATACCAAGGGCCAGTCTCCTGTAAACCTGGCAACTCTCTATAACCAACAACCTCTAACCGGTCTCCTGTAAATCTGGCGGCTCTCTTTAACCTACACCCTATAACCAGTCTACTGTAAATCTGGCGTCCCTCTTTAACCTACACCCTCTAACCAGTCTCCTGTAAATCTGGCGGCTCTCTTTAACCTACACCCTATAACCAGTCTACTGTAAATCTGGCGTCTCTCTTTAACCTACACCCTCTAACCAGTCTCCTGTAAATCTGGCGTCTCTCTTTAACCTACAGCCTCTGACCAGTCTCCTCTAAATCTGGCGTCTCTCTTTAACCTACACCCTCTAACCAGTCTCCTGTAAACCTGGCGTCTCTCTTTAACCTACAGCCTCTAACCAGTCTCCTCTCAATCTGGCGTCTCTCTTTAACCTACAGCCTCTGACCAGTCTCCTGTAAACCTGGCGTCTCTCTTTAGCCTACAGCCTCAAACCAGTCTCCTCTAAATCTGGCGTCTCTCTTTAACCTACAGCCTCTAACCAGTCTCCTCTCAATCTGGCGTCCCTCTTTAGCCTACAGCCTCTGACCAGTCTCCTCTAAATCTGGCGTCTCTCTTTAACCTACACCCTCTAACCAGTCTCCTGTAAACCTGGCGTCTCTCTTTAACCTACACCCTCTAACCAGTCTCCTGTAAACCTGGCGGCTCTCTTTAGCCTACGAACTCTAACCAGTCTCCTGTAAACCTGGCGGCTCTCTTTAGCCTACAACCTCTAACCAGTCTCATGTAAATAATAAGATGACCGCTAAAAGAAGATTACCTCTTTACTAAGATTACCGCTAAAGTAAGATTACCACTAAAATAAGATTACCGCTAAAGTAAGATTACCGCTAAAGTAAGATTACCACTAAAATAAGATTACCGCTAAAGTAAGATTACCGCTATAGTAAGATTACCACTAAAGAAAAATTATCCTTGTAATAAGATTACCGCTAAAGTAAGATTACCACTAAAATAAGATTACCGCTAAAGTAAGATTATAGTAAGATTATCCTTGTAATAAGATTACCGCTAAAGTAAGATTATCCTTGTAATAAGATTACCGCTAAAGTAAGATTACCGCTAAAGAAGATTATCCTTGTAATAAGATTACCGCTAAAGAAGATTATCCTTGTAATAAGATTACCGCTAAAGTAAGATTATCCTTGTAATAAGATTACCACTAAAGTAAGATTACCGCTAAAAAAGATTACCGCTAAAATAAGATGATAACTAAAGTAAGAATACCGCTATAATAAAATGACCACTAAAATGAAACTACACATATATTACACATAGCTTACTCTAAAAGAAGATTAACACTAAATATGTACGTTTACAGTATGTGGATCTGTTTGTATTACAGCAAATCGTTCTGAAATTAAAGACGATCCTTGAACGGTCAGTCAATCGGTTATTAAACAATACAGCATTGATTAATATTTCATTCAATAAAATGTTTAGGTTGTTTAAATTTATGTAACTTCATGGAATGTCTGGAACACGTTGGGCTGATTTCGCCAGGATGGGCACTGTTCTTTGCACATCAATACAGTGATTGGAAACCACCGCCCTGGTTAGTCAAACCTACGAAAGTTTTCATTAGGAAATTATACTGTAGTGACTATTTAAGTTCGTGTCAAATTGGTAAATTTCTATATTTCACCGGCAAAAATAGCATTAACATGTGTATTTAAGGAGGCGTTGCTTTTCCTTTATGGTCAAATTTTATTAATTTGTCAGATAACGACGAAACACTGGCATCCAAAATTAAACAGATGGATGAATCATGCCATGTCTAGTGAGTGTTAGGAAATATTCCAAGCTCCGAAACACATAGAGACAAACCAATGTATATTTGTACGGAAATTGACCAACTGACGTCAGAAACTGAAGGGTCACTAATTCTAACTCCAGTTGGTGAATTTCTTAATCTTTTCATTACTCCTTCTCAATACAATAGTATGTATTACTTGAATTCCCTTACCTGTCCAATTATTCCTTTTGACATTTTCAGAAATTTTAGAAATATAGCACGATTTTTGTGATATCGACATATACCATTAGTTATTTTTCTTGTTTTCTTTTTTTTTTTCTACAATTCATTTCTATCTTTTAGGATATGTAGTTTACAAATAAACGACATACTACATGTAGGTATTAATTATGAGTCTGCTCGGCAATTCCTTGAATGTACGTTAAATTTTCATCTAAAGCTATACATTTCCTTACTGTCTGGGAGCGTGAAGCGTGAAGCGTGATTAAAACATCATAGCGAGAAAGCTGTCGACGCCTTCCTTGTCAACACTCTGGCTGATAAAACCAGGTATAGACATCAACAGATGTCTATTTTACTGCTTACCTTCTCTGGTAGAAAACAAACAAACATAGATATACATAAAGATGTAGGGATAAACACAGACTTACCGGCTCTTTTTCCCGCGCTTTTTCCTTTTTCAGCCATCTGGATCTTTTGCTGTGTGAATCACTCCGGAATCTCTGGGGATGTAAAACCACAAATAAAAATTCGCACAAAATATACTCCTTATTGATTCTACTGGATACGTGGGACTGATTAAGCCCTAAAGTGACGCTACCCAAACTGGGACACTTCTCAAATATTTTATTTTGCAATATAAGCGAATATGAAGTATACTAAACAAAAATATGGTATCTATGAATTATTGTTTTATTTTTTGATCAGCCCATGTTTTCTTTGTTGCTTATCATCTCTATTAAAAAAAAAATAAAAAATGAAATTTTAAATATTTTTTCATGTTTTAAACATCGAAAGGTTGTGCTGAAATTATTTTTTCATGATAGATAAGTGACTGAGATGAATGAGAAAGTCGGTTAAATTTTATGAAATATTCAAGATTATGTTGATAATTTCTGTAAACGAACAGAATGAAAGAGGCGTTTTATTTTGGTAACCCTTAACCTGGTATGCCTGGCTGCGTTCTGTTTATAGGCATGTGTGTTGCTGCCATGTGATCAAAGCATGGAATGAAAGCTGGAGGTATACTTTTGTGAAATGTCAAAACAAAATACAGGATTTCCACACTCGATAGAATTTTTTGTACAGTTTTCTTCAAAAATTGTTTTAGTTTGGGCAGCGTCACGTTAACGTTTAATCTCTAACACAAACATTTTACTGTTAATTTCACTCATATTCTCTAAAGATGATCAATGCACAAACAGATAGATATGGCTTTACCTACCGTTGGCGGTTCTACAATCACATCGGTTATAACAATGTTGGATGACATGTTCCTGACGGCTACATGGATACGAAAAAGACCCCGTTCCTAACGCTTATGACGTCATAAAGGTACATGGTTGTCTCCCTTCTCTTGTCGAGTTGTCGCACGGTGGCGATGAAATACCCCGTAGTGGTCTTGGTACAGAGAGGAAGATCTTTGTCTTCTGATGAATAACAGCTTCATTTCACCAGATGAGATGAAAACTTTATTTTCCTCGAGATCAATTGCTATATAATATTCATCTGATTTATGTGTCATTTGCGGGCGCCGACAGATGATATACACCAGATTAAACACTAAGACACATGCAAGTCTTTCAATATTCCAGAATAAACTAAGCAAATACAACACTCATAACAATAGTAATCAGATTAAGATTGACCAAAATCAGTACAGTACAGAAAAGGCTATATTTATGATCACTAACGCTATCGTTCTCTCTACCAAGCAACTTGATTGGTTCCAGAGGAAAAAAACTGGCCAATTACAGGCTGATACGCTCCTTTTGAAGGTTACATACTTCAAAGCCATTACAATATACCGTTATGCGACCTCGAGATTCGTTTGATGTACTTCAATGGATCAAATCTGTCTGTTCGTCTTGTCCACAGAGTGTCGCGCATGGAACCTTCAATTTGCAATGGCATGTTCCAGGGGTGCAGAGAGCGAAAGTTTGTGTAACCTCTGGAGTATCGAGGATGACAGAGAAGTAAAGAAGCTTGTTGTATAATCATTATGAAATTTGTAAACAAAACATCTTCTCTCAGATTAGAGGTCAAGACCCCTCACAGAGTTTAGAGATCCTTTGCTGGCAGTAAGATAATCTGTGATTATCCGGGCATGGATTTTAGTTTGCACATTATACATTAATTTTGAAACTTTCTTTATTGTATATGGAATCCATGTGGTTTCTCCATTTACAATTACTACCAGAACCACAGGGATTTAGCACGAAGTTAAGACCCACGGTCCATGTATATGTATTATAGTGACAAGGGATGCAACTCCCGAGAAGGAAAAAACTGAACATATTTGTTTCCCTTTATGTTTTTGATATTCTAGGGACCGTAGATTTTAGTAGTACATACATTACCTTGAACAGAAATGTTGATGAACGAGGTTGACCAACTATAAACCAAACTGACCTGATGAATTCGACAAAATAGGTAGAAATGGCCAGGTAGACATCTCCCTGTCGGGTTGAAACACCGGCTCTTGACTCTAATGGAGGCTCAATAACCATGATAAATCGCAAAATCTACACTGCTTTCATTCAGTTTGCAAAAAGTCTTTTTATTTCATATCAACATGAAACTAAAAATATTCCTATAAATCTTAATTTAAAAACTTAATAAAAAGTACTTACATCGACCTACTTCTCGTGATTCAATATGTGAAATTGACAATAAAATTACATGTTGAGTTAGAAACAATTGTTCTCTGTAGAGAAATTTTAAAGTACGTGTACATGTTTGTTGATGATGCCAGAGAAAATTTACACCATTTTTTTTATCAATTTTTTGCATACGTTATTTAACCATTCAAGTTCCATATCACTACTGTTTTGTAAACTGTACATCAAATTGTACATAATACTGGACAAATTATTACATGTTATTTACTTATGCCAACACACAATTATTCTACTTTTAACTACAATAGACAAAGGGAATCTGCCAATCTCTCCAGAGATCATAAAATTTTGCGTGTTTCTTCTAACACCTAAAATTTGTTTACAAAATCGCAAATGAATTTTCTCTATAGAACTCAATTTTTAAAACCCCATACCTCTGCTGTATAAAGCATTATAGATACTGCTAGTGAATCAATATTTTCAATCGATGGTCAACAGGTAATAGAATATTTCTGGTTTTCAAATACACTGTAAACCTAGCTTTTTTAGACTGTTCCATTAATCTTGTTCTAGCTTTAAATAATTTTCGTTATAACTTACTGAAACACTAAGATAATATGACTCAATATTACTCTGGTACCCATGGACACCTGGTTGGTTACCGGGCATACCATTGGGAGTATTGGTAGGGGTCGCTGAGTCCGATGGGGAGGGTTGCGTATAGTATACGGGGTGGGAGGCCATGTTGACTGCAGGAGCACCGAACAATTCCCTATGAGCACCAGATATAATGTCACTTGTTGACGAGTACTGCTGACCACAGTACACGATGTTACATATATTAGGCGTGTGTTTACCATATGACCTATGACCATTTACACGTGTCTGTGGGCTATTGTTCGCTAAAGGTGATTTTTTTCTTTTTGCCCATTAATCAAAAACTCTCGTAAGACGAAGAGTTAATTTACATATAAATAATCTTGGCTAATTGTACGTGAGCGAGGATATCCTGGACAATCACATAACATCGGCAGAGAGAGCACAACGTGTGTATACACTATATGTACATGTATAGCTGGAATAGTTAAACAAATGTCCGATTTACACATTCAATAAAACACACCACCATCCAATGTAATTTCACTATATGGATACAAGTCAATATAAGAAGCCACATGCCAACTCATTACTCAGAAGGCAACCGCAATATCATAAAAATGTCTAATTACCTACGGACATGCGTGTCCGTTCAGCTTGACCGCCATGTATAATAAATCTTCGAAATAAAGCGTATGTAATAAACGAAATGTATGATAGAATATAAACGACATTTCCACATAGCGGTAAAGCTATAACCAAAACATATGTATGTTAATGTATGTGAATAGTAACAATCGCTGGAGTTTATTTTAATGTCACGGTTATTTTTCTCTTTTTTTTTCATTTATTTATCTATATGTACAGGTATTTTTCTCTTAATATTATAATGATTTAGGAAACATGTTTAGGTGTAGTGCTAAATCATCCAACATAATAATCTTATCTATTTATACGTGTTTTAGTGTTTAATGAAGTCAAACTTAATTATTCAGTATTTTTCATCAAATACAATTTGCATATTTATTTTAATACCTCAGTCATATAAAGATATGTTGTAAGAAACAGTGATAACTCTCAGGTAATAATCCAGGTAACAAAAGGGCAGTTTATATGTAACAGTATGTAACTGTCATTGTTTCCTAAAACAGCACCATCCTATTGTTGAAAAGATGTTGAAACTCGGAAAAATATCCCCTCTATACATTCCGGTCGTATATATACAATGCAATTTCAAAGGCTTATGAACAGTTTACGACTGACTTTTGTAACCATTGGTGTGAATATATACTAACCGATTCACTTACAGTAAATAAAACAATAATGACGAATCATATTAAGCATTATTGAAGAAGTGTACAATGTATAGATTATGTTGACGTTGATACTTACATGTACACACATTTTAACGAGAAGTGTACGATGTAGCCATGATTATAACAGACATTGATTTCGCTTTATATCGTTTCAGAATGCTTTATGATACTTTCGGGAATTTTAAAGAGGTAGGACGAGACAAGAATAGATATAAGGGTATTCGATTAGATTTTCGGAAAATTAGTGTACGGAAGTGATGACGTACAAGTCACGGCTAATTGTTTTGTTGTCTGTTTTATTTGTTTTTTTCGATCGTCTCTCGGTCAATATCCATATTTCTATAAATAATTTGTATAACCTGTTCCGTGTCAATAACTACCGGACGACGTGATCCTTAGGTAATGGCCGTAATGACAATTGTTGTACTGTGCATAGTTATATAGAACATCTTCTCATTCGAAATGTATTCCATATCCCACTGTAATGAAGATAAAGTCAATTGCACACACATATGTACGTATTCCTACACAGATATATAGGGAGATATTGAGTAACTCAAGTAAGATATTCTAAATTGACAAATACATTATATACCATGACTATTTATATCCCCTCCCATGAACACAGAGTAATTGTTTCCTCACAATATTGCCACCATCTGTGCACAGCTCATATTTCAGACGTTTGTCAATGCCACCACAAAATGGCCCATGTACCAGTTGGCTCATCATCATTAAGTTTATCGGTGTCCTGGACATAGGTACTAATTGCTATATAGGCTCCAGGACAGTTAACTTTAGTTCTAGTTACATTAGTTATGATAGTTCTAAAAATCCGCTTGCAGTTTTGTAAAAATAGTTCTGAGAAAAAGTACTCCTAATTTCATGGTTTATGGCGAGACTGGACGAAGTGCAAATAGAATTAAGAATGGAGCTTTCTTGCCAAAACAGTCTGGCCAGTCTGTAGCGTCTAATCTTGTGTTAAAACCTTCGTGATTTGCGTCCCCATAATATACTATTGTTTTCCTATAAGCTCTTGAAATATTAATACATGTACCAGCAGTCATTTGTATCATCACATGTGTCGATGGCGTCAGCTAAACTAAAAGTGCATGTATTAGAGAATAGAATGGGGTCGAGCAGGTTAGAGCACGTGCGTCCTGTACGAGTCGTTTTGTTAATCATGTTGGTCAGGTGAAAGGAGTTAATAATATGATTAATTACGTGGATAATTTCTGCACCTGAGAGATCTACATTGACGTCAACAATTACAACAACATATGGAGTTTCACGGGTAACATTATCAATAGAAACACGGAAGTGATATCAGGAGTGTGTACTATTTGGAGGTTTGTATACTGTACACGAGACATGTTTTTTTTATTTGAATACTGTATCTCAGTCCAAATGTGTATGTTTTGAGTCATGGACACTTAAAACAACAACAACAACAACAACAACAACAACAACAACAACAACAACAACAACAACAACAACAACAACAACAACAACAACAACAACAAGCCAAGTTTCATCTGTACGAATAAGTTGTGAATAGTGTTAATAGAAAGATACTTAGCATACCTCCATTTTACTATAGTTTTATACAATATTACAGATAAATAAGATGTTGGACATAGAGACAAAGTGTTGATTTTTATTTGATAAACATGATGGTAGTAGACAAACATATAACAGACGAACCTGTGCAATCTAAAACCCTGACATCTTTAATGTACATCGATAGCAATCATTATGGATGGTATGTAAAAACGAGTGGTGGTTGTTTTACCAAAAGGTGTGCCACAACTCCCGCACAGGAACTCAAGGTTGTAAAAGTACATTTGTATCAATAGAAAACAAAAATCCACGTCCGTCACGAATATAATTCACCGTCAAGTAGTAATTTTAATAAAGACACTTTCAAAGTATCGTAATATAAGGCTACTTGTACGAGAAAGTATAATCATCGTTTGTCAGTCTGTATGACAGAGTAGAGTGTAATCGTTGTAAGTCTGTCAGAGTAGAGTGTAATCGTCGTGAGTCTGTATGTCTGAGTAGAGTGTAATCGTTGTAAATCTATATGTCAGAGCAGAGTGTAATCGTCGTGAGTCTGTATGTCAGTGTAGATTGTAATCGTTGTAAGTCTGTATGTCAGAGTAGAGTGTAATCGTTGTAAGTCTGTATGTCAGAGTAGAGTGTAATCGTTGTAAGTCTGTATGTCAGAGTAGAGTGTAATCGTTTTAAGTCTGTCAGAGTAGAGTGTAATCGTTGTAAATCTATATGTCAGAGCAGAGTGTAATCGTTGTAAGTCTGTATGTCAGAGTAGAGTGTAATCGTTGTAAATCTATATGTCAGAGCAGAGTGTAATCGTTGTAAGTCTGTATGTCAGAGTAGAGTGTAATCGTTTTAAGTCTGTATGTCAGAGTAGAGTGTAATCGTTGTAAGTCTGTGTGTTTGCAAGAGTAGAAATAGTAGACATTTATGGTAGAATGATCAAAATTCTGACTTGGCACAATATCACGTAATTGACGAACGTTTTCATCACGTCACTCCTGAGACAATCGATTAACATCAAGCGGAACCACGTTGCGGATAATAAATAATAAACTTATCATTTATAATTCCAAAATTGACAAATATTACAAAGAAAAAAATCTCCTAAAATTGTAGTTCGGCATCGCACATGTCGTTCGTTCGCTGATGAATCCATTGTATTTAGGTTGACTCCACAATACGACAGCCCAGTTTCTGTATCGGCCGGCAGTTTCCATATCTGGCAATACGATCACCGTAATTGTCCCGTAAACTTCGAAGAAGGTTATAGGCCTGCAACATATACACAGTTTCAGCTGTCAATCTCGAAAACGAAAAGTCTAGTAGGAATTCACCATTCCAGAGTGTGGCATTAAATTAAGAAGTGGTGTACAGTGTAAAAGATATCTAACAGTGTTTTCAATAATAACAGATATATTTCACAAGTGAGTCTAATATTTTAGTATCACTTCCTCGTGAGAGATACAAAAGTATTAGACACAAGAGTGAAATATATTTGTTATTACTGAAAACAGTATAAGTTATTTTATTAATCACGTTTTCACGAGAAAAATAGCTAAATGCTGGCATACTAAGCACAGAATCAAAAGGACGAAAATGACTACGCTTTCTCGGATACTATGCAGTCGTCATAACTCCGCAGTGCGCGACAAAATATAGTCCATTTAAAAGAATCGTTAAAAATGTATATCATAAAAACAAATTCCAATGTCAATTTATTTCTATATATTCATATAGAAAAGGTCACCTATTTATCTCACTTACAGACAAAGTTTGCTGTAAAACGTCCAGAAAAAGTTTTACAATAATTACTACTCGTCTGAAAATATGGCGGCAACCTTGGTAATCGATGACACAAATCCGCATGATATGTCTAGCTCCACTCTCAATTCGTACGATTGGGGAATTGGTTGAACATTTCATCAGGTAATTGTGATGCATTGTTTGCTGACGTTCATTGAAATGAAAGTTAACTATGGGATTTAATTATAAGTAAAAAAGCCCAGTACGTTTTGTTTTGTTTTGTACCGGGCTTCACGATTTTGTCAGTTTCATCAGATGATCTGTATTCTCGATTTTCATTGGAGTAAGTCTGCAAAAGTGATGTGGCCATAACCGGTACAATACGCACATGTATGTCAGACATCAGACAGTATTCACCTCAGTGGACCTAGTGATGTATATATAAAATGTACATGTATGTCAGACATCAGACAGTATTCACCTCAGTGAACATAGTGATGTATATATATAATGTACATGTATGTCAGACAACAGACAGTATTCACCTCAGTGGACCTAGTGATGTATATATATAATGTACATGTATGTCAGACATCAGACAGTATTCACCTCAGTGGACCTAGTGATGTATATATATAATGTACATGTATGTCAGACATCAGACAGTATTCACCTCAGTGGACCTAGTGATGTATATATATAATGTACATGTATGTCAGACATCAGACAGTATTCACCTCAGTGGACCCAGTGATGTATATATAAAATGTACATGTATGTCAGACATCAGACAGTATTCACCTCAGTGGACCTAGTGATGTATATATATAATGTACATGTATGTCAGACATCACACAGTATTCACCTCAGTGGACCTAGTGATGTATATATATAATGTACATGTATGTCAGACATCAGACAGTATTCACCTCAGTGGACCTTGTGATGTATATATAAAATGTACAATACATGTATGTCAGACATCAGACAGTTTTCACCTCAGTGGACCTTGTGATGTATATATAAAATGTACAAGAAATGTATGTCAGACACCAGACAGTATTCACCTCAGTGGACCTAGTGATGTATATATATAATGTACATGTATGTGTATATATATAATGTACATGTATGTCAGACATCAGACAGTATTCACCTCAGTGGACCTAGTGATGTATATATATAATGTACATGTATGTCAGACATCAGACAGTATTCACCTCAGTGGACCTAGTGATGTATATATATAATGTACAATACATGTATGTCAGACATCAGACAGTATTCACCTCAGTGGACCTAGTGATGTATATATATAATGTACATGTATGTCAGACATCAGACAGTATTCACCTCAGTGGACCTAGTGATGTATATATATATAATGTACATGTATGTCAGACATCAGACAGTATTCACCTCAGTGGACCTAGTGATGTATATATATAATGTACATTACATGTATGTCAGACACCAGACAGTATTCACCTCAGTGGACCTAGTGATGTATATATATAATGTACATGTATAGACATATATACCTAGTACATATATGTACATGTATATACATAATGTACATATCATATATAGTTTTCACCTCAGTGGACCTTGTGATGTATATATATAATGTACATTACATGTATGTCAGACACCAGACAGTATTCACCTCAGTGGACCTAGTGATGTATATATATAATATACATTACATGTATGTCAGACATCAGACAGTATTCACCTCAGTGGACCTAGTGATGTATATATATAATGTACATGTATGTCATATCAGACATATTCACCTCAGTGGACATATATATAATGTACATTCACCTCAGTGGACCTAGTGATGTATATATATAATGTACATGTATGTATATATAGTATTCACCTCAGTGGACCTATGATGTATATATATAATGTACATGTATACATATATATATAATGTACATGTATGTCAGACATCAAACAGTATTCACCTCAGTGGACCTAGTGATGTATATATATAATGTACATGTATGTCAGACACCAGACAGTATTCACCTCAGTGGACATAGTGGTGTGTATATATAATGTACATGTATGTCAGACATCAGACAGTATTCACCTCAGTGGACCTAGTGATGTATATATATAATGTACATGTATGTCAGACATCAGACAGTATATATATATAATGTACATCAGTGGACCTAGTATGTATATATATAATGTACATAATACATATATCACCTCATAATGGACAGTATTCACCTCAGTGGACCTAGTATATATATATATATATATGTACATGTATGTCAGACATCAGACAGTATTCACCTCAGTGGACCCAGTGATGTATATATATAATGTACATGTATGTCAGACATCAGACAGTATTCACCTCAGTGGACCTAGTGATGTATATATATAATGTACATGTATGTCAGACATCAGACAGTATTCACCTCAGTGGACCTAGTGATGTATATATATAATGTACATGTATGTCATATATATATTCACCTCAGTGGACCTGTATATATAATGTACATGTATATATATAATGTATATATATAATGTACATATGATATATATATAATGTACATATGTCAGACATCAGACAGTATTCACCTCAGTGGACCTAGTGATGTATATATATAATGTATACATGTATGTCATACATATATATAATGTACATATACATGGACCTATGTGTATATATATAATGTACATGTACAGACATCAGACAGTATTCACCTCAGTGGACCTAGTGATGTATATATATAATGTACATGTATGTCACATGTATAGTGATGTATATATATAATGATATGTATGTCAGACATCAGACAGTATTCACCTCAGTGGACCTAGTGATGTATATATATAATGTACATGTATGTCAGACATCAGACAGTATTCACCTCAGTGGACCTAGTGATGTATATATATAATGTACATTACATGTATGTCAGACATCAGACAGTATTCACCTCAGTGGACCTAGTGATGTATATATATAATGTACAATACATGTATGTCAGACATCAGACAGTATTCACCTCAGTGGACCTAGTGATGTATATATATAATGTTCATTACATGTATGTCAGACACCAGACAGTATTCACCTCAGTGGACCTAGTGATGTATATATATATACATGTACATAGACAGTATGTCAGACATGTATATATATATGTACATGTACATGACAGTATTCACCTCAGTGGACCTAGTGATGTATATATAATGTATATGTATGTCAGACATCAGACAGTAATCACCTCAGTGGTCTTAGTGATGTGTGTATAAAATGTACATTAAGTATAAAAAAAGTTATCAAACTTTGTATCGAAAGCAGCAATGTCAGGTTTCATTGTATTTGTATGACGTACAAAACATACATTGTACGGTAGTCATGTCTTCAATAACGGCGTGACCACCACAGACTAACATCACAGGATTACACCGCCGGTATATAGAGCCTGTATAACGTCGAAAGGTGTGAACCGGGATGGTGTACCATGCCTGCACTAGTTATTGAGATTTGACCGACGCCATAGTACTTCTTAAGAACATCCCAGACGTGCTCAATTGGATTCAGATCAGGTAATTTTGCAGGCCAATCTAAAATCTGTTCTACTGCAAGAATGTCCTATTCACGTGACTGGTGTGGGATGTCTCATTATGCTGCAAAATGGACCAAACTCCTTGATGCTCAAAGTTCGTCCCGATACCGAATTGCCATTGGCAATTACGAATCTGGCGCGATTTCCAGCGGATATCCCGCCCTAGATCATCACATCACCTCCATCAAATTTCCCACGCTAGGCTATTCACAGCAGTCTGATAAGTGTTCCTTCCGACGTCGCTATACCTGCTGTCTCCCAACATTGTACACCAAAAAGATCTCGACTCATCCGTGAACGAAACATCGTTCCACTTCCATAAGGGTCATCGTCAATGTGGCCGAGCTCAATCAAGTCGATTGGTACTGCCAAAAGACAGGGCCTTTGTGAGGTGAGGTTTCAGCCTGTTACGGATAGCCTGGCTAAATACCCCTTCAACCAAGTCCTTGCAGGAAGAAACCGATACTGAAGATGTTGCAGCAGTATTAGACGGTCTCCACAAGGAGAGGTAACTCGTGTTAAGCCGATCCTTGGACGATCGGATGTTGAAGATGTTGCGTTAAAACGTTACCACAAATGACATACCGTCTTATAACCGCGCGTTGCGTTGCGCCGACCTGGCGTATGCCGTTACCATTTCATCTCTTCTTTCGACAAATGCAACAATAGACCGGCAATGTGCAACAACACCGCTGATGTGATTTTGCTGTCAGCCCTCGACTATGATATTATCAGGCTTTGTTTACTTACCCTCAGGGAAATGGACTTGTGTGTCCTCATAAGTATCCAGCGTACTCGCTCACTACATGGTGGTGTCGTTAGAGAGCCAACGTACGTGTAAAAGGACCGGTTATACGGAAGCAGGATACTGGGGTTGAGGGTTGCTCGCACTCCCTTCACTGTAAACAAGTTTGTATTTGATGCTCAATATTTACACTCAATTGACAAGATGCAATAAAGAGGTATGGCGCTCAACCGTGACGGAGCACCCATTTCAGTTTATCGTCATGGTCGATCTAAAAATACATGCTTATTGACGTTTAGTGGAGCAGATATACTCAAAAATATAAATAATGTCTTACTATCTGTGCTAGAGACACTAATGCAGAAATCAGCGTCATTTTAATTGTTAATTCAATATTCAAAGCATAAACACTGAAGTACAATTTCTCTTATACAGTCCACCTGTCCTGTCCCTGGGGCGGAGGCTGACAGTTTATACAACATTGAATCCCTTTTATCTAAAGATGATTTATACCAAATCTCTATACAAAATTTATTCGCTCTCACACAAGGATTCTTCAGATAAAACATACAGAATTAAGACATTCCTACAGGTGATGTCGTAATATGAAGAGTTTGTACTCTTTTTCCGATAGGGCCCCGCCTGTCCTTCCCCCTGGGGACCGAAACCCATCTATTATCCAATATCGATTCCCTTGCACCCGTCGATACTTTACATCAAAGTGGGACAAAATCAAGGCATCCCGACAGAAGAAAAGGAAATTATAAGTACTTATATTACTTCCCCCTTATGGTCCGCCTGCCGTGTCCTCAGGGGACCGCTTAACTCAAGAATACTTCAGATCAAACTAGGACAGAGTCCGGGCATTTCTACATAGGAAGAATTTACAGAATTTGCTGTATTTTCCCTGTTGGATCCCGCCCCTCCTTTCCCAAGGGGACGAAACCTATTGTTTATACAAAACTGATTCCCATTCGTCCACGGATGCTTCAGACCAATTTGAACTAGAATCTTGACATTCTTCAGAAGAAGAAAATTTAAAAGAATGTGCTCTATTTTCTCCCTTTCTTTGCCCGCCCTTCAAGTCCCAGGGGGATGGGACCCTCTCTTATAAAAAATGATCTATTAATACGTTATATTTGCAAATGACAGAGATTAATAGAAATTGTTCCATGGTGTGATTTCTCCCCTAAAAATCCCGGAAAGTGTTTGAATTGTCAGATGAATTTATCCTAAAAGTAATTGTGTTAGTTAGCCATTACAATACATATTTTTTGTTTTCACATGTTTATCATAATCCACAAGAAAACACTCTGTTTTACTGTAACGTGTCAGCTTGACATTTTGAAATTCCACTTACTATCAGGTATTCTGATATCTGACAGGTAATTTTCAATGAATTTGTCCAGCGCCCCAGGTCGTCCCATGCCCACCTGTAAACATATGTGTTTAATTGTAAATAATATACTTTATTTGTCGGTAAGGTAATTTGATCACACATGTAACGCAAACATTTTGATTAAAATACAAGATCTCGTGAACAGATATCCGTCGTTTGATGTTCCTGGTCAGTAATTTCCTGTCTTCTTCTGACCAATTTTCATAACTTAGCGTATTTATTCAAATTAAGATCGATCTCTATGTCTCGGAGTATTTGATAGTTGAAGTGACTGATTTCTTGCTAAAATATTATTCTTGTTATCCTGTTCACAATCATTATACATGTACAAACAATATTGTGCTAATCATTAAAAGAAATCTTCACGGAAAATCAATGTCTAAGCGACATTTCCGTAAATTACTGTACAAAACTCTAGACATATATATATAAAATAGCAAAACCTCAAACCATTGATGTCATGCAGCACACCTACAGTGATAATACTTAACACACACCTACATAGATTGTACTTGACACACACATACATTGATTGTACTTGACACACGCTTACATTGATTGTACTTGACACACACCTTCAGTGGTTGTACTTGGCCCACACCTTCAGTGGATGTTCCCGACACATACCTGCATGAAAACACCAAGGACTACCACTCCGTCCGACTTGCTGGTTGCATTGTTTAGGTTTCCATACTTTCTGTTGTAGTGCGCGAGATGAACCTATCAAAAAGGAGGGGGATGATCACGTTATAAAACATGGAGCGTTATACTTTACATTGGTGATAGGTTACACAGGGAACAGTGTGTAATGTGTGTCCTCGGACTGAATTATATTGTTTTTGAATAAAGTACTTACGTAAATTTGAATATTTTGGTTATGTTTATTTTTTCGCCGATACGCTGATATTGATAGAGTTGAAGAGTTGGACTAAATACGTTATCACGTTGTGGTATACTATGTGGAACAAGGTTTTAAAATGTTAGACCAGGAACATCAGAAACAGTTGCCAAAATAGAAAGAGGGAAGGTGATGTGGTTATAAAATGTATATTTATTAAGCTGTAATGATTTTACAACATTGGTTAAATTTCTAAACAATAATGCCTTTATTCCTGAGAGATTACCAATTGTGACACAAAAACATAATTTGTACGGTGTTAAATAAAATTGTTTGAAAACAAAGAATAAAATTCAGCAAAACAAATATTACAAATAAAATCGAAAAAAATAAATTGTTTATCTGGTAAACTGTATGTGAAGTGTTACACAGTCAATACTATACTAACAACATGATTTCATCATCGAAGGTAAGATTACTGCAGTTTGTATCTCAAAACGGACCATCATCATTAAAGAAACAGCATATAGGTCTCTTATCTACTGGGAATTTAATGTTGGATCAGTGAGTGTTATATCTACAGGGAATTTAATGTTGGATCAGTGAGTGTTATATCTACTGGGAATTTAATGTTGGATCAGTGAGTGTTATATCTACTGGGAATTTTATGTTGGATCAGTGTGTGTTACATCTACAGGGAATTTAATGTTGGATCAGTGAGTGTTACATCTACAGGGAATTTAATGTTGGATCAGTGAGTGTTATATCTACTGGGAATTTTATGTTGGATCAGTGAGTGTTATATCTACAGGGAATTTTATGTTGGATCAGTGAGTGTTATATCTACAGGGAATTTAATGTTGGATCAGTGAGTGTTATATCTACAGGGAATTTAATGTTGGATCAGTGAGTGTTATATCTACAGGGAATTTAATGTTGGATCAGTGAGTGTTATATCTACAGGGAATTTAATGTTGGATCAGTAATTTAATGTTGGATCAGTGAGTGTTATATCTACTGGGAATTTTATGTTGGATCAGTGAGTGTTATATCTACAGGGAATTTAATGTTGGATCAGTGAGTGTTATATCTACTGGGAATTTTATGTTGGATCAGTGAGTGTTATATCTACAGGGAATTTAATGTTGGACCAGTGAGTGTTATATCTGCTGGGAATTTAATGTTGGATCAGTGAGTGTTATATCTACAGGGAATTTAATGTTGGATCAGTGAGTGTTATATCTACAGGGAATTTAATGTTGGATCAGTGAGTGTTATATCTACAGGGAATTTAATGTTGGATCAGTGATTGTTATATCTACAGGGAATTTAATGTTGGATCAGTGAGTGTTATATCTACTGGGAATTTAATGTTGGATCAGTGTGTGTTATATCTACTGGGAATTTTATGTTGGATCAGTGAGTGTTATATCTACAGGGAATTTAATGTTGGATCAGTGAGTGTTATATCTACAGGGAATTTAATGTTGGATCAGTGAGTGTTATATCTACTGGGAATTTTATGTTGGATCAGTGAGTGTTATATCTACAGGGAATTTAATGTTGGATCAGTGAGTGTTATATCTACAGGGAATTTAATGTTGGATCAGTGAGTGTTATATCTACAAGGAATTTAGTGTTGGATCAGTGAGTGTTATATCTACAGGGAATTTAATGTTGGATCAGTGAGTGTTATATCTACAGGGAATTTAATGTTAAATCAGTGAGTGTTATATCTACAGGGAATTTAATGTTGGATCAGTGAGTGTTATATCTACAGGGAATTTAATGTTGGATCAGTGAGTCGTACGACAGTTGGATCAGTATATAACGCTTACCTCAACAGGGAATTTAATACCATCAATGGCATGTTCGGATCCTGTTTCAAAACGGTCACCGAAGTGGAAATGAAGCTGGTCCAACACAAACACTTCATTCGGGAGACCGGGGGCTCCAAAAAGAAGACGACTTTTGTGATCAAAATAAAACGTTGGAGCATGACCTACAAGGAAATGAAAGTGACTTAAATGTTTTGTTTATCTTTTTTATCAAATTGTGCTTAGTTTTGAGATACATTGGATTTGCATCTCTCTGCTTCTCACTTTGACGTTGGCCGAGCCTGTATGCTACTTTTTACACCGTCTGAATAGTTTTTGATGTCTAAGATATACACATGTATTTAATGCGATCGTGAAAAGCTGTATGAAACAACTTACTGTATATAATTTTCTATTAAACTGAGTTATTCATTTCTTAGTCACCTACCGGTGTAAGCGGGAATGTGTTTTCTCCCCCATCCGTACCCCGCGTCTGACAAAAGTTTGTTAGCGTTCTAGTGGCTTCATTCCTTAAGCGATTCCCAACGACCGACAAATCATACAACAAGGGAACCCCCGAATAATAAAACATATAAACTAGGGAACGGTCGGAAGTTAAAAAATATCAACTAGGGAACCAGGGTATTGTGTCTTCTGTGGACAAAAGTCAATTGATAGTTAATGCCGGATCAATCCAGTTAATGCCACAACGCGAAATTTTGATTCGTGAAAATTCAATTTTTCTTGATTTATGTGAAAATTGCGATTTTTTTTGTCCGCAAAAATAACCGGCTATACTGTAGTATTTATCACTGAAGAAATGTTTTTAATTAGATAGTTTTAATCGATAAAGAAACATTGTAAATCAATGACGACGACGACGACGACGATAACGATGATGATGACGATGATGATGATGATGATGATGATGATTTACCTGTATGAATAAAAGTTGTCTTATTTGTTGATGTATTTGAAAATCCTTCATAATGAATGTAACATATACAAAAAAGTATACAGGACAGAAAACAATTAGGTCTCGTAATGTGTGGTCATATCCTTGTGTGTGTGTCAATGTTAGAAACCTAGTTAAAAATGAGAGAAATATAAAAAGATATTCGAGTAAGTAAAGAAACTGTTTTCTCCTTTAAAACCTACCATTGTTGACAAGGTCTCCCGTCATCTCCCTAAACTCATCACTAAATTGTATATGATACCGCTTATCTGCCTGTACCATACTGTTATTGATATTGACAGGTGATTGAGTTTTGCCGCCACAAGCCGGCCAAAATTTGAGCCATTTAGTTGGACCTGTAACAAAGCAAAATAATCTGTTAATGATAGGCACTCGCTTCCGATTAGTCATTTTCTTTACAAATCAGTGAAAAACAGTATTTTTCCCTCAAATAACTAAAACATTTTTTATTCCAAGGCAAGACAGCGAGAGACTTTTTCCCCCAATATGAGTGCCTAATGAAAGTGGCTCGTCGGCCACTCTATGCTAGCAAACGCGTCGATCACCGGCCACACAATGGTAGTCAAGCAAACGCGTCGATCGCCGGTCACACAATGGCGGTCAAGCCACCGCGTCGATCGTCGGCCACACAATGGTGGTCAAGCAAACACGTCGATCGCCGGTCACACAATGGTGATCAAACATACAAGTCGATCGCCGGCCATACAATGGTGGTCAAGCAAACGCGTCGATCGTCGGCCACACAATGGTGGTCAAGCAAACACGTCGATCGTCGGCCACAAAATGGCGGTCAAACATCCGAGTCGATCGCCGGCCATACAGAATAATTTAATCACCCATTGACACTTTGATATCATAAGATTATGTTCCACATATGTATACTAAATGTATAGTTTGATATCACGTTTATTATACATTTCAAACACGAAAAAGTAATTATATTCATGATAAAATAATGCTCAGTGTGATAATGTAATATATTACAAATACACGTAGGTGATTTACCTCAATTTCGGGCACAAGGCCATCGGCAATTATATAAAACTTTGGGTTCTTGCATTTTCACCCTTAGCATCGAATCAAATTTATTTAGTAATAAGCAAAGTTGTTTTCTTATCTTTTTCAACTACATCGCCCACGACACCCACCCCCCACCACCAAACCCCCACCCCCCCACCCCACCCCCATACCCGGAAAACTGGCAACGAACCATTTTTTTACGGAATAATCCCAGCCTCACCCCCTCCCTAAAATGATATGTTTGGTTCCGAAGATACAGAATCGCGACCGTGAGACAAAATGTACATAACTATACACGTACCTGTTCTTGAGTTTGAATCATACGAGAACATTTCTTCCACGTGCGCATGCATGACCTCATTGTCGGTCCTTTCCACGGTACTGCTATTGGAGACCTGCAGCTGCAGCAAGAAAATAAAAACCAGTTTGACTAGGACATTCATGCTGGTTCCTGACCAGTGCCAGACTTCAATTTTCTGGGCGTGTTTGGTTGGTAAGAAATGTATAGACAGCTAAGGTCGTTAATCCCAGGGTCTTTCTCGCTTTCTTGTTAGAGCCTATCGTACTTCATATTCTAAGACATGTTTCATCTTGATAACTTCCTATTTTTCATCGACGGCTCAAAGAATGGCATGTTAACTTCACTTGTTGAAATGTCCGCAAGATTTTACAGCATAACACTTTAACTTCGCTTAACGATTCATAAAAACGGAAAACTCTGACATTTTACAGGAACAATACAAACTGTTGTACGGTAAATGAACACTCGGATATATTTTTGAAGAAAGTATAGACATTTTGCTTCGTATTAAATCTTTATATATCCGTGCGGCTACTGCCAGAGCGAACTTGTTTGTCATGTCAGATTGTTTCTCTGAAGGGTGACAGACAAACATGATAACCTCGGACCTACGTCATGTATATCCTAATCCTGGCCCGGATGGAGCTTTCACTTGATTACTCACACAGCACCTTAAATTAAGGCGAAGGTGACATAGATAAACTGTTTCTTGTAATTTTTATTTCGGAATTTCTACGCGATTATTTTTCACTTGATATTGAATTATATTCTGAAGACTGTGAAATTGGTGTTCATTAAATGTGATCTATCACACCAACTAGACGTTAAATTCAGCCTCCAAAATAGTGAGGTGAAGCTATCAGAACTATCGTTTGGATGACTCGTTAATTATGTTCGGTTTGAAATATTTCCATATCTTATTGTCATAGAATACTACAGAATATGATGGTAACACACCAGGTAAACTTCATCATGGAAACTGTTATATATCTAAATCAGAGAAAAGCTGAGAATTCCAAAAATCAAGAGCATGTATATTTTCCCTTCGAACAAGCTTATATCTGATTATGAATGTCATTCGAGTACTCTCGGACTTTATGAGCAAAATAATTTCGGAGAATTTGCATTAATCACTGATGTTTCGATTGATACGATCGATGAAGCATCATGTCTTATTTGAAATGTGGCGTCAAAAACGGGAAGTCTTTATGTCTATTTCCGTAGATAGTTTTTTTTTCATTTTAGTTCACTAGGAATTCCTGTAATACACTGATATTTCAACTGCATCAATCACCATAACTAACATGACATGTTTACGCGCTTGTGAACGTGAACGTCTTAAGCGGCAGAGCAAACGTTATATCAATAGTATGTATTACGCATTTTAGCGATATTGACAGATTCTGAGCGGTCTCCGTGATCACAAGTAAATGGAAATACAAAGATTTTGTTTCAAACGTCAAACAGTTGCCAAGCATGTAATTGTTATTCATAAACAGCGAAGTATTATACTGTTAAAGCGACATCATAGTAAAACATTTTTTTCTTATTGAATTTTTATGATATCATATATATACCAAGTGAATCACCTACTGAACAATGCCACTTGGTTTCCGTTGAAGCAATCACATTTAGATATTAATCAATAATTAAAAAACGGAAATCTCTCGCTGTTCATCAACAGACTGGATATGTATTTTTTACGTGTGATAACGCATGCGCAGAACACAGATCAGCTGTAAACAAAATCTATTCCCGCGTGAATATGCCTCGGTAGAAGGCAGAAGAGGGTTACAGAGTCCTCCACAAAGCGAGAGATGGGCAGATGAAAGCCCGAGATTGTTGCTAGGAAAACTGTTTCGGCAAGAAAAAAGCTGTCAGGACTGTGCGTATAATCTGGTTAATTGCTGATGTTGTGTACATTCATGACACTAGAATATGCCTGGTGGGTTTGACATCAAAATAAAGTAATTGTGTTATTATAAATGCAAATGTGCAAACAGATGTTTACATACTGTATCAATACTGTCCCTATCATTTGTCTCCACCATCAAGTGTTCGTGTTTATAAATGAACTGCTTCATTTTTCAAAACTGTCACGTAATTTCATCAGCGCTAAATCTGTGAGCGTTTTCCCGAATAAACTGGGTGGTTAATCTAGGCATTGGAAATACCGCGTGAATATCGGTAAAGCATAGAAATAGAACAGGAATACACGTATAAAAACACGTACGATCAATGAAAATATAATTGTCTTTACCGTGATGTCACTTTAACACGCGCGAGTTATTTCATCCACACAATAGGACTTGACTCAGTAGAGAACATTCTTCCTAAAGTGGACAGGCATGCAGCATAGACTCTCGGCTACAGAAGCAAATGTTAATAAAAAGTACTACGGTATTTTTCGCTTTCTTGAATTCATTTGATTTACACTTTTTCTTAACATAATGATGAAATTGGCATGGAATTTAAGTTTCTTTATTACTTAAACTGCCCGGTGTTTAAAGCCAACCATGTAATGACATCACATCATGTATAAGTCACAATTATTGTGCGATTGATAACTCGCTGTAGCGCGCATAATTATCTTCATTTCTTAAAGTACAATGTACTTAACAGATATTTTAATCACGTTTCACACATTCAGATGACGATAAAGGATATTTTCCCCTCTGACAGTGTTCACAACTCGTTGTTAATACTTAACAAATGTGTGAATGCGTGCGTTCCATATTTCCACGCAAGACTTACAGGTGTCTACAACACCGGGATATCTTATTCAGCAAAAGAAACATAACATTAATTTGTCAAGCGAAATGTCGTTGATGGCACCGAAAGAGGAAATGATGATTGTGAAAAAAAATTTAAAAAGGAGTTAGAAGATTCTGACTTATGACAAGCTTTATGTAGATGTTGATGAAAGATCACAGACGCTTGTAATGTTAGATGTCATTACCGTGAAACGGATAGACATGTATGTCACATCAACATCACATTGCATTAAGTCCGACTGTTTCATTTTGGCAGATTTATACAAGAAGCACACAAAAATACTGTTTCAACTAGAGTGGGCGTACCGATTAAATGCATTTTAGAAAAATAAAGTAATGACTAAGTGTAATTTTTTAATAATTATTAATCTAATATGCATTCATATCAAAATCATAGCACTGCTATTATATTGTGAGAGGGTGGTTGCCATCTTTCTTTTTAACAATGACGAATTTATGTTAATTGTCAGGTGATCAAATATCCACTATGAACAAATAGGTCTCCCATCTTATCGTTAACAATTACTGAAATATCTAATAGTTTTCACTTCTCAAATTGTAAGATATCTGATAATTGAGCTATGGATCGGTGCGAGATTTGCCGATTAAGTGAAATACATGTGTACATGTCCTTTTCGATGAAGAATGACTAATATATCAAATTCCTCAGTAGTTTATCATTTATAGCGCTGAACAAAACTATTTTATCGAGAATAAAGCCGTAATTGTCACTTGAAAAAATATTAAAATACAGGAACTAAAAAACAAATGAATTAACGTGAAAGACAATCATTCTACATCAAGGTCCATGCTGTTACGTAGAAAATAGATATAATATATGTTAAACAGGTGTCAACACAGCCGGTACAGTATATAATAATCAGATGTCAACACAGCCGATACCGTATATGATAATCACATGTCAACACAGCCTGTACAGTATATAACAATCAGATGTCAACACAGCCGGTACAGTATATAATAATCAGATGTCAACACAGCCGGTACAGTATATAATAATCAGATATCAACACAGCCGGTACAGTATATAATAATCAGATGTCAACACAGCCGGTACAGTATATAATAATCAGATGTCAACACAGCCTGTACAGTATATAACAATCAGATGTCAACACAGCCGGTACAGTATATAATAATCAGACGTCAACACAGCCGGTACAGTATATAATAATCAAGATATCAACACAGCCGGTACAGTATATAATAATCAGATGTCAACACAGCCGGTACAGTATATAATAATCAGATGTCAACACAGCCGATACCGTATATAATAATCAGATATCAACACAGCCGGTACAGTATATAACAATCAGATGTCAACACAGCCGGTACAGTATATAATAATCAGATGTCAACACAGCCGGTACAGTATATAATAATCAGATGTCAACACAGCCGGTACAGTATATAATACTCAGATGTCAACACAGTTGGTACAGTATATAACAATCAGATGTCAACACAGCCGGTACAGTACATAACAATCAGATGTCAACACAGCCGGTACAGTATATAATAATCAGATATCAACACAGCCGGTACATTATATAATAATCAGATATCAACACAGTCGGTACAGTATATAACAATCAGACGTCAACACAGCCGGTACATTATATAACAATCAGATGTCAACACAGCTGGTACAGTATATAACAATCAGACGTCAACACAGTCGGTACAGTATAAAATAATCAGATATCAACACAGCCGGTACAGTATATGATAATGAGATGTCAACACAGCTGGTACAGTATATAACAATCAGATGTCAACACAGTCGGTACAGTATATAATAATCAGATATCAACACAGCCGGTACAGTATATGATAATGAGATGTCAACACAGCCGGTGCAGTTTATAACAATCAGATGTCAACACAGCCGATATATTATATAACAATCAGATGTCAACACAGTCGGTACAGTATATAATAATCAGATATCAACACAGCCGGTACAGTATATGATAATGAGATGTCAACACAGCTGGTACAGTATATAACAATCAGACGTCAACACAGCCGGTACAGTATATAATAATCAGATGTCATCACAGCCGGTACAGTATATAACAATCAGATGTCAACACAGCTGGTACAGTATATAACAATCAGACGTCAACACAGTCGGTACAGTATATAATAATCAGATATCAACACAGCCGGTACAGTATATGATAATGAGATGTCAACACAGCTTGTACAGTATATAACAATTAGATGTCAACACAGCCGGTACAGTATATAATAATCAGACGTCAACACAGCCGGTACAGTATATAATAATCAAGATATCAACACAGCCGGTACAGTATATAATAATCAGATGTCAACACAGCCGGTACAGTATATAATAATCAGATGTCAACACAGCCTGTACAGTATATAACAATCAACACAGATGTCAACACAGCCGGTACAGTATATAATAATCAGATGTCAACACAGCCGGTACAGTATATAATAATCAGATATCAACACAGCCGGTACAGTATATAATAATCAGATGTCAACACAGCCGGTACAGTATATAATAATCAGATGTCAACACAGCCGGCACAGTATAAAAATAATCAGATATCAACACAGCCGGTACAGTATATAACAATCAGATGTCAACACAGCCGGTACAGTATATAATAATCAGATATCAACACAGCCGATATATTATATAACAATCAGATGTCAACACAGTCGGTACAGTATATAATAATCAGATATCAACACAGCCGGTACAGTATATAACAATCAGATGTCAACACAGCCGGTACAGTATATAATAATCAGATGTCATCACAGCCGGTACAGTATATAACAATCAGACGTCAACACAGCCGTTATATTATATAATAATCAGATGTCAACACAGCCGGTACAGTATATAATAATCAGATGTCAACACAGCCGGTACAGTATATAACAATCAGATGTCAACACAGCCGGTACAGTATATAATAATCAGATATCAACACAGCCGGTACAGTATATAATAATCAGATGTCAACACAGCCGGTACAGTATATAACAATCAGATGTCAACACAGCCGATATATATATATAAACAATCAGTATATAACACAGTCGGTAACAGTATATAATAATCAGATATCAACACAGCCGGTACAGTATATAATAATCAGATGTCAACACAGCCGGCACAGTATATAACAATCAGACGTCAACACAGCCGGTACAGTATGTAATACTCAGATGTCAACACAGCCGGTACAGTATATAATAATCAGACGTCAACACAGCCGTTATATTATATAATAATCAGATGTCAACACAGCCGGTACAGTATATAATAATCAGATGTCAACACAGCCGGTACAGTATATAATAACCAGAGATCAACACAGCCGGTACAGTATATAATAATCAGATGTCAACACAGCCGGTACAGTATATAATAATCAGATATCAACACAGCCGGTACAGTATATAATAACTAGATATCAATACAGCCGGTACAGTATATAATAATCAGATGTCAACACAGCCGGTACAGTATATAATAATCAGATGTCAACACAGCCGGTACAGAATATAATAATCACAACACAGCCGGTACAGAATATAATAATCAGAGATATCAACACAGCCGGTACAGTATATAATAATCAGATGTCAACACAGCCGGTACAGTATATAATAATCAGATGTCAACACAGCCGGTACAGTATATAATAATCAGATGTCAACACAGCCGGTACAGTATATAATAATCAGATGTCAACACAGCCGGTACAGTATATAATAATCAGATGTCAACACAGCCGGTACAGTATATAATAATCAGATGTCAACACAGCCGGTACAGTATATAATAATCAGATGTCAACACAGCCGGTACAGTATATAACAATCAGATGTCAACACAGCCGGTACAGTATATAATAATCAGACGTCAACACAGCCGGTACAGTATATAATAATCAGACGTCAACACAGCCGGTACAGTATATAATACTCGGATGTCAACACAGTTGGTACAGTATATAACAATCAGATGTCAACACAGCCGGTACAGTACATAACAATCAGATGTCAACACAGCCGGTACAGTATATAATAATCAGATGTCAACACAGCCGGTACAGTATATAATAATCAGATGTCAACACAGCCGGTACAGTATATAATAATCAGATGTCAACACAGCCGGTACAGTATATAATAATCAGATGTCAACACAGCCGGTACAGTATATAACAATCAGATGTCAACACAGCCGTTATAATATATAATACTCAGATATCAACACAGCCGGTACAGTATATAACAAGCAGATGTCAACACAGCCGGTACAGTATATAACAATCAGATGTCAACACAGACGGTACAGTATATAATAATCAGACGTCAACACAGCCGGTACAGTATATAACAATCAGATGTCAACACAGCCGGCACAGTATATAACAATCAGACGTCAACACAGCCGGTACAGTATATAATACTCAGATGTCAACACAGCCGGTACAGTATATAATAATCAGATGTCAACACAGCCGTTATATTATATAATACTCAGATATCAACACAGCCGGTACAGTATATAACAATCAGATGTCAACACAGCCGTTATATTATATAATAATCAGATATCAATACAGCCGGTACAGTATATAACAAGCAGATGTCAACACAGCCGGTACAGTATATAACAATCAGATGTCAACACAGCCGTTATATTATATAACAATCAGATATCAGCACAGTCTATTGTATATAATAATCAGAAATCAGAGATCAACACAGCCATTATATTATATAACAATCAGATATCAACACAGCCGGTACAGTATATAACAATCAGATGTCAACACAGCCGTTATATTATATAATAATCAGATGTCAACACAGCCGGTACAGTATATAACAATCAGATATCAACACAGCCGGTACAGTATATAATAATCAGATATCAACACAGCCGTTATATTATATAACAATCAGATATCAACACAGCCGGTACAGTATATAACAATCAGATGTCAACACAGCCGTTATATTATATTATAATCAGATATCAACACAGCCGTTATATTATATAATAATCAGATGTCAACACAGTCTATTATATATAATAATCAGAAATCAGAGATCAACACAGCAGGGATACGTAATGGTAACCGTTTGAAATCCGCTGTATTTTATTTTGCAGTTTTTTATTATTACAGCCGTATACAAAACAGAAAACTTAAATCTTGCTTTTTTTCTAAGCAGTAAAACTAATTCCATAATTATTTATGTGTGTACGTGAAGATATGAGTGTTTTTCAATGCATAGGGCAATCCGTCTACATAGTTAATAGGGTCACGCGCTAGAAGAGTAATCAAATTAAATTGAAACTCCGACTGAATACGAGGAAGAATTAGTGATATTGTTTTATTGAATCCTTTGATGCATGCATACATGTATGTACATCAGTAATTGTATCCTGAGCAAAAACTCGACCGTTACATCGCTCCCACCCTTTTTTCTTCTTCAATCTTTTTCGGCACCTCATGACGGCCATCTTGTTCCTCATTGAGGATGGATTCATGTCACCAGAAGGAGGTGCTGCACACCATTTTGAGAGTCAAAACCTACGATTCTGTTTAGACCTGATTCCCGACCACCATCGACTGCCAAGTTTATCTCTTTATCATCACTGGCTGTGAAATGGTAAATAGTGAGTCTAGCAGATCAGAATGTATCGAACTTATCCAACACGATCTCAGCCAAAACAAAATAAAAAAGTTTATAAAATCACACGTAAAATATATATCTTATGTACTAAGTGTTGCATGAAAATCTCCTCCCTCTCTCTCTCTCTCTATATATATATTAGTGAATAATATCGTGGCTACAAAAGGGGCGTGTACTTGTATACATGCCTGGTCACGTCATTCTCGTTCCCATACCGAGAGTGATACGAAGGGAAGTAACTCTGGGAGATCCTTGTGTCGCTATATCTAGGTGTATACACTGGTTCAGTGTACCGTGATGTAATGACAATATCAAGGTCGTGTTAATTATACTACAGACTTTGATATTTTTGTTAATATCATTTTATCATAATGATGATATCATTTTCCATAAATTTATTATATATTGCCCTGCCATCAGTCGCAAATACATTTATGTCACATTATGTTGAAACAATCAAGCTTGTAGATCTACGATGCCAACGTTAATTCAAATATGAATTTGATATATTCCTAAACAAATGGATATAGACAGAACAACTCTTGTGTCATAATATGTAATTTTGTTATATGAACGATTATACAATGTACTTTTACATGTTGGTATTAACATGTACATGATGTAAATTCAAACGTTTCCCCTTAATCTAATTAAAACATTATCCGTTATCATTTAAGATCATTCTTAGCGCTGGAAAACTCAGGAGTTGGAGTGTACTGCCATGTCTAGTCTACTTCACTCACTTGTTCATTACGCGTGCTGCACAAAGTGTACTAGAGATCAAGTGTATGTTTCTCCCACCTGTATGTAGAGGACAGATGTGTCGAGATTTTGTCAGCTAATGTTGATATTGATAATAGGGATCTTTTATTAGTTTAGTTAGTTTAGTTTAGATATATTTTATTGGTTGAAATAAGTAAGAGGATTAGGCACAAGTTTTGACAACTTATAAAAGCCCTCTCCTCTCACAGTTTCATTTAACAGTGTACCAGCAATGATACGTACATTGTATACAATAAAAGGTTTCTGGAAACATGAAGTGTAGCAAAATGACATGTAATATCATACAGCGAATCTTATCATGTATAACAATAGATATTACATAGCTATGTATTATATATATAACATATCTGCCTGACACATACTAGCTACACATTTCAGCCACTTTCTCTATTCTAATTGTCCATGTAAAAAATAACCTTGCTGTAATGTACATTCGCGCTCCTCTTAGGTATCGTGTCATTGTGTCAGTCAGAAAAAAAATACTTATGACACGATTATCTAAAAAGATTCGTGATAGGATTGGGTAGGGTTGCATAGAAAGACAAGGAATGTAAGAAAAGACAGTAGGATAAGTTCACCTGCTCTACAAGACTATAATAAAATATTTTACTATCACGATTAAATATTTCAACAGATTCAAAAATAGTTCTGTTCTTTTCTTATGATAGATCGACCCTTCCATGTAAAACCGTATACAGGTGTAATGACTGACACTGACGCAACTTAATCATCACAGCATTTCCTATGTTATGAAATGTGGACGTTCAAACAAAGATGGTATGAATTTCTACAGGGATAACTACAAGCATACGAAGGTGAATCAGTTAGATTTACACGATAAAGATTATTATTTAAAGCACTTAATAAGTAAAATATTATTATGACGAGGTCCAAGTGGTGTTGTAATAGAGTGCGGGATTCCTGTGATTTATATATAGAGAGTTTTAAAAGATATTAAGAGTTGACTGCTTGCTACCTGTTTATGAGATGTCATTCCAGAGTCTGATGGTTATTAGTATAAATGAAAACCTAGTACATGTAAGATTATAATTTGGAATAAGATCATTGCTATTATTTTCTCAATAGGTAGGTCTTTCTATTTCTAACTTAACCTGGTAATAATATATACAGATTTGAAATTTATTATGCATTTTGTAAAATACATAACGTTTTCTCTGTTCCCGTCTATTTATGAACCCCCCAGTTTAGAAATACAATATTGCTTACTGGAATATCTAGGCAGTCCAGTAACACTTCTAGCTGCCTCCAGTTGAATCCTTTCTAGTAAGTCGACACAAAATTGAGACCAGTCGCCCCAAAGATCACAAGCATATTCTACAGTTGGCGTTTAAATCACACATAAATGTTACGAAGTACTTTTCTATTTACGAATAATTTTAACTTTCTCAAAATGTTTACATTTTTCAAGACTGACTGACACAAACTTTCTATAAAGTCACCACACTTAGCATTCGAGCTTACAGTCACACCCAAATGCCTATGGTCTTCTGAGAATTGCAGAATTGACTCGTTAAAATATCGTTAAAAATCATAATCATTTGTTATATTGGTGATAAATAATTAATGAGTGTAATTAGGATTAAATGTAACTAGCCTTTTATCTTTTATTGTAATACATTCAAAGTATGAGCCTACATTGTGGTGAAACTATGTAAGTGTCAATGATGATTTATACTAATAAAATTCAATATTACACAACAAATGAAAACATTATATAAACATTATACCTACATTACATACATGTACGACATTTTAAATGGAAATATTATCTGATATTGAATATTTTTTTCTAAAAATATCAATCTCAAGAAATAAAAGTTAAAAAACAACAACAAAAAAAAAAAAAACAAAACAAAACAAAAAAAAAAAAAAAACAAAAACAAAAACAAAAATAAAAAAAAAAAAAAAAACAAAAAAACAAAAAAGTAAAATTAAAGTAAAGCAGAACGAAAACAAGAAAGGTGTGTTTAACCTGTTGGATGGTGTTGAGAGCGTCCTTTTGCCAATTGTGTCCTCCATGTTCAATCAAGCTCTTCAGTTGCATCAGCAACAACATGGCCATTTTATTCTTCAGCATCTTGTTGAACTAATAAGCGATCCTATGTCTTATACACAGACCAATCACAAAATATAGCAAAGTGACTGGGGCCATACCTTTATATAGCTTTATAGGATAAACTAATTTAGTCATTTTTGATTAATATGTTTTTTTTCATCATTTACATATCCACTTATTTAATTGCGCGTTACGTAACGTATTGATTGATATTTGTGTAGAGTTACTAATTAAGACGAGGAAACGAATATTGCTGATAAGTAATATTATCTGACAACTTGATTTGTTAGTGTGATGTTGTCACTGTTTAATTTCTTACGTCATATTTTACTGTCACTGTACAGGTGGTAGTAGTTCATGTTTTAAATTTCAACCTGAAGTTTAACCTGTAACTGAGAAAAAAAATGGAATTTAATAGTTTTGTAAATTCAGATAATTTCGTTATTGAACATTGAAACTGAATAAGTTGTAGTCTAGATACTCACGACAAGTCACAGAAGACTTTCATATTGATTAAGAATTCAGTGGCACTATGTTCGTACTTGACAGCATTCTTTGAATTATTTTAATTGGGAAAAGACACCCGGATCAACACCTCAACGGTAGTCGTCCCTCTTACATGTACCTTAGTATCGCCACTGCTTATCCAAGCCGCACTACCTATTTCCCCAATTCCGCGCCTACTCATACCCTTGTCTTGCTCCAAAATTTATCCAAGTCTCGCCTCCTTTTACCCCAGAATCACCACCCGTTATCCGAGTCTCGCCACACCTAACTTTAGCCTCGTCAGTTCATACCCCAGTCTTTTACCCTAGTCTCGTCGCGTCCTGTTACGACTCGTTATCCCAGTTTCACTAACCAACCCCCCCCCCCGGCCATCCCTTACCCTTGTCCCTCTTCTTACTCGAGCATCAGCACCAATTATCATAGTCTCGACATCCTTTTCCCAGTCATGACACTTTTTACTCAAGTATCGCCATTCCTTATACCCAAACTCGTCACTCTTTACCAAAGTCTCGTCATCCCTTATACCCCAAACTTGTCACCCTTTACCGAAGACTCGCCATCCCCTATACCCCAAACTTGTCACCCTTTACCGAAGTCTCGTCATCCCCTATACCCCAAACTTGTCACTCTTTACCGAAGTCTCGTCATCCCCTATACCACAAACTTGTCACCCTTTACCGAAGTCTCGTTTTCCCTTGTACCCTAAACTCGACACCCTTTACCGAAGTCTCGTTTTCCCTTGTACCCTAAACTCGACACCCTTTACCGAAGTCTCGTTTTCCCTTGTACCCTAAACTCGACACCCTTTACCGAAGTCTCGTTTTCCCTTGTACCCTAAACTCGACACCCTTTACCGAAGTCTCGTTTTCCCTTGTACCCTAAACTCGACACCCTTTACCGAAGTCTCGCCATCAGTATTACTCGTTGAGAAGCTTGCCTACATTATTTTTGTTTGTTTTTGTCTTGCTTTTTTACAGTGAGTTTTGTGTCATCTTTTTAATGAGTTATGATAAAAAAGCACAGACTTATATGTTATCAAGTTATGGTGTTTTTCATATTAAATCAACTTAACAATTGACTGATATAACGGTATTTTTATAACATCTGTTTAACCAATATCTGTCGACATTCTCAATAATGACTAAACATTACCAGTGACTAATGCTGAACTGGCTCCTTTATTACCTTATATAGCCAGCTGAATCTGACAGGTGCGATGTTAACAGAAAGTAGGCTTCTTCATCAGGTAAGTAAATTAATGACAGCTGTTATCAGTGTATGTGATGGACCCTTATTATATCACAGGCTAATAAGTAGTAAACTGTCAGCTGAATCACCAGAGGCTGGAGATAGATATAGGCATCCCGTGAGTCAGACGGGTCCTCGCCCTGAGGGGTTGGGCAGATTACAAGTGGTTCACTTGTCCTTTATGTACATGATTAAGCCACTACTCCAGTGACTGGGTTTGGAAGAATTGTCATGAACCTAATTGGGTCAGCCACTGGAGTTGTGATAAAAGGTCATCCAACCTTTTTTGGTTGAGAATATGCGGGGCACTCAATTTGCTTAAAATTATACTTTTATGCGTCTTTCATGTACAGATTTTTTTTGATAGAAAATTTTACTCAGATCCACTAGTCAACAAAAATATCCATGGAGTTATTTTAGTAATTTGTTTTAACAAGATCGAACTGTAATCTTTAAATTACTTATTTAAACTCATCATTATCTGTTTGTGTTAATTGATAAGCAATAATGTTCCCGATATTGATTGATTACAATGCACTTTTAGCATATGGTAAATTTAGGAATATTGAAATTTCCACTAATTATGTAAGTATGATATTCAGAAATATTAGTTCATGACGGGAAAGTCACGTTTTACATTTGATAAATCGTTATGTATGTATAATCGATCATTGGATAACCTTAATCAACATAACTAAGCAAGCTGACATACATTAAAAGATGCATGTTGTTTCTATGCAAATTGCCTTCGTTGAATGTAATAACACTACAGTGGTACGCGGTGGTAGGTCGGTCAGTAGGCCGACTGGCTGAGATCGCTGGTAGGAAGGCCCAGTTTGTCGGTCGGTCTGTAGGTCGACTGGCTGAGCTGGCTGGTAGGTAGGTCAGTTTGTCGGTCGGTCTGTGGGTCGACTGGCTGAGCTGGCTGGTTGGTAGGTCAGTTTGTCGGTCGGTGAGTAGGTCGACGCTGACCTGGTTGGTAGGTCAGTTTGTCGGTCGGTGAGTAGGTCGACGCTGACCTGGTTGGTAGGTCAGTTTGTCGGTCGGTTAGTAGGTCGACGCTGACCTGGTTGGTAGGTAGGTCAGTTTGTCGGTCGGTGAGTAGGTCGACGCTGACCTGGTTGGTAGGTCAGTTTGTCTGTCGGTCTGTAGGTCGACTGACTGAGCTGGCTGGTTGGTAGGTCAGTTTGTCGGTCGGTGAGTAGGTCGACGCTGACCTGGTTGGTAGGTCAGTTTGTCGGTCGGTTAGTAGGTCGACTGGTTGAGTTGGCTGCTTGGTTGGTAGGTCGGTCGGTCTGCTGGTGTCAGAAGTTCGACGCTGAGCTGGTTGGTTCACTGGTTTGTTGGCTCGCTCGTTGGCTGATTGGTCGGTTGGTCTATTAGATAAATAACTGACTTTGTTTCTTGCTTGTAGATTGATTGGTCGGTTGGTCTATTAAATAAATGACTGACTTTCTTTCTTGCTTGTGAACTGATTGGTCGGTTGGTTAATTGGTTTATTGGTTGGATTTTATGCTTATTGATTGGTTGAAATGTTTGGTAGGTTCGACAGTTTGTTAGCCGACTGTCCGGTTTGGTAAAGAATATTTCACGTTGAAACGAAGTAGATCAAAAATAGAATCAACTTCAACACGGCATGATTCAACCCCACATTTTATTTTCTGTTGTATCTATAATATAAATCTGCTGTATTTAATGTATTACAGGGAGGTAACCCTCTAGGTGAACATGAACCTATCCTGGTCTGTATCACAGGGAGGTAACCGTCTAGATGAACATGAACTTATCCTGGTCTGTATCACAGGGAGGTAACCGCCTAGGTGAACATGAACCTATCCTGGTCTGTATCACAGGGAGGTAACCGCCTAGATGAACATGAACCTATCCTGGACTGTATCACAGGGAGGTAACCGCCTAGGTGAACATGAACCTATCCTGGTCTGTATCACAGGGAGGTAACCGCCTAGGTGAACATGAACCTATCCTGGTCTGTATCACAGGGAGGTAACCGTCTAGGTGAACATGAACCTATCCTGGTCTGTATTACAGGGAGGTAACCGTCTAGATGAACATGAACTTATCCTGGTCTGTATTACAGGGTGGTAACCGTCTAAGTGAACATGAACCTATCCTGGTCTGTATTACAGGGAGGTAACCGTCTAGATGAACATGAACTTATCCTGGTCTGTATTACAGGGTGGTAACCGTCTAAGTGAACATGAACCTATCCTGGTCTGTATCACAGGGAGGTAACCGCCTAGGTGAACATGAACCTATCCTGGTCTGTATTACAGGGAGGTAACCGTCTAGGTGAACATGAACCTATCCTGGACAGTATTACAGGGAGGTAACCGTCTAGGTGAACATGAACCTATCCTGGTCTGTATTACAGGGAGGTAACCCTCTAGGTGAACATGAACCTGTCCTGGTCTGTATTACAGGGACGTAACCGTCTAGGTGAACATGAACCTATCCTGGACAGTATTACAGGGAGGTAACCGTCTAGGTGAACATGAACCTATCCTGGTCTGTATTACAGGGAGGTAACCCTCTAGGTGAACATGAACCTATCCTGGTCTGTATTACAGGGAGGTAACCCTCTAGGTGAACATGAACCTATCCTGGTCTGTATTACAGGACTTCAATATTTGTTATAGTCTCGATCCATATTTTTACTGATCTTATAGATACATTTCTACTGAACTCTAAGTCGATGATAGTCAGTTCTGCATCAAACTGTTACATTTGTTATAACACAAATATAGACAGGAATGCTGAATGTTGTAACACAAATATAGACAGGAATGGTAAATGTTGTAACACAAATATTGACAGGAATGGTGACTGTTGTAACACAAATATCAACAGGAATGGTGAATGTTGTAACACAAATATTGACAGGAATGCTGAATGTTGTAACACAAATATTGACAGGAATGGTAAATGTTGTAACACAAATATTGACAGGAATGGTGAATGTTGTAACACAAATATTGACAGGAATGGTGAATGTTGTAACACAAATATTGACAGGAATGGTAAATGTTGTAACACAAATATTGACAGGAATGCTGAATGTTGTAACACAAATATTGACAGGAATGCTGACTGTTGTAACACAAATATCGACAGGAATGGTAAATGTTGTAACACAAATATTGACAGGAATGCTGAATGTTGTAACACAAATATTGACAGGAATGCTGAATGTTGTAACACAAATATTGACAGGAATGCTGAATGTTGTAACACAAATATTGACAGGAATGCTGAATGTTGTAACACAAATATTGACAGGAATGGTGAATGTTGTAACACAAATATTGACAGGAATGGTGAATGTTGTAACACAAATATTGACAGGAATGGTAAATGTTGTAACACAAATATTGACAGGAATGGTGAATGTTGTAACACAAATATTGACAGGAATGCTGAATGTTGTAACACAAATATTGACAGGAATGCTGAATGTTGTAACACAAATATTGACAGGAATGCTGAATGTTGTAACACAAATATAGACAGGAATGCTGAATGTTGTAACAAAAATATTGACAGGAATGGTGAATGTTGTAACACAAATATAGATAGGAATGCTGACTGTTGTAACACAAATATTGACAGGAATGCTGAATGTTGTAACACAAATATAGACAGGAATGGTTAATGTTGTAACACAAATATTGACAGTAATGGTGACTGTTGTAACAGAAATAATGACATGAGTGGATGATATTGTAACACGGAAGTTTTTCGAACAGATATTATGGTTACTTTTGCGACTCGGAGTCACAGGCTGTCTATGATATATAATATCTCCACATGACAGAGTAAAGACTTATGTATACCTTTAGTAATGTAATTCACGTCAGGTGTTTTTTAGCAGGGCAAATGTCAACTCAGAAAATCAATGGTTTCATTTAATAAAGAAACATGGGCCGATACCTGATATGATAATGTTTGACAAAAACGTAAGTGCGGTATGAATAGCTACTGAGAATCAATTATTAGATATATTAATTAAAAGTTTGACATGTCTATTGACACCGTTAATTGTGTGATATTAAATGTCTTGTACGCAGACATAAAATACATACAGGTACAGGTTACGTCACCACTCCCTTTGTAACGAATTTAAAAGCCTTTTTTCTTCTTTTTTCCCTTTTTTTATCTTACTTGTTTTTCATCTGAATGTTTAGCCATGCTTTTTTCGCTTATACATTATTGATTAATCTTATCCGCCCAATTACTAAGGCATTTTATACGTCTTTTGATATCCACGTATCACTTTGAAGGGGTTCCAAGCCTTTTAAAGGCTTAACAGTACATCCGTACTTTTATACTACTACCCCGTTATGTTATCACTGTAATGATACCCACTACATAACTACCCTGTTATCAGTGTACTTACACCCACTACATAACTACCCTGTTATCAGTGTATTGATACCCACTACATAACTACCCTGTTATCAGTGTACTAACACCCACTACATAACTACCCTGTTATCAGTGTATTAACACCCACTACATAACTATCCTGTTATCAGTGTATTGATACCCACTACATAACTACCCTGTTATCAGTGTACTAACACCCACTACATAACTACCCTGTTATCAGTGTATAGATACCCACTACATAACTACCCTGTTATCAGTGTACTAACACCCACTACATAACTATCCTGTTATCAGTGTATCAAAACCCACTACATAACCACCCTGTTATCAGTGTATCAAAACCCACTACATAACTACCCTGTTTTCAGTGTATTGATACCCACTACATAACTACCCTGTTATCAGTGTACTAACACCCACTACATAACTACCCTGTTATCAGTGTGCTAACACCCACTGCATAACTACCCTGTTATCAGTGTATTATCACCCACTACATAACGATCCTGTTATCAGTGTATTAACACCCACTACATAACTACCCTGTTATCAGCGTATCAAACCCCACTACATAACTACCCTCTTATCAGTGTATCAAAACCCACTACATAACTACCCTGTTATCAGTGTATCAAAACCCACATAACTACCCTGTTATCAGTGTATTAACACCCACTACATAACGATCCTGTTATCAGTGTATTGATACCCACTACATAACTACCCTGTTATCAGTGTATCAAAACCCACTACATAACTACCCTGTTATCAGTGTATTGATACCCACTACATAACTACCCTGTTATCAATGTATTGATACCCACTACATAACTACCCTGTTGTCAGTTTATCAAAACCCAATACATAACTACCCTGTTATCAGTGTATTGATACCCACTACATAACTACCCTGTTATCAGTGTATTGATACCCACTACATAACTACCTATTATCAGTGTATCAAAACCCACTACATAACTATCCTGTTATCAGTGTATCAACACCCACTACATAACTACACTGTTATCAGTGTATCAAAACCCACTACATAACTACCCTGTTATCAGTGTATCAAAACCCACTACATAACCACCCTGTTATCAGTGTATCAAAACCCACTACATAACTACCCTGTTATCAGTGTATTAACACCCACTACATAACTACCCTGTTATCAGCGTATCAAACCCCACTACATAACTACCCTCTTATCAGTGTATCAAAACCCACTACATAACTACCCTGTTATCAGTGTATCAAAACCCAATACATAACTACCCTGTTATCAGTGTATTAACACCCACTACATAACGATCCTGTTATCAGTGTATTGATACCCACTACATAACTACCCTGTTATCAGTGTATCAAAACCCACTACATAACTACCCTGTTATCAGTGTATTGATACCCACTACATAACTACCCTGTTATCAATGTATTGATACCCACTACATAACTACCCTGTTGTCAGTTTATCAAAACCCAATACATAACTACCCTGTTATCAGTGTATTGATACCCACTACATAACTACCCTGTTATCAGTGTATTGATACCCACTACATAACTACCTATTATCAATGTATCAAAACCCACTACATAACTATCCTGTTATCAGTGTATCAACACCCACTACATAACTACACTGTTATCAGTGTATCAAAACCCACTACATAACTACCCTGTTATCAGTGTATCAAAACCCACTACATAACCACCCTGTTATCAGTGCATAGATACCCACTACATAACTACCCTGTTATCAGTGTATTGATACCCTCTACATAACTATCCTGTTATCAGTGCATAAATACTCACTACATAACTACCCTGTTATCAGTGTATCAAAACCCACTACATAACTACCCTGTTATCAGTGTATTGATACCCACTACATAACTACCCTGTTATCAATGTATTGATACCCACTACATAACTACCCTGTTGTCAGTTTATCAAAACCCAATACATAACTACCCTGTTATCAGTGTATTGATACCCACTACATAACTACCCTGTTATCAGTGTATTGATACCCACTACATAACTACCTATTATCAGTGTATCAAAACCCACTACATAACTATCCTGTTATCAGTGTATCAACACCCACTACATAACTACACTGTTATCAGTGTATCAAAACCCACTACATAACTACCCTGTTATCAGTGTATCAAAACCCACTACATAACCACCCTGTTATCAGTGCATAGATACCCACTACATAACTACCCTGTTATCAGTGTATTGATACCCTCTACATAACTATCCTGTTATCAGTGCATAAATACTCACTACATAACTACCCTGTTATCAGTGTATCAAAACCCGCTACATAACCACCCTGTTATCAGTGCATAGATACCCACTACATAACTACCCTGTTATCAGTGTATTGATACCCTCTACATAACTATCCTGTTATCAGTGTATTGATACCCTCTACATAACTACCCTGTTATCAGTGTACTAAAACCCACTACATAACTACCCTGTTATCAGTGTATCAAAACCCACTACATAACTACCCTGTTATCAGTGTACTAACACCCACTACATAACTACCCTGTTATCAGTGTATTGATACCCACTACATAACTACCCTGTTATCAGTGTATTGATACCCACTACATAACTACCCTGTTATCAGTGTATCAAAACCCAATACATAACTACCCTGTTATCAGTGTATTGATACCCACTACATAACTACCCTGTTATCAGTGTATTGATACCCACTACATAACTACCTATTATCAGTGTATCAAAACCCACTACATAACTATCCTGTTATCAGTGTATCAACACCCACTACATAACTACACTGTTATCAGTGTATCAAAACCCACTACATAACTACCCTGTTATCAGTGTATCAAAACCCACTACATAACCACCCTGTTATCAGTGCATAGATACCCACTACATAACTACCCTGTTATCAGTGTATTGATACCCTCTACATAACAATCCTGTTATCAGTGCATAGATACCCACTACATAACTACCCTGTTATCAGTGTATCAAAACCCGCTACATAACCACCCTGTTATCAGTGCATAGATACCCACTACATAACTACCCTGTTATCAGTGTATCAAAATACATTACATAACTACCCTGTTATCAGTGTATCAAAACCCACTACATAACTACCCTGTTATCAGTGTATTGATACCCACTACATAACTACCCTGTTATCAGTATATCAAAACCCACTACATAACTACCTTGTTATCAGTGTATTGATACCCACTACATAACTACCCTGTTATCAGTGTATTGATACCCACTACATAACTACCTATTATCAGTGTATCAAAACCCACTATATAACTACACTGTTATCAGTGTATCAAAACCCACTACATAACTACCCTGTTATCAGTGTATCAAAACCCACTACATAACCACCCTGTTATCAGTGCATAGATACCCACTACATAACTACCCTGTTATCAGTGTATTGATACCCTCTACATAACTACCCTGTTATCAGTGTACTAACACCCACTACATAACTACCCTGTTATCAGTGTATTGATACCCACTACATAACTACCCTGTTATCAGTGTACTAACACCCACTACATAACTATCCTGTTATCAGTGTATCAAAACCCACTACATAACTATCCTGTTATCAGTGTATTGATACCCACTACATAACTACCCAGTTATCAGTGTATCAAAACCCACTACATAACTACCCTGTTATCAATGTATCAAAACCCACTACATAACTACCCTGTTATCAGTGTATTGATACCCACTACATAACTACCCTGTTATCAGTGTACTAACACCCACTACATAACCCGACTACATAACTATCCTGTTGTCAGTGTATCAAAACCCACTACATAACTACCCTGTTATCAGTGTATCAAAATACACTACATAACTACCCTGTTATCAGTGTATCAAAACCCACTACATAACTACCCTGTTATCAGTGTATCAAAACCCACTACATAACTACCCTGTTATCAGTGTATTGATACCCACTACATAACTATCCTGTTATCAATGTATCAAAATCCACTACATAACTACCCTGGTATCAGTGTATCAAAATCCACTACATAACTACCCTGTTATCAGTGTATCAAAACTTACTACATAACCACCCTGTTATCAGTGTATTAACACCCACTACATAACTACCCTGTTATCAGTGTATTGACACCCACTACATAACTACCCTGTTATCAGTGTATTGATACCCACTACATAACCACCCTGTTATCAGTGTACTAACACCCACTACATAACCACCCTGTTATCAGTGTATTAACACCCACTACATAACCCCACTACATAACCACCCTGTTATCAGTGTATTAACACCCACTACATAACCACCCTGTTATCAGTGTATTAACACCCACTACATAACCACCCTGTTATCAGTGTATTAACACCCACTACATAACCACCCTGTTATCAGTGTATTAACAGCTATCTATAAAATGTTGGGTTTTTGTGTCTTTTTTGGTCAGACATGTAAGACATCTTTTCATAGCAGAAGGTTTGTCGCGTCAACAAAACTTAAAATAAGAATACCTACCATGTACACTGATCATCAGCCTAATTCAATGCTGTCTTCACCAATGTTTGCTGGAGTATATAACCTATGTGTTAAACAGAATCTTGCATTCGTCTCTATTTCATATATGATTTACAAAAAGGTTAATCTGACGGCGATGAGAGATCTGAAGGTTAAGCTCACGGCGATGAGAGATCTGGAGGTTAAGCTCACGGCGATGAGAGATCTGGAGGTTAAGCTCACGGCGATGAGAGATCTGAAGGTTAATCTGACGGCGATGAGAGATCTGGAGGTTAAGCTCACGGCGATGAGAGATTTATCGAAGAAAACTAAATCAATGCTTTCTCAAATATTTTAATAAGAAAAATCGTAACGAAAAGGATGATATTTCTAGTAGGAAATATTCCCAGGCTAACACAGACAAGTTGATGAGCGTTTTATTTATCGTTTGTCATGCACTAATAACCGTTAGAATTTCACGTCTTTTTGTGATTTTTTTTTATAAAAAAAACATGACAGCTGCCGACCGTAATTTTATCTCTGATTAATTATAGTAGACCCAATTGTCTGGTCGATGTAGGCGAACGTTGACTTGTTACAGGCACGTCAACATCAGGTAGTTGTCTAATTTACATAGAGGTTACATATTTTTCGTTGACCTCAGCATATTAGCAAATAATACGAATACGCAGTTTGATGTCGAATGCCAGATTACGAGTTATTTCCCTTCCCTTGTCTGTTTTTCATTCGTGTATGGTACATACGCACAAAAATAATATCATAATTAACATGTATCAAAATGGTAAACTCTGTCTGTACATATCAACGTAGTATACTCTGTCTGTACATATCAACGTAGTATACTCTGTCTGTACATATCAACGTAGTATACTCTGTCTGTACATATCAACGTAGTATACTCTGTCTGTACATATCAACGTAGTATACTCTGTCTGTACATATCAACGTAGTATACTCTGTCTGTACATATCAACGTAGTATACTCTGTACATATCAACGTAGTATACTCTGTACATATCAACGTAGTATACTCTGTACATATCAACGTAGTATACTCTGTCTGTACATATCAACGTAGTATACTCTGTACATATCAACGTAGTATACTCTGTCTGTACATATCAACGTAGTATACTCTGTCTGTACATATCAAAATGATATACTCTGTCTGTTCACATCAATGGTATACTCTGTTTGTTCACATCAACGTAGTAAACTCTGTTTGTTCACATCAAAACGGTATACTTTGTCTGTTCACATCAAAATGATATACTCTGTCTGTTCACATCAATGGTATACTCTGTTCACACCAAATTGGTATACCCTGTCTGTTCACATCACCTATTTTTCATTTACGAAATGAGTCGTGTTGTTACCCTTTTGGAAATAAATCGCTTATTGTAACACTATTTTGTTATTGGTCCTAATGAGTCGTTGTTGTTAGATAAAGTCTTATATACATATAACGGGGATTTCTTGGATGAGGATATTAACTGTTCATACCAGGTATGTCACGTGTCTCAGACGGGGAGATTCATCGATCATACCAGGTAGGTCACGTGTCCCAGACAGAGAGATCCACCGGTCATATCAGGTCGGTCACGTGTCTCAGACGGGGAGATTCACAGATCATACCAGGTATGTCACGTGTCTCAGACAGAGAGATTCACCGGTCATATAAGGTATGTCACATGTCTCAAACAGAGAGATTCGCGTGTCATATCATGTATGTCACGTGTCTCAGACACAGAGATTCACCGATCATACCAGGCAGGTCACGTGTCTCAGACGGACGGATTAACCGGTCATACCAGGTATGCCACGTGTCTCAGACGGAGAGATTCGCCTGTCATACCAGGCACGTCACGTGTCTCAGACGGAGATTCGCGATACCATGTATGTCTCGTGTCTCAGGCGGAGAGATTAGCATGTCATACCATGTATGTCACGTGTCTCAGACAGAAAGATTAACCGGTCATACCAGGTATGTCACGTGTCTCAGACGGAGAGATACACCTGTCATACCAGGCACGTCACTTGTCTCAGACGGAGAGATTCGCGTGTCATATCATGTATGTCACGTGTCTCAGACACAGAGATTCACCGATCATACCAGGCAGGTCACGTGTCTCAGACGGACGGATTCACCGGTCATACCAGGTATGCCACGTGTCTCAGACGGAGAGATTCGCCTGTCATACCAGGCACGTCACGTGTCTCAGACGAAGAGATTCGCGTGTCATACCATGTATGTCTCGTATCTCAGGCGGAGAGATTAGCATGTCATACCATGTATGTCACGTGTCTCAGACAGAAAGATTAACCGGTCATACCAGGTATGTCACGTGTCTCAGACGGAGAGATACACCTGTCATACCAGGCACGTCACTTGTCTCAGACGGAGAGATTCATCGATCATACCAGGCATGTCACGTGTCTCAGACAGGGAGGTTCACCGGTCATACCATGTATGTCACGAGTCTTATCAGCAAAATTACACTAATGCCTCACCTATGTTTGGAGCTGACGCCAGCTGTCATTCAGGGTGTAACAAGTCCTGAGTGACGGAAAATCATACGATAACTTATTGAAAGAGTAACAAGGGATCGCTAGGGTATTACAAGTCCCTAGTGATAAGCTTTTAAACAAGTACCGCATTATTCTCACCTCTAAGAAAGAGGTAGGAAGGGAAAACTCACATTGTCAGTTTCATTATTTTCTGTATGGTTCACCTGTATCCGCATGAGTGAGTATTTCTCGACACTAGGGAAGTCTTGGCTTAATATTGATATCAGTCTGTCATCATCCATATGTAATAGACACAGGGATTATTTTTGAAGGTGATAAAGAAAGATGTATATCGAAGTTTATCTTAAGTTCAGATAAATATTATAATTCAAAAAAATGTTTTCTGAGAAGACGAGGAAAAATTGAAAGTATAAAGTATGGTTTTACAACTGGATTACTCAATTTCCAGTGTCAGATCTAGAGAAGGAACGAAATATTGGATACAAGGGAGGTAACTGTTATAGACCTAAAGAAAAGTGGAGAAACTACTGTACATTAGTTTGTTGTAAGTTATGAATTTAATATTTTCAGATGAAGCCACTTTGATGTGAAATGAATAAAGAAATAGCTTCAGGAAATCACACTGTTTTAGACAAAAAGATGGGTATGTGTATCATTCCGTGACGAGGATATTTTAAAATTAGGCCATCAGTGTAAAATATGTGAAAATCAACTAATTATGACGTCATGGTTATGAATATGCATGTATAAAGTACAATTAAAATTGACCCTTTCAACTGTATCATCGACTGAATTAACACATTGATTACATTTAATTATATCCTCTTTATTGCAGGTTTGTTACCACGGTCCACTGAACAAGTTCCTGTCGTGGTTATATAATCACGATGACCTATGGAATGGGATAAGGTGTGTAATGGACTGAGGTTGCTAACGATATATTACCCTCATATTTTGTGTTGTTGTGAGAGATGTGAAGTATGCAGTGAAGGCGAACTGTAGATGTCGCCTGTCGATATAATTATCATTATTGTGTAGTTGTGTGTATGTGTACTTTGAGAACTATAAGTTCAGTGTATTTGGATGGTATCGTATTGTTTAGTCACTTAAAGCCTTACAGGTCATCAGTATAACAGCTGAATACATATTAATACAATGCACATGTACAGGCTGTTATAACACACACACACTATATTCAGACATCATATAACAATAACTTGCATTGTACAAGAAGAGAAGAGAGGAGACAGACTGAGGGACAGTTGCGGACACGTAAGAGTACATGAGTAGTGCAGGACAATACCATATAAACAGACTGGAGATAGATAACAGATGATACATGGTAATTAGATAACACACATTAGGCTTAAAATGTTGAACGTAATAATGAACTTGATTAAGATATATGCCTCGAAAACGAAGGTCTATTCTATTACGTACTGTTGGTAATTGTACGAGTTTACAAGACGACGGGCGGTTCCAATAATACCTTATATAATAAATTACTCACTGGCCGAGAAATCGCCAATAAATTTATATATGGACATCTTCTTAGGAATTTATACCATCATAAGTATGTATTTACATTCTGAGTGTTGTTTCTCTAAAAAAATCAAAACATTAGACTGTGGAAACATTATGAATACAGCCATTCAAGTGAAACGATCAGCTGATCTCACATACAAGATTTTTAGTTATATTAAAACGCCAAAAACTTTTTGTAGTAAGAGTAGGCTCCCCTTGTTCTACCAGCACGGTACTTTGTCCACATGAAAAAACTAATAAAATTTGGTATCAGCTGAAGACTTGGAAATTTGATATAGATAGCTGCTAATAGACGTCGGGATATTCTGGACGTTCCAAAATACAACCAAAGTGTTCCGTATAAAAGCCAAGGACCTAACAAATTACAATTTCGGTTGTACATAAATATGATTGCGAGGAGACAAAACTCAGCTGCACAAATATAGGTGTGAACGGAAAGGGAATTCTCATATACATAGATAATATTGGAAAAAGAGGGACCTCAGCTGAACTAAGATAGAATTGTAAAGAGAAGGAACTCACCTGTACATAGATATGATTACGAGGAGAGGGAACTCACCTGTTAATTCACCTGTATATAGATAGAATTGTAAGGAGAGGGAACTCACCTGTAAATTCACATGTATATAGATAGGACTGTAAGGAGAGGGAACTCACCTGTATATAGATAGGACTGTAAGGAGAGGGAACTCACCTGTATATAGATAGGACTGTAAGGAGAGGGAACTCATCTACATATAGATAGGACTGTAAGGAGAGGGAACTCACCTGTATATAGATAGGATTGTAAGGAGATGGAACTCACCTATGTTTCAAAGTCTTCCTAAATATCTCTTTGTGTGGGAATGCTACTGTATTTCTGATTGGTTTTAAGTTAGATTTGGCTAGTGTTGGGTAATAATCTTATCCTAGTGTACTGTTGCTGGTCGTCCACGTGTGGAGTGTGATAGCTATTTCCGGTGTTGCCAGTGTGAGTTCTAGATGTAATGTTTAATGCTTATCCATACAGTGCTTGATATATCCTAAGATATATAATGAAATGATGATGTTTATTTATAATGTTTGATGTTTACATTGTTTACAAGGGTGTGATCTGTATCGTATCATAAACTGGTGTGGGGTTGGATCTAAATGAGGCGACCTATAGGATATCATTTATGTAAGTAATTATATAATGTGTTTTTGAATCGTGTCGATTAAGTGAAGCAGGAGAACAGGACTAATGAGTTTATCCCCTTATGTTTACGTGTTCCTTTGATAATGTACGGACTGATAAATGTATCTAAGTGGATGTGCACGGGGGACACGGTAAATACGTCTGTTCTGTCTGCTAATGTTTGCGCTGATTGAGGGGCCTACTAGATATATACGGAGTGGAGGGGAGATATTTGACATTTTAAACTGAGAGTGCGGCTGATTATAAACATGACGATCGATGTTTTAGATCACATACCCTAATTATCAAATATATGACTGGTACCACTTGTCAAATTTGTCTGCGCCCAGTAACTAACTGACCAGGTATACCAGTTCGTTAATCAGATTACGTAATGAAAAAGACAATAATTTGAGTTATGGAGTCTTCAAAGGTACTGAATGTCAAAACGTCGCACATGAGAATAATAGGACAAGGTATATGGTATAAACATTGTTTACGGTAAGGTGGATACGGTAATTTACCATTTAAACTACGTAAGAATCCTAAGTAACGGTAATTAGATAACATTTTCACAGTTTTTCACAAAAAACTTTTGATCTGTGGGCTTCAATATGATATACCTATTAATATGAGTTCTGAAACTTGTGTTCAAACCTATTCTTTTATTTGTATCTTACAGTCCATCCGTCCATCCATCCGTCCGTCCATCCATCCATTCATCGAAAATACCTACGCGATACCGTTACTTCAAAGACCAGGAGTAAGATACTCTTTATACGCATAAAGGAAAAATAAATAAATATATAAGTAAAGGCACGTCTATAAATATGGCAAAATCACATTTCAATTCGACATTTTTTGTAAGTATTATCAATATGGAAAGCCTGGAGTTTTTAAGACATCAATGAGTGATCGATAGTATGTGCACAACATCACTAAGAAAGGATTCAGTGAGTGTTATTCCTGAGGCCCGCATTACTCACGTCCATGGACTTATAATACAACACAAACATGGCCATTTAAATATATAACCTTACTACTTGATCTTGAAATGTATTAACGTGCATTACGAAAAAGTCCCACCGTCGGCAAATAAAAAAACGGAATGAGTGCTATAGATGGCTTTGTAATGTTTTTGGAGGAATGTTTTATTGAAACTAAATCCTTTTGAATGCATTTTGTAATTATTTTAAAGAGTTGAATATTTCTTTTTACGTCAAACATAAAATTCCCATTAAATATTTCCTGTCCATTGGGTCGTGTAATACTTTCGGCTCATGAGAAATCATTTAACATTAGAAGGGTTTCAGGTGCAGCGATAGAAATGAAAACATTTACATAATAAGATCGATATGTTCATATAAAGCATTGTTACAAGAAGAATGTTTCTGTAATTTACGTTTTCTAGTGACACTGATGCACGACCTCAATATCACTGCATCAATGCATGGGCCATTGGTAAAGTATTGAGCAATAAAACGAAGCAGCTTACCCAAACTTCCAAATTGAGTATTGATGTAATTGCTGTTTTTGGTGAAAGGTTGAAGTTGGATGTTTGATCATATTACATTTTGTTTAAGTTTGAAATTCAAATTAGAGTCTTATATAGTACACAATAAAATTCAGTTAGCAAGTTCTATACATTGCCCCCTGTATAGAAGTATGATTAGTAATATCGGTGTACTTTCTCCGACATTCATGTGTTCTAGAAAGAAAGGAAGTTCTGATTTGATTGAATGTATTTTATCCTGGGTATGAAAAACTAACCTAATTTTCGATGATAATTACTACTGCTTCAGAAATATATGACTCTGTCGTAGTAGGACGAAACACTAATATCTAATACGTGTATATGAATAGGGCCTGTGGTGATGAGATTTCAAAATGAAGTTGTGAGAAGGACACATGAAGATTTAGTCGGCTTTATAGAAACTTCTAATAATCGACTTTTAGAGTGTTTATAGTGATGTATAAAATGTAGTATGTATCGTTCACAATAGTTTCTACCTTACTGTACATAGAGTTCTATAATGCAGAATTAAGATAAAAGGCTATTGTATGTCATATAGTGGTAATATCGCATTATATATATATAATTAACACGATAAAGTGTTTATATCACGCTATAATTATAATTGACATCATATAGCGGTAATATAACGATAAAATTATAATTGACATCATATAGTAGTAATATCACGATAAAATTATAATTGACATCATATAGTGGTAATATCACGATAAAATTATAATTGACATCATATAGCAGTAATATAACGATATAATTATAATTGACATCATATAGTGGTAATATCACGATAAAATTATAATTGACATCATATAGTGGTAATATCACGATAAAATTATAATTGACATCATATAGCAGTAATATAACGATATAATTATAATTGACATCATATAGTGGTAATATCACGATAAAATTATAATTGACATCATATAGTGGTAATATCACGATATAATTATAATTGACATCATATAGTGGTAATATCACGATAAAATTATAATTGACATCATATAGTGGTAATATCACGATAAAATTATAATTGACATCATATAGCAGTAATATAACGATATAATTATAATTGACATCATGTAGTGGTAATATCACGATATAATTATAATTGACATCTTATAGTGAAAGGGCTGCTTACGGAGCAAGCCCTAAAGATAACAAGCGCGAAAAAATAAAAAGTGAAAAAAAATCACATATACTATCAATCATGAGGTTGTGACACGGAATTGTAATTTTCCAGTTATGCTTTGCGCCAATGACAGATAGCAACAAATCGTCTCGCTCACCAGAACGCTTCATCACGTGGGTAGACAATAAGAGTTTGACTGAGCACGACTACACGATTAGTATCTTACTCGGAAAACATGCAGAGATTGTCCGAAAGGATAACTTAGGGGAAAAAAACAAGAACTAGTTAGGAACACAACAATCATAATGTTCAAAGGAGGTAATGTGTCGAAAACTTTAGCTTAAATGAATATTGTTGCCAAATATTTCGTCACGTTTGTTTACCACAATGAAATACATAAGTTGCGATGTTATCATACTTCGTTCGCTCCAAATGGCTGCGCCGTTATTCATATTTATTACTATAAAGTCTATTGGCACTTCTTTGTTTGAATGGAATATTTGTTTACGTATTCCCTGGTGAGTGGATCGCTGTCATTCAATGATGTAATCAAAAGATTGACTGAAGCATCATAGCACATTCAGATATCTTACAATGTATGCAAACAACAAAATTAAAAACGGATTTATCAGGGGACATGATCTCATAGTATATAAGATGTAGCGCGGTCTTTGACGTCAGGTTGCTTGACGTTACTCATGACAACAAGGTGACGTCATTTTTAACAGGTTGTTTTACGTAGTATATGACAGTTGTTATGTTACGTTATGTTGTTATCCTGTAGGATCGCTTATAAAACTGCCTTTATATACCAATTACAGAATACCAGAGATGTACACGGGAATTGTTTGATGGAAACCGTCTTATTCAGCCTTCGCTTCATATGATGTTACGAACTGGAAATCGACTAATTTCGATGCAGTCATTGTAACGCGACGCTCCGGCTTGTCTGAAATAGGAAAGTTATAACCATCACCGGAAAAGTCATATCATCACCGGAAAAGTTATATCATCACCGGAAAAGTTATATCATCACCGGAAAAGTTATATCATCACCGGAAAAGTCATATCATCACCGGAAAAGTCATATCATCACCGGAAAAGTTATATCATCACCGGAAAAGTCATATCATCACCGGAAAAGTAATATCATCACCGGAAAAGTAATATCATCACCGGAAAAGTCATATCATCACCGGAAAAGTTATATCATCACTTGAGAAGTCATATCATCACCGGAAAAAGTTATATCATCACCGGAAAAGTCATATCATCACCGGAAAAGTAATATCATCACCGGAAAAGTCATACCATCACCGGAAAAGTCATATCATCACCGGAAAAGTCATATCATCACCGGAAAAGTTATATCATCACCGGAAAAGTCATATCATCACCGGAAAAGTTATATCATCACCGGAAAAGTTATATCATCACCGGAAAAGTCATATCATCACTGGAAAAGTCATACCATCACCGGAAAAGTCATATCATCACTGGAAAAGTTATATCATCACCGGAAAAGTCATACCATCACCGGAAAAGTCATATCATCACCGGAAAAGTCATATCATCACTGGAAATGTAATATCATAATTGGAAAAGTTATATCTTCACGGGTAAAAATATTTCTTACATCAGTGTTGATATTAATTTTGAGAAAATTATGAATTCCTATATTTAACTGTCAAGAGTGTAATAAACCGAGTGTAGTGTCTTTTTGAGTCAGTGCCTTTAGGAAATAGCTATCATATCGAATGCATATCATAAGGACAAAATTGATATCGTAAGTAATATCATAGAATTATTGTTACACTGGGTAATTATCACGAGGCGGATCCCTCATTCTTAAACCCATGTTAATTGAAATCTCTTAACCTTTCTGTTATATCAATGAGTTATACACAATATCCGTATTTCTTAAACTGCCAGTGAATTCTGCCTGTTAATCCGTATATCCAGAATTTAATCTTATTTTTGTTCCATGGTGTTAAAGGTGCACTGATTGACACGTGTCAGCATGGACAAAACTTTGAATAACCAATATTTGTCAACTTGAAGGTAAACGTATTAGATCTCTCAATTTCCGACTAACACAATTTGATAATTTATGTTTTCGAGTATTGATGTTTATGAGAATATTAAAAGATATTTCCTTTAATTACTTTCCCGTCAAACTGGACGTAAGTTCTTAGAAGTATATATATTACAGCCCAGCGTAACCTTCTATTATAAAAACTTAATAGCTTCACAGCCTAATCCTATATCTGTATTAAAACAAGATTCTTTTATATTATACACACGTTTGCAGGATTTATTAAAAAGACATATTGATTTTGTTAAAAAGAATTACACATGATGAATCCTGTCATGAACTCTGAAAGGGATCATCTTATGATTCAGAACGGTACAGGTTACACCACAGTCTAATTGCTTAGAGTTATATCTTAATAAGATTCCATCTACACAAAGATATATAGCTAGTAAGTGTTTATTACATCTTATGATTCAGAACGGTACAGGTTACACCACAATCTAATTGCTGAATTTTATATCTAAATAAGATTCCATCTGCACAAAGATATATAGGTAGTAAGTGTTTATTACATCTTTTGTTTCAGAACGGTTCAGGTTACACCACAAATGCTGAGTTTTATATCTAAATAAGATTCCATCTACACAAAGATATATAGGTAGTAAATGTTTATTACATCTTTTGTTTCGTTTTTGTTTCAGCTCATCTAGCCCGAATGACCAAGTGAGCTAAACGATTGAGTCGATTTTGACCAAAATTAATGTGAAACATCTTTAAGTTAAGACATACATTTTTAATGAATGATAGGTTTGGGCTCCGAGAGACCTGATAGACGGGACCAAATAAGGGAAACTCTGTTAAAATCTACCCTCTGTAGGAATGACAGGATTTCATCAAAAGTTCAGTCTTAATTGAAAAGCTACAATTAATTTCACTTTAATATGAGGAGTGAATCATTCTAATAATTATATGACACATTTTATCCCTTCGATATACAACATCAACAATCAGCTGACAATACTGACGGAGAAATATATGTTTGATTATTTTTCCTTGCCTCTGACCGGCAGCTTTAGTATCTAATTAATTAATTTTGACTAAACTCATCCTTCATGACTCGTGTATCTAAACGCCCTATCTTATATCGCCGTGTCTTTGATGATGTAATCTCGTCATATTTCATATGTGTGACACACTTATCTATGTGTCGGAATTCGTATGATATAAATGTTCTTCTCCCAAATGTTTTCATCATTGTGTGAATACATGTAATGAAAATATCCATTTTATAGGAATATATAAATAGTGTTTGGTTTTGTTTTATTTTTTTTCGTGATTTATTTATTTCCGCGTAGTACACTAATTGAGGCGGATGACACCTGATCTAGCTCTATATGCGCATAATAACACCCACCTACCCCACTAACGAGCACTGCGAGCACCAGCTATAAAGCGATGTTTTGTAATTATTCGACAAACAGACTAACATTTTTATGGTGCGAGTGTATTGGTGTGATTCAGACATTAACACTCTGTATCGATCCTTTCTCATTGTCCAGGTTATATAAACAATTCATTATGCGAGATTCCCTAAATAATTTCAATACCTAAAATAGAACAATGAGTACCTGTTAATTTGTATAATTAATGAAAGGATCGTAAATTGCATTCTCTCAGTACATCAGTGTAGCTTACATCGAGAATTCCTTAATTGTGATCATGATATAGAACCGTACACGTTTGCGGTTCCATCTCGAACATATTTGGCATTTACGGTACGAAAATGCTACAGAAACGGTACGGTACGGTACGTAAGATGACGCAATCGGCACGGACATCTCCGAAGTGCTACGGATGGCGCTTAAGAAACACTGGGAAAATCATCTGGTTTTTACAAGAATTAGAATGTCTTTTGATCTTATGAAAAACAATGATTCTCACAATTCAACATACTTGAGTTATTTTGTTATTAGTTTGATCCGAACAGCATCTGGAACACATGGAATAGAAGTTCTTGTAACACAACCAGTAGAAGTGATGTTTCGATGACTATACGGTCACCTTCATCTTATAACACAACCAGCAACAGTGGCGTTTCGATGTCTATATCGTTACCTTCATCAGACAAAATACGGCCAAACGCTCTAATATTGTACTGGTTGTGCTATAAGAATTTATTCTTATTCTATTGACATTACCAACCTGAAGAAAATATCTTCATAATATCTGGAACATATATGTAGATGATGTATGTGAAAGAATTAGCGTAACTAGTATGTAACGTGTGTCAAATTGTCTCCTCATTTTAATATACTCAATGATTGAAATATTGGTATCCATGGCAACAGTGTACCACAGCAGGTTACCCATTGTCTACTTAAAACTGTAACGATACCTATGACCATACCGTTATTTCACCTCCTTTCGAAAAAGAGTGTAAGAATTATGACGTCACCCATATGCATATATACGTGTTTTTAAATGCATACATACAATAGAAAATGGAATGATAAACACAATATTTAAGAAAAATATATTTTACAACGATTATTAAAAAAATATTTGATTTTTTCTGAAGTAAAGGGAGGTTAGCAATATAAACAACAATTTCCATTAAGACATTAAGTTTTCTAAAACCTGTATTATCAATATAGCCAGGGATGTAGATAACATTTATCTACGTCCCTTACATAGCAAAACTCTACAGGAAACAAAACCCAAACAGAATTTGTCTTGATAGTAATGGACACAAGTTGACAGTGGTTTCGCTGCAAACACTGACCACGCTGACCGCGAGGACCAAGGTGACCAGTTCGGACCAATCTGATAGGTCATTAACATAGATATATTGACTCACATCAACAAATGTCATGACCAATATATGTTAATATATATCCACCAAGCATGATAATGTTGTTTCTATACTATAGCACTCGTAAAGTTTGGTGTCACGTAGGCAACATGCCGTACTATAAAATATACGTCCCCTGAAGAAAAACAAACATAAACTGACTTAGACACAATAAAAACACGTAGTGTTAGTACAACAGTACTTGAAGAGCTTCCGTCTAGTGTACTGACGTACAGACAACAAACAGTACACACAGTGTTAGTACAACAGTACTTGAAGAGCTTCCGTCTAGTGTACTGATGTACAGACAACAAACAGTACACACAGTGTTAATGCAACAGTACTTGAAGAGCTTCCGTCTAGTGTACTGATGTACAGACAACAAACAGTACACACAGTGTTAATACAACAATACTTGTAGAGCTCTTCTGAGACAAAGAAAGGTGTTGTTTTATGAAGACAATAGTAAACCAATTATATTCATTTCATCCTCATTGGTAAGCTTACGTCTACCATGCTTGGTTTTGAAAATACTTGACATATGTATGTACATTTGCCATGTGTACTTGTCTCAAAGTTGGTTGTTGTCTTGGAGTAAATAGTGAGTGGTCTTAAAGTGGGTAGTTGTCTTTGAAAGTATGAGTTGTGGGTAATTTTCTCAAAGTGGGTTCTTATCACGACGTGGGTAGTTGTCTTAGAGTGGGGTGTTGGCTTAGGAGTGGGTATTTGTCTTGAAGTGGGGTGTTGACTTGGAGTAGGTAGTTGTCTTGGAGTGGGGTGTTGACTTGGAGTGGGTATTTGTCTTGGAGTGGTGTGTTGAATTGGAGTGGATAGTTGTCTTGGAGTGGGGTGTTGACTTGTAGTGGGGTGTTGACTTGGAGTGGGTATTTGTCTTGGAGTGGTGTGTTGAATTGGAGTGGATAGTTGTCTTGGAGTGGGGTGTTGACTTAAAGTGGGGTGTTGACTTGGAGTGGATAGTTGTCTTGTAGTGGGGTGTTGACTTGGAGTAGGTAGTTGTCTTGTAGTGGGGTGTTGACTTGGAGTGGGTATTTGTCTTGTAGTGGATAGTTGTCTTGTAGTGGGTTGTTAACTTGGAGTGGGGTGTTGACCTGGAGTGGATAGTTGTCTTTGAGTGGGGTGTTGACTTGGAGTGGATAGTTGTCTTGGAGTGGGGTGTTGACTTGGAGTGGATAGTTGTCTTGTAGTTGTGTGTTGACTTGGAGTACATAGTTGTGTTGTAATGGGGTGTTGACTTGGAGTGGGTAGTTGTCTTGTAGTTGGGTGTTGATTTGGAGTGGGTAGTTGTCTTTGGGTGGGGTGTTGACTTGACACACAGGTAAATACGGATAAACTAACATTCCTTAAAATATACGAACATTGTATATAAAAGATAAAGTATACATATATAGACGATTACATATACGTATATAGTCGATAACATAGACGTATATAGTCGATGACATATAGTCGATAACATATACGTATATAGTCGATAATATATAGTCGATAACATAGACGTATATAGTCGATAACATTTAGTCGATAACATATACGTATATAGTCGATAACATTTAGTCGATAACATATACGTATATAGTCGATAACATATACGTATATAGACGATGACATTTAATCGATAACATATACGTATATAATCGATAACATATACGTATATAGACGACAAGATAAGATAAATTCCACTTTCTCTTTAATCTTCTGTCAGATAAGGCTTTCACAACATCTAGTTCAGCAGCTGTTTTATTTATTTCCCACGATGATCGTTTATACAGAGGTGACTGAGGTGGAGGTTCACAGATTTTATATAGAATAGAGATTATATAATTTAATTCTGGCATGCGTACAATTGTAAAATGATTGTTATATCGAGGAATCTTTTGAAGATATTTTGGGTTAATCACACTGTGGACAGCTATTGATATTACTTGTAGGATTTCTGTTCCTAAATATCACGAGCAATTTGGACAAGGTCATGGACAAGGACAACGGTCATGACAGCACGTGGTATCTGGTCTCTCTCCAGCTCGCCCCTAGTATCGATCGAAAAGGTAGATTATGTACCTTGTACATTACGTATCTAGCTTGGGAGGTACTTAACGTAAACAATATACAATGTACGTTTTCAGTTACATCTCTATTCTATAAACAGAATGAATAAATAAACAAATAAATAAAATAAATGCATAACAAAATAAATAATGAAATAAAATAAAATAAATAAATAAATGAACGAATAAATAAACGCCCCTTCACCAATCTAACAGGTGAACACGGAGTTATTGCTGTCTAGGCCTGTTTGTTGAGGACGGAAGTCCATTAACATTGCTGATGAAGCTGATTGCATTGAACTGCTCTGGTCTATAGAGTAGCACTATCATCTATTAATTATATCTCATTATCTCTAACGGCTCTGATACCAATCTGTTTGTAGTCATTTGGTCTCGTCAGAGGGTTTCAAATCTATCTAACGTATGGAATCGGTAAAGCTGAATTAGACTTATCCCAAAGGTAGTAATCACATCTACACATTTGCTCGTGATCTTGGGTCATTTTGTGGGGTTGGGCGTGTTGACGGTGGTAGATAGTTGGGGAGGTCTTGTAGTACCTGAGAGCTGACGTAATTAACAGCAAGCAGGAAAAAAATTGATATCTGTTTCAGTCTGTCCGTCCGTATGTCCGTCTGCCTCTGTGTATTCCGTTCTGTATACGTATCGAACCACTAACTTCGGATCGCCAGCTGATGTAGCAAATTCGGATGTTTTACCGATCGATTACGGTCCATGTATAGAGGGGTATCTTACATTGTGATATATATTCCATGTCAAACTACGGGGAATGTGGTATTATGGTTAGGTCTAACTGTCATAAGGTGACGTGATGGCGTGACTAAAACAATAATTTACACATCTGGTCGACATATTTCATCCTCGAGGCGACATGATTCATCCTCGAAGCAATTCTCCTTTCAGTAGGTAGATTTAAGATCAGAGACCCTCAAGTTGACCGGCAATAAAAAAGTAAGTCCTGTTTGTTACGTTAAATGCCCCGGTAGTTGATATGATTGTCAAGCCTAATTCATTTCCTTTTAAAACGCCAAGTTTCTTACAGGTAACGTTTGTGTCACTCATTAACATTCCAACGGTGTTAAGAGAATTTATCTTTCATGTGATAACATGGCCAGATCTACATAACGCTATCTTATTCACCATAGATCGGTTTAAAATCGATTTATGTCGTAAATATATGTACAGCTGACCCGAATTTATTTATAATTCAGTATATAATGTCAGATGGTCCAGATCTTTAAGAGAAATAAGAAGTTCAAACTCCAGTTCCTATCGAACGCGTCGAACGCTTGTCGTACTAAGTGGAAACTTAAAGTAGATAGTGCGTGGAAAAGTTTCACAGAATCGACCGAGACCTTTGACCGTTTGGTTTCCGAAGAAAAAAACATTGACTTGCAAAATATCATCCGTTTAAGCTTTTAGGTGAGAAAAAAGTATACTTAAAGGCGTGCATATTCTCAGATATACTTGACAAACGTATAGATTAACAATTTTAAACTTATGTTGCATTAAAAGATCATTGTACACGATCAAGACAAGACTCGTATGGTTTTCTGTACACCAACTTTCCGGTTTAAGGCATGGCTTTTCCATAAGCGATAAGATATACCGTAACACAGAGTGTGCCAAAGTATTCCGATTTCTTATTTCACATTATCAGAAACACTAATTGTATAATTATGATTGAATGTGTATGGAATGTCCTTTAGAAATGGATGTATAAATACACCACCATATCAAAGTCACAAAACAGTTCTGAATGATTGACCTTCATGATGAAATTGAGCTCACTATTTCACATCAAGACTATTTTTCAAAATTGATATCGTAAAGATAATTAATCTTCTATCGACTATATTTCCAAATTTAGGTATTGTGGATTTTTCCCTCAAGGCAAATCAATACAGGTGACCTCGCGTCTTGGAGCTCCTCTCCTGGTGGTAAAACGTTATGTTTTTCGATAATCCTAGATAGAATCGAGTAGTGTTGTCATATCCGTGATCCGTGATTAAATCCTGTTTTAAAAGTTCCTTCTATAAACCGTTTGTCATATGGATATGTACATGTATCTACCCACAGAATAACTGATTGACAGAGTGACGTCTCCAGGCAGTACTTCCTCTATGTTATTATACAAGTACTTCTCTATGTTTTTGTTTTCAAAGCTGATTTATTTAACGTAGTTACAGTCTAACAATCGAGGTGTGTGGCAAAATCCAATTCATTTACAAAAACGACTTGGGTATTTCAAGGATTTTGTTTCAGATCAATTTGATGTTGACCGACTCTGTAAATTCTGTTGACTTTCTTATTCTTTCTTATCATTTGCCCTTCGGTCGTCATTGATGTCTTTTAGGATCAACTTTAGATTGCGGAACTCCCTTCCTTAAGTGTTCAGTGTGGCGTATTTTGTTTTTATTTTCTTAAATATCTTTATTTCAAACGTTTTGCCTCGTATACTTTTAAAGTGACCTCAAAATTGTTTACTTTCGTTTATTATCAATTTTTGAACAGGTTCTCTGAGCTTCAATGACCTGCATTAGAATAGTTTTCACCTGAATGTTTTCATAAGAGTGGTAAATAGAAATGAGTTTACAGGGAATTGAAGAAAATCAGCCATGCGATGCTAATAACTAACGTATGTACACTGAATAACGTTAGATTTCTATTTAACGGTGAGTAACAAAACCTAATAATCACCCGAACGACTGCGAGAAAAAAATTTCTTGAAACTGTGTATCTATATATTAATGTTACAGGTAAACAGCAATAGACAGAAGCACGACAAACGGTCATTCCTTTGTTTGAACCACAAGAATAAGCCGGTGTTTAAATTGAAGATTGGAGTAATTTTTGTCCCTAAAATATACAAAGTCTAACATTGCAGCGCCCTTTTTCTTGTTATGTAACTTGCACTAATTTTGCAGGTGCCCGAGTGTCATTGATGGGGCTTGTTACAACATAAACAATCACAATACAAAACTCACTACCACTAATCAATGATATATTCCACAATCTTACCAGTGGTATATTACAATTGGCTATGCGTTTTATTGTTTTCTAGAAGATAATATTTAATTATAATTTTGTCATCGATTGACAATTGACATTCTTTGCCGGCGTTTAAGAATTTCTTATTTTTCGTAAATAAAAGAGAGTGACATCATTCCTTTGTTGGCTCCATCGTCCATTGGCCACGGATGTTGTGAGAATGTATAACTCCACTAAATCTCTCTGATATATGTTCTGTTGCCGGTTTCTCTCTGTTACGACCGTATGATGGTAAGTAAAATTCAGCAAAACATTATGCACATGGACCCCATCATCGCGGTTACCCATTGGCTCTGGCATATCAAGATAGCTTTCATGACCGGCTGCCTGAATATATTTGATGAAATGACTGGTGTATCGCAAAAAACCGGAAGTGGGGCCATGCGCGATTTGGGATGGATGTGTTTCAGTGTTTTGTGACGACATCACTATTTGTGTGTCTCATTCTGCTTTTTTTCTATGTGTGTGACATCATCAATATATGTATTTCTGATTAGTTTACAGAACGTCATAAATTATGCATTAGCATTCTTGTAAGATGTGTATTATTATCACATAACAGTTGATATTTGTTATAGAAATTGGAGCGAATTTCAGACAATGAAAAACAACGTTCTATATTGCACATGTGCAGTACGAAATGTATCGCACATCTGCTTTCGTAATATATACCATTAATAAAAAAAGCTAATACACATTCCAAACCCTAACACACTCTGATATAATGTATAAGGTATCACACAGTCCCGACCCTAACACATACTCTGGTATAATGTATCGGGTATCACACAGTCCCAACCCTAACACACACACACACTCTTATAATGTATAAGGTATTACATAGTCTCAACCAACCTAACTGAGGCTAAATGAGGCTAACATAAGCTAACAAAGGTTAACAGAGGCTAACAGTGACTAACAATGGCTAACTGAAGCTAACAAAGGCCAACCATAGCTAACAAAAGCTAATATAAGATGAAGGAGGCTAACCATTGACTACCAAAAGCTAACAGAGGCTAACAGAACTAATGGAGGCTAACCATTGACTACCAAAACCTAACAGAGGCTAACAGAACTAATGGAGGCTAACCATTGACTACCAAAACATAACAGAGGCTAACAGAACTAATGGAGGCTAACCATTGACTACCAAAACCTAACAGAGGCTAACAGAACTAATGGAGGCCAACCATTGACTACCAAAACCTAACAGAGGCTAACAGAACTAATGGAGGCCAACCATTGACTACCAAAACCTAACAGAGGCTAACAGAACTAATGGAGGCCAACCATTGACTACCAAAACCTAACAGAGGCTAACAGAACTAATGGAGGCCAACCATTGACTACCAAAACCTAACAGAGGCTAACAGAACTAATGGAGGCCAACCATTGACTACCAAAACCTAACAGAGGCTAACAGAACTAATGGAGGCCAACCATTGACTACCGAAAACTAACAAAGGCTAACAGAAGCTAGCAGAGGGTAACAGAGGCTAATATGGGGCTAAATGAGGCTAACAGAATCTAACAGATTCTAACAGACGGTGGTTGTTTGTGATTGTAGAACACAAACCTCTGGGGACATAACCCACTTACCTGTGGATTATCCTTGCCTTAACAACGCTTAACAATTAGACACAGTTATGTCAAGAGTTTACACTCGTAACGACACTGAATTATAACCAATGTGTCCCTTTAAACTTCGATCTCTATCAAACGTTTATGATTTACATTTAGTTGGAAGATGTCGGTCTACATAAACAATAAGGATGACCTTAAATAAAACAATATGTAAGCTATTTATAGATATAACTTTCTGTACAATGTCTCTGTAAGTTCATTTAAAATGTCAACATAATATTTTGATAATCACAATTGAAGTTTTTTTTTATGATGAAACATCATTTTTGTATTCATTTGTTAGAAATTGTCCTTTAGTTTTGTTTTTTCTGAATGTGTCGTCTATATCCAACTGTATATTTTGAAACGCATTTCAAATGCTCACTTTTACATGCTGTCGTAAAGACTGAAAAAATCACTGACGGTAAAAATATACCTTTTTATTTGAATTGAATTCATTGGGAATCTCGATGAATTATTTATCGATAAAGTGATATATTACTCCAACATATATATAGATCGCTACCTCTTAACAACAGACTTGGCAGGTGTGCACGGACATCAAAAGAATTGGAATAGAGGACGGGGGGAGGGGGACCTGTTGTGGATTTTGTAAAGGTATGTGTAACGTTCGTAGTGGGCAACACAGCAACATTCAACGGTGACTTGGTTTGTTCTTTGTGATGAAGCAATTCAGTGTAGACTGTTATTATTTCACATTCCGACCTGCATTTATTGAACTTTCAATACCAGATCGTGTGTTTTTATCATGCAAGCCCACTGATACAGGTAGATCAACCAAAATCACACAAGGCGTTCTGAGATGACAGGGAACATACTTTTAAATCAAAATGTAGGGTTAAATAAAGTATGTAAGACGGACGGATGGACTAATTGTTTCTTTATCTATCACCTTGTGAACAGTCAAGGTCATTATGAGTAGTACCTGGTGGTTACCTCAATGAATAATATGCGGACGTCCGTCGCATGTAGTAAAGAGAAATTAGAGGAAAGTGTCATGCCGAAGGACACAACGATGGCACCACAAGCCTGTCCATTTTTTAGCTTCCTAAGGAACAGACATACAAGAAAAAAAACCACACACACCAATAGCTATGGGTATGAAAAAAATGACGAACGGAAATTGTTTTGGATTTTATCTTTTTGGTTATTCCCCTAGCATTGTTTGGGGTTTTGTTCAAAATTTTCACGATATACAAAGGGACGGATTTTAGATGAAGGGACGGGGAGATTGACGATGTAAATGGAGGCGGGTTTATGAGGAAGGAACAGGAAGATGGACGATGTGAATGGAGACGGATTTTAGAGGAAGGGACGGGGGAGGGACGATGTGAATGGAGACGGATTTTAGAGGAAGGGACATGGAGACGGACGATGTGAATGGAGACGGGTTTTAGAGGAAGGGACATGGAGACGGACGATGTGAATGGAGACGGGAGTCAGAATAAATGATATCCCCTTCCCCACTATAAGATTTATTTTATTTTAAATCACAAACTTAACGGATAACCTGCTGACTTATTTTTGCCTAATTAAAACTCGACATCGGGTACCTCTGTACGTTTTAAGGCGATAGATTATAACATTAGGTCTTCTTTTTCGTATAACCACATCAGTTACGTTGTGATATTTGAGGAGGTTCTACACACCGGTGATGCTCATCAGTTGATCGTCTGTTAGTTGTGTTGTAAGATCGTACACTGTACTGTGCAGTGGGTCATTAATCGATATTTGAATCACGTTTCAAATTTCTGAATACTATTCTGTAACAGATACACACAGGTGTGGAACACACATAAAGATTTCATGTAAAAACTCAGTGTACAGACATGTACTTCTGTATTTTTGTTTGTCTATCACAAACGTATTAAAACATATATCATATGTATGTTTCAAATCTTTGATTATTCACCATGTAAGTATATCGAGTTTCAAGATAAGAAACTTAAATGATCGCGTGTATACAAAAGAATTAAATGTATAAACTATCCTGTTTTGAAACTTTAGTATTGTACATTCAGTTGCATTGCATGACTAAACGTTCAGAACAGCCTTACGAGTATTTTGATATCCGGGACGGCATATATACGGATTTTATAGGAATATTTATTTTGAGATGAACCTCGACCAAAGCGTTTTCTGTGTGTACGACAGCACCTGTCTACAAACCACAAGTTTTCTGTGTGTACGACAGCACCTGTCTACAAACCACAAGTTTTCTGTGTGTACGACAGCACCTGTCTACAAACCACAAGTTTTCTGTGTGTACGACAGCACCTGTCTACAAACCACAAGTTTTCTGTGTGTACGACAGCACCTGTCTTCAACCCTAAAGTTTTCTGTGTGTATGTCAGCACCTGTCTTCAACCCGAATGTTGTCTGTGTGTACGACAGCACCTGTCTTCAACCCGCACGTTTTCTGTGTGTACGACATCACCTGTCTACAAACCACATGTTTTCTGTGTGTATGACAGCACCTGTCTACATCCCGAACGTTTTCTGTGTGTATGACAGCACCTGTCTTCAACCCGAAAGTTTTCTGTGTGTATGACAGCACCTTTCTTCAACTCGAAAGTTTTCTGTGTGTATGACAGCACCTGTCTTCAACCCGAAAGTTTTCTGTGTGTATGACAGCACCTGTTTACAACCCGAAAGTTTTCTGTGTGTATGACAGCACCTGTTTACATCCCGAAAGTTTTCTGTGTGTATGACAGCACCTGTCTTCAACCCGCAAGTTTTCTGTGTGTATGACAGCACCTGTCTTCAACCGCAAGTTTTCTGCGTGTATGACAACACCTGTCTACAAACCACAAGTTTTCTGTGTGTACGACATCACCTGTCTACAAACCACAAGTTTTCTGTGTGTATGACATGGTGTGTAAGATCACCTGTCTACAAACCACAAGTTTTCTGTGTGTATGTGAGCACCTGTCTTCAACCCGAAAGTTGTCTGTGTGTATGACACACCTGTGTGTGTAATTTTCTGTGTGTACAAACCCTGTGTGTGTGTATGACATCACCTGTCTTCAACACAAATGACATCACCTGTCTTTTTTCTGTGTGTATGTATCAAGTTTCAAGTTTTCTGTGTGTATGACAGCACCTGTCTTCAACCCGAAAGTGTTCTGTGTGTATGACAGCACCTGTTTACATCCCGAAAGTTTTCTGTGTGTATGACAGCACCTGTCTTCAACCCGCAAGTTTTCTGTGTGTATGACATACCTGTTTACAAATACTGTGTGTATGAAGCACCTGTCTTCAAAGTTTTCTGTGTGTACGACAGCACCTGTCTACAAACCACAAGTTTTCTGTGTGTACGACAGCACCTGTCTACAAACCACAAGTTTTCTGTGTGTATGTCAGCACCTGTCTTCAACCCGAAAGTTTTCTGTGTGTATGACAGCACCTTTTCTGTGTGTATGACAGCACCTGTCTACATCCCGAAAGTTTTCTGTGTGTATGACAGCACCTGTCTTCAACCCGAAAGTTTTCTGTGTGTATGACAGCACCTGTCTTCAACCCGCAAGTTTTCTGTGTGTATGACAGCACCTGTCTTCAACCCTAAAGTTTTCTGTGTGTATGTCAGCACCTGTCTTCAACCGCAAGTTTTCTGTGTGTATGACAGCACCTGTCTACATCTCAAAAGTTTTCTGTGTGTATGACAGCACCTGTCTACAACCCGAAAGTTTTCTGTGTGTATGACAACACCTGTCTTCAACCCTAAAGTTTTCTGTGTGTATGACAGCACCTGTCTTCAACCTGCAAGTTTTCTGTGTGTATGACAGCACCTGTCTTCAACCCTAAAGTTTTCTGTGTGTATGTCAGCACCTGTCTTCAACCGCAAGTTTTCTGCGTGTATGACAACACCTGTCTACAAACCACAAGTTTTCTGTGTGTATTACATCACCCGTCTTCAAAACAAACCCTTGTGTATGTATGGTATCACCCTGTCTACAACACAAACCCTTGTGTATGTATGGTATCACCCTGTCTACAACACAAACCCTTGTTTATGTATGGTATCATCCTGTCTACAACACAAACCCTTCTGTATGTATGGTATCACCCTGTCTACAACACAAACCCTTGTGTATGTATTTTCGGACTCGCCTACAGCCAATAAATTTTCTTTAGGTGTAGTAAGACCTGTATACAATCGTGTCCCTGTTTGTGATTGAATGAAATTTGATGAATTTAACGGAAATCAGTAGAGTGTTATTTGCTAAATTCAGATTGACGTCGATGCATTAAAATAATGTGTTTTTGCGACAAGTTATTTTCAGGATGACAATATACAGCTCTTCTATTATCTTAGAAACAATAATAATAACACCAACAGGATGGTAACTGCTGTCTGTAGGATGTCTTGCGTTTTGAAAATAGATCGCTTCGATCAGTACGTTAGGAAACAGACATATGAATTATTAATGTGATAGTAATCTTGATGGTTGGCGTGGCGTCCTACAAGAATCCACATCAGTGCTTGTTCTGGTATTTTTGTACAGATTTCATTGAGAACAAATTATAACAACCATTATACCGAGTAGAGATTTATACTGTTATGATATCATTATACTGAGGAGAGGTTTATACTGTTATAACATCAGTATACTGAGTAGAGATTTGTACATTTATAACATCAGTATACTGAGAAGAGATTTGTACTGTTATAACATCAGTATACTGAGTAGAGGTTTGTATTGTTATAACATCGGTATACCGAGTAGAGATTTGTACTGTTATAACATCAGTATACTGAGTAGAGATTTGTACTGTTATAACATCAGTATACCGAGTAGAGATTTGTACTGTTATAACATCAGTATACTGAGTAGAGATTTGTACATTTATAACATCAGTATACAGAGTAGAGATTTGTACTGTTATAACATCAGTATACTGAGTAGAGATTTGTACTGTTATAACATCAGTATACCGAGTAGAGATTTGTACTGTTATAACATCAGTATACCGAGTTGAGATTTGTACTGTTATAACATCAGTATACCGAGTAGAGATTTGTACTGTTATAACATCAGTATACAGAGTAGAGATTTGTACTGTTATAACATCAGTATACCGAGTAGAGATTTGTACTGTTATAACATCAGTATACCGAGTAGAGATTTGTACTGTTATAACATCAGTATACTGAGTAGAGATTTGTACTGTTATAACATCAGTATACCGAGTAGAGATTTGTACTGTTACATAATCATTACATCTATTATAGTTGAATACCGTTATTATATCATTATACGAATAAGGATTTGTACTGTTTCTTTTCATTATTTTGAATAAAGTATTTAGTATACCAGACCATGTCATTGTTTATGCAGATTTTTGTAAGTGCCTTTATTTTCTGTATTTTCAATTTTTGTTCATTTTACAAATATACAAAATTTTGAGCCTTAATTCATGATTTTAGAGTGTGAACAGCCTGTATTTATCATTTAACAAATCGAAACGAAAGTAGCACAATTGGAAGAATTGGAGTTTCCAATATAGAATATCTTATATTATGTACAGTAAACACTTAATATATTTAGTTATCAAAATAAGATGTTATACTGACTAGAATGATTCAAATGCTATTCTCTTTTCAAACATGGTCAGTTCATATTACCAAGTATTCCGAAAAACTAGTTAAGATAAATGTTGTATTTCGTGTAAATTTAGCTCTGTGCAAACGTGCATTGTGCTTGAGAAAACAAAATACAAATTGAATATTTATCTATATAACAATACTTATTTCTATGTTAATGGTCGAAGCCGCTACACATCAAGTTATCTGAGTCCATCTTGATTAAATTACATTACCTAATCACACGTAGCCATTGTACAAGGATTACTTGCCAAGATTTACGATTTTTAGATTCATAATTTTAAATTTAAATTCGTGGTGGGAGATATGATGATGTAATACAACCCGTGCGAATGATTTTCAAAGGGACGTACATCAATGACAAGGTTAGGAAATCGTAAACTGATGGCATGATTCGGATAGAAGTGACCATCAGGATAATAGCCTGGATGATTCTGTGCCAGGTGCGCCTCAAAACTCAGCTGGAACCTCTCTCTGTCTGTCTGTTTGTCTGTCTGTCTGTTTGTCTGTTGTCTGTTGTCTTAACACCTTTTTCATATAAGACTGAATGAATGCACAATTCACGTACCATGACTAGTTGTTTCCTAGCAGAGATGTATGTTTCTTTTTATCAAATGTTCACGCCGACCACTGTATCGAGACTCGCATGTCTCCAATAATATACAGATATATGTTAATGATTATTGCCGGTTACCTTCTAATAATGATAATGATCAAACGCACATTAATTAACTTCAAAATAAAAACATATTCGTCCTCAACTCAATTCATCCATGTAAGTATATATCTATATATATACCAGCACAGAGGAATCTGCAGCACAATTTCGAGTGAGATATAAATAGCATAGTATTTTAATATATTTTATCTTCAATGGTTGGGTTTAAACCCATAAACCAATTAGATTTTAAATAAATAGAAAACACCGAAATAAAAAGATAAACAGAATTTCGCTTATGTTTCTGTCAGGTGGACTGGTTAAACCGGCTTTTAAATTCAATTTCACCTGTAAATCTATTTAAATATTTTCTTCGGTTGGTAAGCCCAAGTATAAACTCGTTTAAGGAATGTTTTGTATGTTTGAAATAGTTTATAATCCCCACCTACTTCTGTATGTAAACTCCTCACATTCATTTTTCTGATGATAATATTTAAGTGTTTTCTGTACAAGTTAATTCTTCCAATAATCCGAGCATTTTTTAAACTGGTAGAAAAACATTTTCACTTGTGTGTATGTTCCTAAGTATTTTCACCAGTAGTGAGTGTAATGTAACGTTATTTGTGTGGCCACCTGTCGGCTAAACATGTACCTGTATATACAGCGACAGCCAAGGTGATCAATAGCTATCAGGGATTTTAAACATTCTTCACATGTACATTGAGAGGGGCCAATACGGAATGTTTGGTTAGTTCCGAGGTAGTAAGAAGGAGATATTTACATTGTCACCTTTGAATAACTTTTAAACATCATATTTGAAGTACTGGATTTCGAAAAAAATACATTTGAAATACCCTTTGCTGTCTGTAAAAACCCCATCTACCGTCGATATCGAGCTCCCGTCTAACTGGACATTGTCTGATGAAAAACTATAACTACAAAAATAAATATATATACACACAATACACCATAAGACGATTTTGACATCTAGAAATATAATTATCTTCCCTAATATATATACAATGAAAGTCTTTGAGTCTATTTACAGTACAGGTATATATGTATATAGGTTGCACCTGTGTAGGTATATATATATATATACCTGTAGGATTGGTATGTGTACCTGGGGCTTCTGCTGATAGCGTGATTGACATACGTGAAATAATGAAAGACAGCTGAGCAGTCTTCACGGGTCAGGTTGCTCCAAAAGGTCTCTGATACCAGCACCATGGACATGTCTAGCTGTCTGTTATCTCATTTGATAGGAATATCGGCTTTGATGGTTCTCTCCATGTAACAGCAGCGCCCATTCTGGTTTAAGCGAGTGGAAATAACGTCTATTCTGTACCCGTCTGCTGGTCTTTCGACCATGAGGAAGATTTCAGAAAGACTTCCATTTCACTTCTTTACAATGCAGTGAATGATCTATATATACAGAAAACAATTTGGCTTCGAACTAAATTGGCATTTATTTTAAACCTGGTCAATTTGTGGTTAGAAATTGTATGTATATATATATACCAGTGGATGTGGTTTACAGTGAACAAGCGAACACCTTAAATACCCCGGATTATGAAAAAATACTTCTAGACATATCCAATCGGGGTCTTTTTAAATCCGGTTCGCTTTGTCATATCTGAAACAGATTTAAAGGCTGTTGTATTCATTTACCCGACAGTCATACGGTAGCTGACGAAAGCGACGGCCGATTTTAAATACACTTCATTCCTAAACAACGCAGGCCTCGGAGAGATTTAATATATATAGCCGGCCATTTCATACTTACTATCATCGAAGTGAATATCTCGTTATCTATCGACCGTATACGGACACGTCTGGAGATTTAAACTACAAAACAGCCCCATAAGCTGACATAAAACTATACCGGAATTCGAAATTGATTTGCTCATGTCAATTTCACGGCAGGTCATGAAAATAGAGTACTTTTCGCCTCTGAATTGTGTTTAAACGTTTCTCTGGTTGTTTAAACAGCAAACTCGGCGGATAAACGGTATTGAAGTCGAGGATGTCGATTTAATGATCGCCGAATCTCATGTCGACTAGGTAGGTTTTAAATTAACAAATGGTGAAACCAGCAGTCTCGTAAACCGGAATGGTATGGAAATTATGTGATTTGTTCACAGCTAAAGTTGAAGTGAAAGTACTTTCTAGTAAAGGATTTTATTTACTTTCTTTGGATGTTTAAATTACCGGATCTTTAAATACACCTGCTTGATTAAACAAGGTAAGGCAGCATGTCATTCACGCCTGTAAATTGGACAGGTGTGATGATTGTGTGTCCGAAGTCGTCTATGGACAAAGGCGTGTGTTCCCGTTGAGGTAATATTTTTTCGGGTACAAAGCCGTTTGTACTGGTACAGCATTGATCAACAATGGTATTTAATTTGTCTGACTGATTGTTTGTAGCAAAGCGTATGGGTCTATACCATTCATTATACTTGTGAATACTTTATTGGACGAATGACAACTACAACCATTATGAGATCAAAACAACCCACCAGTACTTCTATAGGGAGACCTATTCACACAACAAGAAGCCAGTATAACGGTGGCGTCATATACCCACAATGGATGCGATCACTAGAAGAAAAATACCAGAGAATTCACATGAAAATTGCTCGCAGCACGACTGCTATGTCAAATATCTACAACTCCTCTTTAGGACGTCAAACTATTCAAGAAAAACCATTGCTAAAAGCCTCTCTCGCTAAGCAGAGGGACAGCTTCCCTGGGAAGTTTAAAACAGCACCATATCGCAGAGTTGTTTCTTCTCTAGAACGTGGTGTTAACAGAACAAGGATTTCTGAAACCGATATTGTGACAAAGGAAACTCAGGAAAATTCGTTTGCTCTTATAAAAGAAAAGGATGTGGAATTCACTGATGTGGGTGATGTTGAGGAAACGGATGATGTGAAATTAGAAGATAATGTGATAGAGGTATGTGATGACATAGATGATAAAGAGGAATGTTGTTCAAAAAGTTTGGTTTCAAACGATGAGGATAATATAGGGTATATATTAGAGGACGTGGGTGACGTAGAAAGTGTGCATTCCGATGAAGATGATGGTGGAAACGAAAAAGATACGAATGATGTAAAAGATTTCGAAGAAAGTCTGAAAGCAAAAGAAAGTGAGGTATCGATCGATCGGAATTCTTCAGCATTGGAAGGTAAAAACATAGATTACACTCCAAGGCCGGTCATACAGGATACTAATAAATTACATCCAGCGAAAAGTGAAACTAGAAATCACTTTATCACTCAGCTGGGCAAACATTATCAGAACAAGCCACAACGGTTTGTTAGACGGGATCAAATTCCCCGGACTTCCACAAGTCGTCGAAGTATTCAGACACACAAAACTAGCAAATCATGTCCAGCAACGATAGAACATGTAACACCGCATGTGAATAGAGACACTCGCATCAGAAGCAAAAGTTCAAAGAGATCAGCTAGGACTCCACGGAATTCCAATATGTTTTCCCGTATGTCAATGGAGGCACAGCATGCAAGGACTGAAATCCTTAAAGAAAAGAAACCTTATTCTTCGAAAAAGCATCATCACCACCATCAAACACAACGAAACAACACCAGCAAGAAATCAACAGAATTTGATGACAGGTCTTCAAGTAGCAAGGATGAAGACAATGAACCAACTGTTGTACAAAAGAACGAGACAAAGGACAAACTGGAAGATAGATTGCATAACGACCAGGACCATAATAAAAAGTTCGCAGACGGTCATGGAGTGACTAGTTTTGAGCAGGAAAATGCATACAGTGACTCCGAAATCTCGAATGGAAACAGAAAGCATGCGTTCACGGTACTGGCTAACAGAACAAAGCTACCGAATATCGAGGACGGAAAATATGTGACACTTCAACATTTAAAAACTCTGAAATATACCCTTCCTGGTATTGGGAGATACAATGTAGCACCAAAACGGGAGGCAACATTCGAAATTACTCCACCCGGATTTGATATTAGGTACAAAGACATGATTGTGCTAGAAGAAAGGGAATCAGAAACCCCTCCACCGGACATTCGAAACAGGGCGGTGCAAAAATGCCAGGAGTGGTTAGCTAGGCATACGCCAAGGTAGTTTGTGGCTTTCTGAAAATCCTTGATAGCCACTGTCGGGTATTATGTCGAGGTAGTGTGTATATGTCGAATTCAATTTACTGCAGACAATAAGAGAGAACATGGTGACAATGACAAAGTTGTCTTTGGCGAAGGTGACCCCGGTCAGACAGCCATACTTTGCTACTGTGATATAGGTATGATATACTGTGATAATTTAGGATACTAATTTACCCATGGCTATTTGAAAGCACTTCTTACATTTGCCTACTAACTATGATTGTGTGCAAAATACTAGCCATGAACTTCAGAAAATACTTGCTCGCTATTTATTCATTGCATTTCAAAAGACACATTCATGATTATCGAAACCCTCAGAAGGGTAGCAACATTGGAGTCCACTTTCGAAAATTGAAAGAAGTAGTAATGTAGGATTGTATTTTAAACAATGATTACGACTTAAGTGTTTTACAGTATTAACTATTCAGATACAAAATGTGATATATTACAGCAAGCTTTAAACTCGTACAAACACCCATATTTTGTCTTTTTAAAAAAAATTTCATTTTGAATATTAGAAGATAATAAACTTAAGATATGTTTACTTCAAACAGAGTGAGTAGTTATAGGCGTGGTTGGCCTGACGAAAATCCTATGTACAATGTAGAAGTCTTTTGCTAACGTGTTGAAATTTAAAAATAAATTTACAATTATTTACTGAGAGATGCTGAAAATATTTACATACAAACAATAATATTAAATGCATTCAAAATGTTTTGAAATGTAATACAAAGATTTTGGATGTTTGTCGACAATTTGTCAAACTAACCATACATAGAATATAATTACATTTAAATACACACATCATAATTAGTTTTGACATTGTTAACATAAGTATAGGGAAATATAGTGTAATGTGATATTAGTTTACTTATGAATAGGGTAGCTAGTCGCTGTAAGTTTAAATTACGATGACAAAATCAAATTTACTTTGATAATTGCCTTTATCTGAAAGGAAAACTCCAGTGTATTGAATACAGAATATTTTCTTTTGAAAAACGAATTCATAATGGACCGAACTGCTACGGAATAATTGATTTTTTTTGGCTGTAATTGCTGGTAACCAAGATTTACAATACTAGACAAAATATGTTTTATGACTATTATATATGCATTTTAAACCTATCAGTATTACAATTCTTGCTTGATCTGTTACTATATTTAGTTAATATTAATTAAATATATATGATATAATGCAGATCTTTGTGATTTATGCGTTAGTGTTGATGAAAACCTTTGCAGTTACTTGCTCCAAGGTTGTTTTGTTATTATGATCAATTCAGTCAGTACAACGTTTTATTTCTTCACAAAAGGAGAACCCTATGTTGAACATTGAACGAACATTGATCCAATGCCGAAACATATACAATAAATTGATAGACACATTGATTTGATCTTAAATGGTTTCAAGCTTACCAAACTTTAGATGATAGTTCTCATATTTACTTGCAACTGTATTGATGAACCATTTTTAACCATGTTTTGTTAGCTTGATAAAGTTCTTAGTGTGCTATTTTGTCCGCAAACATGATATGGATTTCCTTTCCATAAGTTAAATACTATGATAGGCTAATATGAAACAATCATCAAATTATTGCCCGCTTGTAAATAACTTTGCAGATTAAACAAATCAATGACTAGGTGACAATTTCAATGAAAAAAACCCATTTACCCTTCTCAAACATCTGTTCTATAGTGTAATTCCCGTCTCCCTGCAAATCTTTTTTTGATTCATATTTTGTCAGCTAAAATTTGTTTTCGATAATTTTTTTCTTTCCTGCATTTCCTTTGAATTCACGCTGATACATGGAGTCAGTAACGGGACTGAACTACATCTGTCTCCACTTACATCGAAAAGGTCCTGGTAAACAGACACATTTTGGTAGTCATCTTTATATAGTTACTTCTAAGGAACGACATTTGACAAAAGTCAATTTAATTTGCCGTTGAAAGCAGGATTTGAAATAAATTGATTCTGGATAAAATCGATTCCTATGCTTTATCAAAAAAAGTTATTTCATACTTTCATATTTATTGCTCCAAGATATTCTGACTTAATCAGGATCTGTCTATTGGCTGTAGATAAGAAATCAGTTAACAGGACTAAAACTGATAAACTGTTTCTTGGTCCAAATTTTATCAGATTACAATGTTTAAGAAGTGAGTCGTTAATGGCAGTGAAAATGTGCCTTTAGTTGCCAGACCATTGTGGTAATATGTTTTAAAGGCTGTGAAATGCCGTACATTTGAAATCTGTAGAAGATGTGATCCAGTAAAATTCATACTCGAAAGTAGCAACCTCCATGATCTCAACTCATATAATAATATCAATATCAAACCACCAAAAATAAAAATATATACCAATATTTTAGAAGTTAAAGGAATACTGATAGTCACCAGTGTCTATAAAGACAGCTTAAGGCAGGAATATCGCCCCTGTAGGCAGATTATCACCACATATAAGTTTACTTAATACAACTTTTATGACATGAAGTCAGACATTGACCTTTATAGACAGGCTTTTTCACATGAAAGTGATGTAGGTTTAATTCTCAGATAAGGACGATGTGATGCCTATTCTCTTCGTTCTTGATATATATATTTATTAAAATGTGGTGAATTCTCCGTGCCTAGGAAATATAGAAAAAATATTAATAATAAAACACTGGAAAACACATCATGTGTTTTCCAGTGTTCTAACTTTTTTTCTATCTATATATATACAGAATGTGCATATATAACAGGTAAACATGTCTAGCTGTTACGATTTTTTATTCAGAATATCTTATATCTAAACTGAGATTTGTCTTGATAGTGGAACAAGAACTGAAATATTTAACAAGGCTAATTGATTCTAATCGTGAAGATATCAACACTGCCAGAGGAATACAAACATACAATTCAAGCACTCGTTACATATATAATATATATGTACCAGGTAGGTAAACCTGTTACCACATTATCAGTTACATGGACACCAGCCACATGTATATATATTGTACTTTACATGCCTAGTTAGAGGTAAAAAATATCTAATTTAGCTCAATGTGTGTATATAACTAAATTTAATTAGCACAACTCTTTTACGAAGGAGTAATACAGCATGAACGAGTTATATAGGCATGAAAAGATATCAGAATTGTCATCCGTGTCACGGAATTTGAAATATACAATTAAAATATACAGAACGAGTGTGTTGTATCTATATTACATCATAACAAAGTTATTTGGCACGTGATTAAGACTTAACAGTAGCGTTATTATGCAAAGTATGTTTTCTGATTTTTAAAAATTTTAAATATATGATATTTTTAACTTTGTTTTCATTTTGATTTTGACAAGCCTTTCTATACACCGAAATGTTAAAATACATTGAAAATCAAGATGTACAGTAGAGTAAGTTGGAGTTCCCGTAACTTCCTAATTACCATGAACTGGAATGGAACACATCACACACAGTTAACAGAATCAGCGAAACAAAATCACTGTCATGATTATGAGTAATAAAAAAGTTCATTATGCACATTTTGCTTATCAGTCATTAACTTTAATTGAATATGATCGTATGCTTTAAGAATTTTGTACATTTAATTACCAACTATTGTGTATCTAATGATCAGAGACTGCATAATAAAGTTTCGTGTAGAAACACTGGTACAATGGGAAGGACTCGCCTATTGTTTCTCTGGGATAATTAGCTATTTCAATTTGTAACCTTATAAAAGGTGTCCATGTTACCCGTACCAATATAGATATTATTATCCTCTTATGGGACCACAAAACATGAGCTCACGTAGGCATACATAAGTAAATACAATGTTCTCTTTGATGTAAACAGAGTATTGATTTTGGCGCGAGACCATTCTTAACTGTATTTACTGGTAAACAATACCTGTCAGTATTTACATAGAAACCAAGTACATGTACTTCGGCATTACATGTTTTTTTCTTCAAAGATATCCCATATTAAGATTTAATTTGATTACGGTGTCTAAAGCTCTGTTGCCTTGAAGTGTCCATCAATTACTGCATTTAATCCATAGTATTTAAAATTAAAAAAAAAAACATGATAACAATGATAATATCACATTTCAAAAATAAAATCGATAAAATGAGGGTAAAATATGAACAAAGGAAAGATTAACACGTAGGTTAAAATGCATACAAGACGAAAAAACATTTTGTTAATGAATGATAACCTTCTGTTTTATCGACATCAACGATATAAAGTTTGGTCATTCCACGTAATGTTACGTTCTCAAAGTTTATATCAACAGAAATACTCATTAGATACCTGCCCAAATCTCTTTCTGAAAGTTCTGTTGTAAGCAAAATAAGCATATGAATACATGAAGAAGTATCTAATTTAATCAAGGTTAATGTTAATAATTGCAATTGCATTAAAGTCCCAATATCGGATCTTTAGATGTGTAAATAAAATCCCCGAACTGATAATATTTTTTTTCGGAATGTTCGACATCCTTCCGACGCCAATTTGAGTCATCAAAACAAAGATATGAGCTCATTGTTATGTAATAAATTCCAGATTACATCATTAACTGAAAGACATAAAAAAACTGTAAGGAAGATCTGTCAATGATTTCGCAAGAAATCCAGAGAGCAAGTACGTTTTTGGGATGGACGACAGACTCCGACTTTGAATCATGGAGAAGGGTAATTTGGAAGGTCAAACAAAGAAATATGTAATGTTCGCTGGAATTGTCTCTTTATTTGGGCAGCACTCAGATATAACGAAATATTGGTTGTATAGTCGCCGATATGTGTCGCAGTGGAATAACTACATTCTGCCAATCTAAACACTAGCAGCATCACAGCGAAATAACAGAACACATCTTACGTGAAACAGCTAAATAACGAATTCGAAGTGAGAAAAGGACTATGCAAGTGTATGTATTTACTATTTCGCGTCGATGAGCGACAGGGCGACATTGCTTAGCAATACACAATATGTTATGCTGTATATGTCATCTTTGCATAATGATCAAGTAGAAGATTTCTCAGAAACTTTCTGAATCACGTGAATTTTCCCAATGATGGGTATCTTGGGGCTTAGCTGTGCTATATCCACATATTCATTAACACCTTGTTCCTTGACTAGATCTACATTACGTATGTTCCAGTTGTGATGTCATAGCTTCATTTCGTAATACAAAGAGTCAGAACGAGGCTTCATATTCTGTCTCTGGCAGGGTATGAGAGCGAGCGAAAATACTGATATAGTGTCAGTTGTTTCAGACGTACGTAAGAGAGCAGATCTCTGCAGAAGAGAAAATAGCAAGAGGTGCTTATATGTTACGTGTGTATATTGTCTTGACTCTTGCCTCGCTCTCTTCGATCCGTGCAAGGTTTGGCGAGTGGCTTCTGCACATAGACTTCACGTTACTTTCGATTACGTCATCATGTAGATACCATGTCATTAAAACGATGCCCTGAACTACCGTGTTGATTTATGTTTCTAATAAATATTGAATAATTTAAGAAAGTTATGTCTCTAGTAATGTTGTGATCCTTAGATTCCAGATTTGAATAATAATTTGTAGAATGAAGTGGTTCTAATTTAAACTATGTACAAACCAAGGATTTACGTTGATGCCCTTTAGATGTCCAGTAAAGGTAGTATTTTGCTTTATCGGTGAGGTAATTCATATAACAAGAAACGTTCTCAAAATAGGCACCACGGTAATGCAGCGAAATTAGTAGACATGTAATACATCGCTTAACAGGAATGTTAAAATGTGTCAGGTGTTATATAATGCAAATGAGATATGCAAAAGATGCGAAACCGTTCACTCTAACCTCATCATGGAACATGAGGTAACTTCAAACACAATATGACGTCAAGTCCCTTTGTCCACACCCATCTACCTTATGTATGTGTTTCAATGCCCAGGCAAGAGTTCTCACGTGAAAATAAATTTTAAATTAATCAACTTTCGTCATAAGCCGTGTATGAGTAGAAATGTTCCCCGATCAAAGAAGACGTTCCTTGTTTGTTATTTAAACTGTACTGAATGCGTTTATGATTGATAGTGTTTTATTCAATAAAAAGATAAATCTTCTTGCCTGGACTATCGACCTAAAACTGGTTTTCTATGCGATAGAACCAAAGCCTGCTTTACTTATAAATGAACGGAATGATCCTCTGTTCGAACTGTTAGAACGTCTATGTTTTCCATCTAAGGTAAACAAATCCTTGATATGAACTAATAAAGGCGATTATCAACCTTACCAGAAAATAGTCTAACCCACATCTCTGATCAGAGGCTATACTCAGTCTGTACTAAACTACAATATCTACATACTTAACCCATATCTCTGATCAGAGACTATACTCAGTCTGTACTAAGCTACAATATCTACATACTTAACTCATATCTCTGATCAGAGACTATACTCAGTCTGTACTAAGCTACTATGTCTTCATACTTAACTCATATCTCTGATCAGAGACTATACTCAGTCTGTACTAAACCACTACAATATCTACATACTTAACTCATATCTCTGATCAGAGACTATACTCAGTCTGTACTAAGCTACAATATCTACATACTTAACTCATATCTCTGATCAGAGACTATACTCAGTCTGTACTAAGCTACTATGTCTTCATACTTAACCCATATCTCTGATCAGAGACTATACTCAGTCTGTACTAAACTACAATATCTACATACTTAACCCATATCTCTGATTAGAGGCCATACTCAGTCTGTACTAAACTACTACAATATCTACATACTTAACCCATATCTCTGATGAGAGGCTATACTCAGCCTGTAGTAAACTAACTACTATATCTTAATTTGTAGCCAATGCGAACCAAACCGCCCGGACTAATAAGGTTTAGATTAGCTGAGGCTAACGTAACACTCCTACAATATATTCATATAGGCGTTGATATTTTTTGGTGAGTACAATATCTGCCCAACAGCTTTGTTTATTTACTTTAAGGGTATTACAGTTTGGTTTTTAAAACCCATCCTCCAACATTGTTTGCATATTTTGTGTATACTTGTCTATTGTCCGATTCCTATTGAGTCAGATGTACTGCACTGCTGTGAAATGGTTTATATGTAGAGGTGAAACATAAGATTTTATCATTTTCGAAATAATATTTCCTTTGTCACATCCTCTGTCGGTGTTATGTCAGCTTCCAGAGGGTTAGACTAAAAGTATTTCTAGTGACATTTGTTAACAAGCTCAGAGATAACTTCTAAGCCTGTCTCAGTGGATAGTCACAGTACTCCGCTACTCTGTAGTTGATTGAAGTCAAGTTTACAAATAAATGAGAAGTAGGAAACATATATAGGTCTATCCAAGCTGTACTTCCAACACAGCTCTATAGACAATCTAAACCTACTGCCTTTAATTTTAACTTTACAATTAAATGCAACAACAGCAGATTTTTATGACCCTAGATCTATTCCTTCTTCAGAATTTTAATGGTATATCTGTCCAAGTACTTTCATATCACGTTCAAATGTTTTGACAATGGCGTTTCGTTACGTAAACGAGAAGTATTTTCCATGTTTGTCGTACATACCCTTCAGAACAGAAAGGAAAGGACCAGGATAACTTTTCTACATCAATCGCTTACCTCGATATTCACCTTTAATGTAAACAATATGATAGCTTTCTACTAAGCTGTAACCGTTATGATTTCAACATCTATACGGGTATTTTATAGATAGAACCATTCATTCTACTCTAAAATGATGGTGTTTCATGTCGCATTTACTTGTAATTCAGATGCTTGTTTTTAATATCACCAGACCCGTGAAAAATAACGACAGCTAGCAGATACGTACAACACAGAGTATCATGAGCGAGCTTTACGGTCGATATCATGATCTCATTTGTACATAGCTGATGTCTTATGTGCGGCGATATAAGGTTAGACGTGTTAACTACCCGTTATTGTCGTATCCCTGATTGTTTGTTTGTAATATATTTGGTTCTCATAAGAATGTGACTTCATTCAATTTTCCTAAAAACGCTTACCCTCAAGGAATACCTGGTCTAATATTCTTGTTTTACCCAGAATATACAATTTGGAGTCTGAATTAAGACTATGATTACATAACGATAACCACTTGTTGTTTTCGATATGAGCCGCTTACTTTCAGTTAAACAGTAAATCCTTCCAAAGTAATTGCTAGATTATTTTGTAAGGAAGATAGAACAAATATTCATTCTACCGACAAAACCAACCAGAAGGAAATTTTCTGAAACAACAACAACAACAACAACAACAACAACAACAACAACAACAACAACAACAACAACAACAACAACAACAACAACAACTAAATATTAATCAAGCTAACTCTACGTTATATGTACAGATCCATACAACGAGTCCAATCTATATTCGAAGTTATTATTCTGCTGAAACTGGCCTTTAGTGTATTCTACCGGATGTCTGTGGCCTTGTGCAGTGCAGCACACAGAGAGGGATGAAATATTGCTTCAATAAAAACAGATCTTTACGTAGCTTGATTGTTCCAGACTCGCAGTCTTCACACTAAGATGTTTTTCGTGTCTGATGGATACATGTAATATAAGACGTGACGCCAGTATTGACTGCAGATTCCAATACAAAGCCACAATTAATTCCAAATCAATTCCAAAGTCATCAATATGACATTGAGGTGGAAATAACAAGTGCGTTACGGCACACGTTCAAGGTTAAAAACAATGCAAACATAGCTCATACTGTTTTCTTATTTATCAGTCACCGTTTAAGAAGCATAAAATAGATCTTTTTACACTTGATTTAATCTTTGCATTAAGAAGGATCTTTCTGGTTCGATTAACGGAATTTTTATTCTTTTTGTCGGAATACAATAACAGAACTTTGGGCCTAAAATCAATTCTGAAAGAATGTTGATATGACATGTTTTTAATAGTGTTCGTGACCGAATAACCGTTATGATATACTTATGAAAAGCTCTTACGTTGCTAAAGCATTAATTCTGTCGTTGTCCAAAATATGGATGCCGTCTTGCAAATTGAGGTAAATGATCGGCGTCGACATTTGATAAATTCCTGATAACGATATGAAAAAATGGGGAAAAAATCTGCCATGGCATTGCTAAAAGAAGATGCTGGGAGCTAAGCGGCATATTCCGATTTATTTTCCTTCCTTCGCCATCAAATACTTTGTCTATTATATAAGAAATCTGAGAAATATGCCGTTTAAAGTGTTTAATCTAAATTAAATCTCAATAAGATAATAATTCTGACAAACAGTGTTTCTCTATACTTTTTAAAAGAAACATAGATAAAGGCAATTTCCGTTTGAAATAACTTCAACGATTCTAAAGTCCGAAGCCTCGCCGACATTTTATCGTTGCTTCTGGTAGAGAGACGTCATGGATTTCAGGTAAATTAACCAGGAATCCGTAAAAGATCTGATGAATTTCAGGGAAGTTTGCCAGGAATCCGTGAAAGATCTGGTGAAATTCAGAGAAGTTTACCAGGAATCCGTGAAAGATCTGATGATTTTCGGGGAAGTTTACCAGAAATCCGTGAAAGATATGATAAATTTCGGGTACGTACAACCGAAACACATGGCAGATATCCATTAAAGACTTAGTGTATTTCGTATATTTACACCAGATGGTAGTAAAGGACGAGCTGAAGTTTAGATATGTTCACAAGGAATGGATAAAACACGTGTTGAAAATCATGTATTTAAAGAAGGAATCTATAAAATTACAAACCAGATATCCATTAAAGATGTATTTAATTTATGGTATATAAACCAGGAATAAAGACGGGATGAACTTCATGTTAACAAGGAATCCATGAAACACATGGGGATTGTCAGATGTATAACCTAAAATCCATTGAAGACGTGTTGGAATTTAAATTTAGATATCAAACTGGAATCCGTAAAATTTCAAGTGAATTTCGGGTATGTACGTCAGAGATGAATCTCGTGTTTGTACACCAGGAATTCATGAAAAAGAAAGTTTAAAAATCGGGTATGTACACGAAAAATTGATTAAAGACGTGTTGAAAATAAAATGCGTATACAAGAAGTGAGGATTTTCAGGTGTGTTAACCAGATACCCGTAAAAGAAGTGAGGATTTTCAAGTGTGTTAACCAAATACCCGTAAAATAAGTGAGGATTTTCAGGTGTGTTAACCAGATACCCGTAAAAGAAGTGAGGATTTTCAGGTATGTTAACCAGATACCCGTAAAAGAAGTGAGGATTTTCAGGTGTGTTAACCAGATACCTGTAAAAGAAGTGAGGATTTTCAAGTGTGTTAACCAGATAGCCGTAAAAGAAGTGAGGATTTTCAAGTGTGTTAACCAGTACCCGTAAAAGAAGTGAGGATTTTCAAGTGTGTTAACCAGTACCCGTAAAAGAAGTGAGGATTTTCAAGTGTGTTAACCAGTACCCGTAAAAGAAGTGAGGATTTTCATGTGTGTTAACCAGATACCCGTAAAAGAAGTGAGGATTTTCAGGTATGTTAACCAGATACTCGTATAAAAGAGGTGATGATTTTCAGGTGTGTTAACCAGATAGCCGTAAAAGAAGTGAGGATTTTCAGGTGTATTAACCAGATACCCGTAAAAGAAGTGAGGATTTTCATGTGTGTTAACCAGATAGCCGTAAAAGAGGTGATGATTTTCAGGTATGTTAACCAGATACTCGTAAAAGGGGTGATAATCTTAGGTATATAAACAAGGAATACGATAAGGTATACACTAAGGTAATGCTTTTTATAAACAACAATGTAAATACAATTAATTTCTTACAAAAGCGCAGCTACAAAAATAAACAAGAGAAGAATATTGCATTGCAAAGGGTTTCATTTGAACCATGCATTTTCGGGAAAAACCGCATGTATAATTTCAAATGCTTAAAAGCTGAATTTTGTTGTCAGAATAAACAAAATTGCACTAGAGAGTTGCAATATTAGGTTTTTTTCGTGAGACACCCTCAACCCTCAGTGAGCTCTTAAAAAAGTACAAGGATAATAAAACCAGGTGTTCCGGAATAGCAATCATCTTCTGCATCATCGACGACACCTATCATGTAAACTTTTGTCAATACAAGTAGGAAATGCCACGTTCTCAAACAAGGAAAGGTATACAACAAGGGAACCAACGGGGTAAAGAACATCGACAACGTCCAGCCCTATTCCACACAAAGAATACTTCTGAATGTGTTTAATGTATCTGTTCGTTAAGTATAATTATGATGGGTATTTTTAGATCAGAATATTGTGCTAACCATAAGATAAGAAAGTCTGCGAACAAGTTCCAGAGAACCAGCCGTCCAATAATGGACACTCTTTTAAGCTGTTGTTGGGTTCTGTTTTGACCACTGTAAACACTCCCGCACAAAGTGACTGCTGTAAGTCCCGCTGAGATCTTATTTTGTTTTACCTGTCAGACCATTCACTCAAATACTTCTAGCTTAATACCCCTTCCAGGTATACACTGAAAGGCCATAGCAGAACACCGGGTCACCACACTGAAAACGGACTAGCCATATTTCATATCTTCTGTATTCCTGATCTAGAAGAATTATATAGAAGTGTCACCTGTGATACGATCGGCCACTAAGCTGTAGCCCGTGCTAATACTTTTAAATACATAATCTCGTAGTGCGAAACCTTTGACCGTGTAACATACTGACCTCGAGAGCTATGTCCAAGTATTGATATTAGCAAGCAATTTTTTTATCCTTCTGTTAATGTAGAGTTATTTAGGGTGTTAATAAATAAGTTAGATTTCACTGTCAACAATAATATGAGATTCTCCAGCTGTGATCTGTTGTTTGCAAACTTTTGTTTCTCCGGTCATCAATGACGAGTTCTGGAATGATGCAAGTTAGATTATAGGCTGTATAGAATTCTAAATCTGAATTGAACGGTGTTGTAATCCACAAGTGTTTTTTGTGTCCTTTAAGACAAACAGGGATTTTGTTTTGTGTAGCCCCACTTTCAGAAGGATAGAGATATATAGTAATCGCTATGACTGCGCGTCCGTGCGATTTCACCTTGTGTACAAGATATATCATTTACCCCTGCACAAATTTTGATCGAATTGACACAGCAGCATCATATGGCAAAAATCTACACCCGATTAGAAAATGATGGTCATTGGTTTCGAGTGAACTTTGACATTGATCCTCTTTCTCTGGTCTCCTGTATAATCTTTTGAAAAATTTAAGACCAGATATTAAAGATTTCAGATAGCCAAGAATAACCAATACAGCTGGATATGTGAGAACTTTTGCAACGATAAATCACTGATTTAAGGACGCATCAAAACCAACTTTCTTACCAAAGATTTTCCAAAATTATTAAAAACGTGTGTCTTTGATACTACAAGTAACAACATGAAATATAGTTTTATAGACATTCTGCGTTACATTGTTATGTATATGTTATACTTATCTGTTAGGTATATAATTGTATTATATTTTACGGCATGAGGGGAAATAACTCCATTCTGGAATTTGGTTGTTTTTGTCATTAGCTAGTACATAAATCCGGATAAGTTGACCGGAACATGTTTTAAAATCATAATCCAGATTGGCGCTAAATAAAATGGCGTTACCTGTACTTCGAAGGTTGCATCTAACATTTGTTTTCAGAAAGGATAAAATTTTACAACCAAAGTACAGTACAATAAGAAAGACAACAGCATTTGACTTCACCGTAACACAACAGATTTGCCCGAAATTTCGTTCTACGTGAATATATTTCAGTTGTTTGAATAGAATTACATTAATAGATCATTTTTGATGTAGAATCTTTTATTTGTGTATATCACAGAAATGTATTTTATTCTATTACAGTCATATTCTGTGGACATATAATGAACACCATGATAAAATACCATGACAATAGGATATAATCATACACAATCATTATTCGGAAATATTCAAGTACCCGTGTTAATTGTGTACGTTAATATGACGCACGACCTGCTGATCCAATCAAAACTAACGTAATATTTCAAAATAAATGTTATACCTAATACCTGTACGTTGATTACTGTATTCGTTAATTCTGTTTATAAGGCTAATATTGACATTAATCGTGAAAGGCTAATTTCATTTTTTATTACCCGAATGACCGCAAATGCATTATCTGAAAATCAATCGCCATATAACACCACTTATAAAGGGTTTGTTCAACATTACTGCATGTTTCTGAAGAGGAGTTCCGGGTTGTGTAAATAACTACACGACTATACGATTGGACTTGTTTCAATTATCTATCAAATCGCCAAGAAAACCATTATTTCTGTCCGTAAAACACACCACCAAGATATAACGCTTTGATGTATATCTTACAGCATGTACAGCGTTGTGTGTTTTAGGTTTAAAACGGGGTCACGCTAGATAGCAATCCTCTTTGAGTATAAGTAAATATGATTTTACGTCTGAATTTATTGTCCAAATGAATTTTATTCCGTTAACATTTATCTTTGTATCTGAACGATCTGTCAAAATCTGTGCTCACTAAGAAATTCTAAACATTCAGTGAGTACAATAGAATCAAATTTACTGCGAAGAAGTAATAATACACCCGAGTCAATTAACCTTCACTTGACCTATATTCTGTATATTTACCGTAACTGTCGGTAATTAATCAATTTCATTAAGTTATCTGTCAACCTTTAAACCCGCCTGAATACTTTCAGTGTGTGTTTTTAAGAATATGCCTTCGTGTTAGGGAAACAGTCTGACATATAAAGCTTAAACGTCACATGAGAGATATTTGTGATAGATAAATTGTCAATTGAATATAAAAAGAAATTTCCGAAAGCGATGCTGACGAAGATTAGTAGACTTGAAACAACAATATTTCCATTTAATTACATTAAAGATTCTGTTTATTGTGTCTCCATATACATGTCTTGTTTTGAGACATACAACACCTCCTTTTACAGGTGTTTGTTTCAGACATAAATACGTCTCCCAATATATATCTTTGATTCGGACATAAATATGTCTCCTAGTATAGGTAATTGATCAAGACATAAAGCATTGGCTTGTACAAGTCTTTGATTCAGACATAAAACCCCATTTTTTTGTTTTTAAAACACAAAACACCCCCGGTACAGGTCTTTGATTGAGACAAAAAGATTACCTCCTTCGGTTTGATTGGCCGAATTTCCTAATACAACTTTAATACCAAATTTATGCTTGATTCTTTAAAATTAATAATCTTCGTCTCCAAGATGTTTTTTTAAGTAGCGATCATGTATAAATTAACGAAATACTCTGAACGATTTATGATTTTTATGTGTTTCCGGTTTAGTATTTGCAATTTCATTTCTTTCCCAAATGAAAAGCATTGACTTTAGGATAAAATTTAATGCTGGTATCAAACATCAATGATCAAATCGTTTGGTCATCATTTCATAAGATATGTATCCGCCGCAGAATATCTAATATTAATCATAGAATACATTTTGAAACAGAAATGGAAATTAAACATTCCGAATTTCAATTTCGAGAAAGGAAACGATGAGTTGTATATTGCCATAGACCCTATTTTGCGGTGAAATATTTTGGTTTCACTAACTGTAAAGTACAAATACTCACTTAAAACCTATGGAATAATGTTTATCAGCTTATCATAAAACATTATTATTTATCTTTACATCTTTCCAATAGACTGAAGAGTTAACGTCTATGATAAGGTATACTTTTGAATGAAATATAAATATAATGTCAGGTGCAGTAAGCAGTTATATCAGCCATCATACAGACTTCAAGAGAGAATACTGTGAAATGCTCACACATTTAGCAATATAAACTTCTGTATGAAAAGACGTTTTCATGAACAGACCAGCTTTTACACTGTACGTCTGAATTTGTCAGACCAATCACATAATGAACGGAAAAAAATCAAATATGTACAAATCATGTCCTACATGTCTTGATAAGCAGCTGGAATTTTCAAGACTCGGGAGAATGGCGGCTACCTTCTTCAGTTAAGATCACACTTCAAACCATAATCAACATCTGATCCAACTGCATTCCAAGTTCCATCGTTTACATTTCCCGGGACAGTAAACAACAGCCTGCTTACTTGTCTAACAAGAGAATCTGTAGAACAGATGGATGCTCCATGAATAAACGCTAATATGAAAAATAACAAAGGGCAGTAACTCCTTAATTATGCAAAAGAGAGTTATAGTTCTTGTTTACTGCAGTGTATCATCGAAATTTATCTACCTATAAAGTTTCATGTTGATACCTCTTACAGTTTTTTGTGATGTGATCCAGACAAAATTATGATGGACGGATGGACGGACAAAGCGGCGACTAATTGCTCTCCCTTTGAGAAGCATAAAAACGTACTGACAATATATATTTGAACCACATTCTAAAATGTCTAAACGTATCGTACTTTATAAAGAATGTGATTACAGGAGTTTCTTCTCAGGTAAATCCTTTGACATAAAAACAATCAATCAGACCAGAGTCTGTTGCTCTCTGAGTTTTTTCTTCATAAATGCAAGACAAATAAAATGAATTACGCAAATTTAGTAAATTTCGGCAACATAAGGAGATGTTTGGAACCAAATATCATTTTCAGGTACTCTCTCTTGATTTCTCAACAATAAGGCCTATCTTTTTCTCTTATAATTCCCTTTGGTTTCAGGAAATGTTTTTACTAATTTGATTTCTAGGCAAAAGTTGAATAAGACATCTATGTGAAAAGATGATTAATTTTAATCTTTATTATATTAGAGAGGACCTAAGCTACTAAACGACTTGTCTACGCCCAATGTATAGATTAATTTAATCAATAACAAACACCATATTTAAACCTTATCCATCTATAGGCAATCTGTCAGGGTGTCGAGATCTATCGAATATAAAACAATACAGTGATCGAGATAAAATCTGGTTCTATCCGCTTCATGACGCATTCTAGAATCGTCCCGGATCTTAGTATAGACGAAAAAGGAAAGATTACATTCTGCAATTTAAATAGATGAAAGATAATGACGTAATATATAGATATCGATTGCTGATAAAAGTTGAATCATAGAACATATTTACCATACGGTTGAAACTATTGATGTGATTGTTTCAAATGTACCAAACACGTGCATATTTGTGCAATGAAATTCTATGACTTACATAAGTATGACGTGTCATTATTATTTTTAAAAAACTTTTAAATTTATATCAGATACCAGTAGTACATATATATAGCATTGATGTAGGAAACATGCCAATCACCCACTACAGTATGTAACGGACTTCAAAGTCGTCTATGTTGTAACTATTTGTATCATGACAGCAAATTAAGAAATGCAGATATAGATCACGTAACTGTCGACATAATTCAAGGTAGGAAATGATTAACCTCTAAAGGTGTTCAGGATTAAATGGTTGCACTGTCTGTTTGGTTTCTGTCAATACAAAATTTGGTGATCCAGTAAAAAGCGCCACCAGTGGAAATAATTTAGATACATTATAATAATTGACATCAAATGTATAGCTAATATTTTAATTGACATCCCATATCTATAATTAAAATTTAACTGACATTAAATCATATAGCTTATATTGTAAATGAGATAAAATTATACGACTGATCTGATTGACATCCAATTATATAACTATTTTGTCTTTTCTTTGAATTGCTTTTAACATATCTTTAAGCAATTTTGAAAATGACATTCGATGTCATATGCAGCTATTTCTACGGGATACCATGGGTTACGTCCCGTTAGCGATTATCGAGTCGTAGGTACGAGAGCACCCAAGTAAAATGGGGCCAGTCATCAAATTACACTCTGTACTAATACGGACTTAGCAAGTACCGTTTTACTCGGAGAGCCTGTACTGCCATGGTTATATAGGTATCTGTTGTAGCCTACATAGAGGTTACACACTTACTAGTCCTAATAGTACGGTACATATCGGACTAATCATGAATTAATAGCATAAAATCCATGTTCAAAATCACAAACAAAAAATAACCACCTTCAATGATTATTATGAAAATCAGAGTGTTACAATTCAGTTCAACAATTTATGCTGAATAAAAAAACACACATTTTATTATATGAGTGCACATGGTCAGTTATTTCGAAGGAAAATCCCAACTGAGAATCCCTATAGTTTACCTGGACCTGTGTGGACTATAGCCATCTCTTTCATGGGCCAATTTCTCATCATCTGACTCTATGTCCTATATGATTTCACACATTACTATAGTCAATATATGAAGAAATCATCTGACGTTAGAAACTTAGACACAGGATACTTATCACTTACATGTACCAAGAGAAAACCCAGACCTTTTAAACCGGTGTGAAGTCACTCACTGGTATTGAAATATCCTAAAAACTAAACGATTTCATGAAGCAAGGTACAATTAGATTTCTCTAGTAAGAAAATCTGTCACTGATTGTTGTTTTTCATACATAGGCCAGACATATATATATACAATCAGAATTATTAGATCGATATTTACACTTCATTTCACATTTCCAACAACCAACGATTTAATTGTTTCATATTTAAATGTTTCCTTTCGAAACAAAATAGAAAAATACCAGGTGATCTCCCTTCAATATTCATTCAAGATCTATCAATGGTAGAGTTTGAAATGTCAATGTTTCTTTCAAAAAAGAAAATTGAACCCTGTTTGTTCCTTTAACTTGTTATTAATGTTAATCGAATTTACACTGATTTAACACGAGGGACTATCGTCCAGTGTCTTTCGATCACTTTGGAATTAGTTTAGACCCTTAATATCACTGATGCGAGGAATAAGGGTGACACTGTTGTAAGGTGCAGTATTATTTGGCTGTAAGTTATCGAAAAACGTAATGAAATAAGGAACTAATCATTGCATATCTTTTGACTACTAAAAGCTAGATTTCAAAAGGTAGGCCTAGATCAAACGGCGTTCGTTTCCTGGACTATAAGGAGAGCCAATCTATTTTTCATACGAAAGACGTTTAATATATATATGTCTAATCAATTTTCACAAATTGACAGATGTGGTGAAGTAAGACATAACACTTTTTGGCAAATATATAAAAGCGAAGCGCGCAAATGACAGCATTCAGTTACTGCATTGAAACATATTGGTCGAATTTTGAGAGAACCCTCAGAGATATTAGGAGCTTGGAAATCTCACTTCGAAACAATATTCCAGGATAAATCAAATTATCTTTTTGATGCAGATTTTGAAAACTTTATAAGCACAAATATTGGAAAAATAGAAGCCAGTGTAAAATTTGAAAAATAATTTCCTTACTAATGGTGCTACACCAGCAGAAATATCGATGTTGTGTAAGAAACCAAGCTCCAATAGAGCTGGAGGTGATGGTATTGTTTATGAACATCTAAAGTATGACAGCAGTAAATTGTTTGAGTATATTGCTAGTTAATTCAACATGGTAATTAGAAATGAACACATTCCAAAACACTAGAAAAAAGGAATAATGATCACATTGTATAAAAAAGAGTGAAAAGCAAACGATGATCCTAACAGCTACAGAGGCATAACGTTATTGTCTGTCGTGTTTAAATTATTTGAAATGGTCATATCACGTAAAATAAGTTCTGTTATATGTTCAGACACTTTTTCTTACAGGCAGCAATCTTTATACCAAAATAATCTTTGTAGCCTATGTACATCATTCAACTTACAGGACACTATGTGCCCTTAGGCGACGTGGACGGTGTTTACATAGCTCCGAGTAATACGTGATTTCTAACTTGACGGAGGAACAAGGTTGATACGATCGTCTAATGGTGTGTTTACGTCTGCCAATTGATGTAGCTGATTAGTTATTGTGCAAAAGAAATATTCCACTGCATTCGGAAAATTCTTTCTGTGACAAGTGAACCGTGAACTGTAAACACGTACATGTACATGTAAAGCGAGGCACGCGCCAATTAGAACTGTAGTTTCTCGCACATATATATGTATATTTGTCTGACAAGCATTCAGCAACTACGACAAGAGCACTATCATCTGCGTCTACTACCTCTCCTATTTGTAGAGACAATAAAAGGTTATCGTCTCCATTATTCGACATCGTGTTTAAGACATCATAAACGATGGACACTAACCTCCCCCCCACCCCCGATCCCTCTTCCGGGTGTACAGCATCTCCAATCGGGCTTTTCCCAGCAATCCTTTATTCTTCCTACTGTTTTCAACCAGCTGATCCCTAGGAAGCCTCTCTTTCTGATATCGACGTCCAGAGAATAATCATGGCAGTACATGGCAACCGATATGCAAGTTGTTCAGAACAACATTCAACACAGCGTACATCAGCAAATCGCCCTCTCCTAGAGAAAGTTTTCCGAGAGCCGAAAACGATGATCTTTGCCATCAGATAAATTAGTTGGAACAGTATGGTATGATAACTCTTGTGATATTTTCCGGCTTTCCCGAGCAGGAGAACGAAAACACAATGGCAAGGATCCTGCAAGCAGCCCAAGAATGCAACGTAGAACGGTCAAATATACTCGGCAAGCCAGACAACAGGAGTGAGATGGCTCGACAGATCATCGTGCGTCTGCATCGGTCGACGAAAAGTTCAAACTTCTTATGTCCAGCCGTAAATTCTGCGACATCGACAGACATAAGCATATTTCCGTGAACGAGGACCTGACGAAATTCCGCGGAAATTTTTCATACTACGCAGGGTGTCTCGTTAAATCTAAGAAAATTCTACAGACTTGGACCACGAACGGTAAAGTGTTGATCAAAGATAAAACGTATAAAGTTCATCAGATCCGACGGAAATCTGAACTTGAGCTCTTCAGGCATGTGGTGATGGTTTCTTTGTTCGTGTCGGCGACGCTCGGTCGGCACGTCGTCAGTAACGGTCTTTTTCATTCCATTGCAGTCCACATCTACCAGTAAAACCTTGCTCTTTTTGTGTTATGCTGAATGTCCAATTTTGTTACTGTCAATGATCTTGATTCGTGATTAATATTTTTTATTTCGCTGTCTAACTATGCTACAGCTAATTATCTTGATTCGCCATCTTGTTCTGTTCTATTCTTGTTATGCCCATTGTCCAACTATGGCAAAATCAATTATCTTGATTCATATTTATTACTGTTCTGCTTTTGTTGTGCTTAATGCTCAATTATACTTCTGCAAACTATCAAGACTGTGTTCTCTTGTTTGCCCTATTTCTTTTAATATGCTTGGTATTCATTCGTGGTATTGTTAAATATCATAGTTGTATTCCTTTGAAAGCCCTATTTTTGTTATGCTTATTTTCCAACTTTGTCACTGTCAAATATCTCTATGCGTTTTAATATTTTGCCTACTTTGGTTGTGCTTACTATTTATTCATGCTCGTGTCAATTATCTCAATTGTATTAATATGTTTGCCTTATTTGTGCTACGGTTAGAGACTACTCTTGTGTAGATAACTTGTGAAATATTTGCAAGCGAATACATTTTATGAAATGTTAGTTTGTATCTTCTGTTGATACCTAATTCACAATGGTGAAAATTAATGTATATACAGTATATCCATCGTTATCTCAGTGCATAATTACGCATTGCACATACATACTTCTAGAGCAAAAACCAACGTTCTATCTTCACCTCTAATTTCAGAATGTAACCGTATTAAGGCACGTGCCTAGTAGATTCAAACTATACAGAAACTGGCTGACCTCCACTTAACCGAAGACGCACACACCAGAAGATAAACCAATTTCACGAAATGGTTCATGGATAAGTACCCCAATACCTCCAAGATCTGCTTCCTGCACGTAACAACTTGACACACAGTCATAACACTCGCACTACTTCCGTTCTATATCCTGTCATTCAAGCTTATATAAAAAGTCTGTTTTGTCTACTTTAATTTGTCCATGGAATAAGTTGCCAAATCGTATAAAATGAGATCTATCAATAGGTAGACTCAAAACACATCTAAACGAGCGTAACATTAAAGTGCCACCTTTTTGTGATACTGTTAGCAGAATGGGTCAGATTCTCCACGCCAGATTACTAATGGAATGGAGTTCCCTCAATTTTTTCTTGTTTAAAAAAACCGCCAATAGTCGATTATGTCTATGTAATGATGGGATCGAAACAAATGAACATTTTTGTTGTATTGTCGTCACTTCGTCCAATTGCGCGTATGTATCTTTAGTGAGTTAACTTGCCAGATTTTAACGCAATTACCACTCGTTGATAGCGAGGAATTGTCTGTAGATGAAAACAATAGGATCTTCCCACGTGTACAAAACTTTATCATAAGTTCCAAGAGATTTGATTGATGCTCTCTTACTTTTGATTTGAGTTCTGTAGTATTGTCATTACACTTTTCACATTCTCTCAGTCTCTAAACTTCTGCAGTTTATGTCTGTGTGCATTGACGTTCTAAAACTTTAATCTTTTGGCATGACGGGAAACTCCTCTCCCTCCTCCCCAACCTAACCTATCAATTTCTTTTCCAGTTCTCCTCATTCCTAATTAGCCATTATAATATTTGCTGAGTCTAGACTGCTTACGCAGTGTCTCGTCATATTTAATGAGTGTTTCAACACTTGTTTCCGAATCTAATTCATTTGATATGTTTTGATGGCTACTGTTCACGTCTTAGGTTATGAATGAAGTGAATAAAGCTTATATCAACTTACAGGAATGTATTAACTACAATATAGAAACTAGTTTAAATGTGTATTTTGCCTTTCTGGACAATTATAGGGCGTTTGACACTGTGTGGCATGCGGGTTTGCTGTTTAAAATAAATGAAATGGGGCTGGGCGGAAAGATATGGATTATTCTTAAAGAAACGTATACCAATGTAGAAAGTAATATCTTGTTTGATAATTTAACTTCAAAGAGTGTAAAGATGGAGAGAGGGATTTTACACGAGGGATCTCTGTCTGCAAAAATGTACTTGATTTTCATTAACGAATTACTGAATAGAATCGAGGTGTGTGGTAAAAGGGCAGTGATAAATGGTTAAAAAGTAAATATACCGACTCAAACAGACGATAAGTGTCTCGTTAGTACGATTTTTCAAAGTTTACAAAAATTGTCAGTGTGTGTGAAAATTATAGCTGGAAACGGCGGTTTACGTTTTCTTCCACTAAAAGTAAAATTGTACTGTTTTCTGATAAACGCACTCTTCATAACGTGCAAAAGATCTACCATGATAAACATGTTTTACCAGTAGTTGATGAAATAAAACATGTTGGAATATTATTAACTTGTAAAAGGAATTCACTGGAAAGAACTACCAGAGCATGTTGTAAATAAAAAACCTGTATAATGTCTCTCCTTAGGTCTGGTGTTCACCTTAGTTCCCTCAACCCTGTAACAGTTGCTTAATTAATCAAATTTAAAATACATCCGTCTGTTTGGATGCGAACTTTGGTTTCTTTCTAAAACTGAAGTTATGATTTTAGAGAAAGCACAAAATGTTATAGTAAGATCCATTCAAGGTTTGAAAAAAGAACTAGAACTGACATGTGTGTGTCATTGCTTGGCTGAACTAGCATTGAATCCTATATCAGCATCAAGAAATGATTATTTCTAGGACGAATTTGTAATATAGATTGTAAAATCTGAGTATACAGAATATCTATCATTAGATTCTGTATGCTTGAAATGAATATTGAAAAACAACAGGGATTTATACCCGATACTATATATATATCTTGAGGAAGTACTCATTGTTGATACTTTTGTTGACTGTATGAAGTTAGGTCATTTCTAGGAAAATTACAATGGAAAAAGTCGTTTATAACAGTGTATATAGTACAGGATAAAATGCATGGTCAGAGAGTATGTCAAATGATAACGAGTTTTTTTTCAGATTTAAATTTATCAACTTAAGCTTTAAACACATCACTTGTGGAATTTAGCAGCAAGTATCCTCAATATCATAAATATATACAGTGCATTTTAAAAGAATGTGTAAGCTCGCGCATGTTGACAAGTGAGGAATTAAGTGTCGAGAGAGAGGGAAAGAAAGAGAGAAGATTCTGTGATTGGAGACGATGTAAGAATTATTAAATTCATATTTGCATTTCATTTCACATCTCAAACAACCAACGATTTCATTGTTTCCTTTCCTTTCCAAACAAAAACAGAAAAAAAATACCGTGTGATCTCCCTTCAATAAAAGAACAAACTTTTTTTTATGCTAACAGAATTTACACTGGATGTTTAACACTAGGGACAATTATCTAGTGTCTTTCGATCACTTTGGATTTGCCTCTGTGTGTAAATATCATATCCATATTATGCCATTGCGGTATATCAATATGTTTACATCCAAGCCATAATTAGCAGCTTCTGTTTCTGTTACATCAGCTCCGTGTTTACGACATCTGATTGGTTACATGAAAACCGCGTTTTCTCTTGAGTTAATGGTTTCATAAATACCGAAATAAGCGGCCTCTTAATGATTTAGGCATAACCGCGATTAGCAGCAACTGTTTGGTGACACCAGAGCCTCGATTAGCCGATCTTCATAAGAGTAGGGAAGAGCTCCTGATGATGTTTTCAATGAAAGCTGACATTTAATGCGTTTTAGGTCTATCTTTGAACCCCTTTCCACGCAGATAGCCACCAATGAAGTTTGTAAATTTATTTTGTATGAAATTGTACTTACTACAGTCGAAAAAAATACGAAATGATTCATTATTGTGTACTCACCATCACGTCGCACTGAATCCGCTGAGATTCCGATGGAATTCGTTGAGACGTTTCCATGCGTTGTCTTCTTAAACGCAAACCATTAAATGCACGGGAACTTCTGTTAAAGGTAGAACTTCTTGTTGTAATTTCGGGTATTTCACTGTTCCGTAAAGTATCTGGAGATTGCCTCAAATTTGAAGTCCTGCCCAAGTCTCGAGTTCTGTCAATAACACTTGTTCTACTCTGCCCCCGAGTTCTCCGAATATTTCTAGTCATATCCCGCCCTCGAGATATTCCAACTCCCCGAGCTCTTCCCCGCCCCCGAGTTCTTTCGATGTTTCCAGTTCTTTCCCCCTCTGGAGGTGTCACATTATCTCGATTTCTGTTTCGAGTTCCACGACCATTTCCAGTTCTGTCTTGCTCTCGAGTTACATTGCTCTCACGATCTCTACCAAGACCTCGAGCAACTCCAGAAGCTCTCGACCTCATAAGCTGGCGAGATTGTTCACGAACTCGAGCTCTTTCTTCAGATCTTACTCGTGAAATGGCAACACCTCGAGATCCAAAAGTCTGCTCCGCTGTACGTTCATTGTTTCGAGATCGAATAGAGGACCTATTCCGCTGACGATTTAATCTGTTTTCTGATATTCGCGTTTCATTACGAGCCTGTCCTAAATTGCCAAATCTTCTGCGAGTTGGAAGTTGGCTATTATTGTTTGTTCGACTAACCCGTCTTCCGTCTCGGGCACGCGCGTCGTTATCTTGAATGTTCATTCGAGATGTCGATGTAGATTCATCTGTCTGTAATTCGTTAAACATCCTTTGAACAACAGGTCTTGGTAAGGATCTCAAAATTGTCATAAGACCTTGAATGGCTCCTTGTCGTTGTTGACTAGTCAGTCCATTTGTTCTTGGTTCAATATTCTGTTCCCTTCCTAAAACTCTTTGAGATATTGACGGCAATATAAGTGATATAAACACTAGAAAACGCCACAGTCGGGTTTCCATGATATAAATAAATTAAAAATACTTGTGTGAAGAATAATAGAATATTAATACAACTGACTGCCGATTCCGGAACTTCCTCCTCAAACGAACCAGTCTTTTAAAGCACAAACACATAATCCAGAAAATCTTGTTGTTCAGGACGAAACAATGTTAAAGCAACATTTCACGGATAACTGTTTTCAAACCACTTGTCATGCTTATTTCCAAAGTTCAACATATTAATTCCAAACAGCGCAGAATATACGGTATTACAGAAGTATTCTGACAGCTTTCGTGTATGTTTACTTCATAAACACTATTGATGTTGTATTGTGATAAACACATACAAATGTACATCCATTCAGAAAGTATATACTACTGGAAACACGAATGATATTTTTTTCTATATATAGGTCAGGGTTATCATAATTTATCTCCTGTCATCAAACTGTCAATAAGCGCGTGTATTTGTCCCGAAGCCTTCGGTTCGACATGATCAGGTGACCGGTATGATCACTAAAGCTCGACAAAATCATCACCATCTATTTTTTGACACCAATGGAAAAAAAGTGAAAAAAAAAGAATAAAATGCACTGTTATTTTGTATGATTTATCGATATTGTAATGGCAATGGATTGATAAAAAGACAACATTGTCTTATTGTCTTGTGTATGATACACATGTTATACACATGAATTACAGACAGACTTCTGTGTTGTTTTATATCCTGTGTATGTGCCATTCTCCAATACGATATTTTGGGTAACAGTATAAAAGGTATCAATGTTAATTACTTTACTATTATTCTCTTTCAGTATTCAGATTATGCTTCGTTAATACTTACCGGATCAAAAATATCTTTATTGCAATCGAGTTTGGAACTGAATTTAGTTGCTCAAATTTCGAAGTTAAAATCAATAAAAACAAAACTCAGATAATAAAGAAAGTCAACATAATCATAATCCAAACTCAAAGTCAATGAAGCTAAGGCAAAACATGAACAAAAGTAAGATTTACAGAAAAAGTATAATGATAATAAGACCAGATGTTGCGGAAGAATATGTGTCCTCTGCTTTATCGACGACACATGATTTACATGAGGTCCTAAATTGAACTTTGATAAAATATTAAGAATGTTTAATTACGTGTTCATTTCATGACCTAATCCAAGCTTTAATTTTCGTAATATATTAAAGTCTAAATTCTACTTTATATAACTTTATTTGGAATGAAAAAAACAGACCAGGTAGAAAGAAAAAGTGCATCTGTAGGAACAAATCATTTATATAAATCTAATCAAATCAATGTTGGGTAGGAGGGCTAGCAATTTAGGGGAGGTGGGCTAGCTTGAGTAGGTTATTAAAATTAAGATAATTTTCATGGTCAATGTCATCCAAGTTCTTGGCACAAACAAACCCCTTTTATGTTTTTGGTCGCTTACTTTATTTGAGCCATTGTTCCCCCTGGTTTGATAAGGCATTACCAAGGGGCCTTTCGTTTATGCAATTGTAACGGACAAACCGATCGAACTAAACATGAAATACCCGGTTCGTTTTCGTTCCGAATCTTCTTTAGTGTCTAGTATGGCACGCTTTGATTGATTGGTACAAGCCGGAAAAAAGATGGCGGCTCAGATTGTAAAGAAATCTTATGTTATTTGGAAATTCGTAGAATTTGGCAAGATTGAATTATTTCCAATAGAAAATAAACAAATGGTGTTGAAATATGTGATTTCTCTATATAAACTATATCAAACTTTACCCCTCCCCTGGGGGAAATGTGAGACCCTGGGATCATGAAATTTACCGAAGATTTGAGAAGTAGATTTTTAAAAACAATTTCTGTCTATTTGACCCATTTTTAATCGCCTCCGAGTCAGCCGAGGTCATGAACATCACATCAAAATGTCATCTTAAACTAATCATAAAATTCACTAGTTAGACTCACGTCAGAGTTTAAAAAATCTTTAAGAAAACACATCATGATATAACATATCCCAATATTCTAATAGACCAATTAAAAGCTATGATTTAATCTGACATAAAGGACTGCTATCGCCACTTTAAGAAATTAACATCATTGGTAACCGTTGGTAACATCTTAAGTCATTACACATTTGTTTAAAGAAATATATATTTTGGTAAAGATAAACAACTCGAATTCAGAAGAAAAATAAGTAAATAACGTAGTACTTTAATGTAGTGTTATTTCCCCTGCCTTATCTAACGGCTTCATAAACATACTTAATCAACATCTAAAATATACCTGCATGTAGAGTACCAAATACGTTGATCACAAACAACGGCAGTACCATTCAGGAAAACGATTACACTGATAAATGAGGTTTCAAAATCTCAAAGAAAAAAAAGTACTCATATTTCGATAGATAGTCAATCGTACTTACAACCTTTAGAAACCGGAAACGAGACATGTTACTCTAATTTCAATATCATGTTCCCTACACATATTGGATGAACAGAGAAACATTGAAGCATGTGCATGCATTCCATTTCATATGAATATCCCATGTAAGGAAATATTAGACAATTTCACCAGGGAATATTTAGGTCATAACGTCACAGAGGTAGACGTAGATCATAACAGTGTGAACCTAAGTGTAGCTGAATGTTGTCCAGTGATGTAAATTAAAGCGACGAATCTAAATTAAGGCATGAAGCCTGCATGTTGATGAATAGTTAGAAAAATTTCAGTTTTGTAGCTTCTACTTGTTAACCACATATCTACATCTTTACATAAGTGACTTAGCTGAATAGAATGTCAGTCTTAATATTTCTTTGTTTTGTGATATTCACATCAGTAATGGGAACACCTTTTCATCAACACAGTATTTGTAAGACGAATATTTATTATAGTTAGTACTGGTAACCCTTTATTATCTATCACTGTTACGTCCCCACTGTTCCGGAAGAACTGTTTAGTGCCATAGTCAATTCTAGCATGTTCACCGGAAACATTCCGGTTGAAGGAGATAAGTGGTCGTGACAGGACACTAATAAGTTAATTGGACTCTGAATTCGCCTGTATAAGGCAGCAAATGGCCAGACCTATATAAATAAATGTACTCCTGACTCTCTTTCAATAAGATTTTACAAAATGATTAGTGATGGCTTAACGTTAAATTCAGCTAACATGTGATAGTGATCAGAGCCTAGTGTGTTGTTTTACTTTGGCCTTGTGTTGAGTGCGGAAGCTACAGTAGTTTCGGACATCTAGTTTCCATGTGTTATATTTATTTACTGTATATTTACACCACAATTGAAAGGTGTACGTAATCTACCACTCGTTACCAAAGTCTACTGCACACCTAAACCTCTTTCATGGGTAATCATGATGACATGTACATGTAAAAGGGAGATAATCATTAAGTCACATTTTAGTAATTGATACATTAAGCGATGACCAGATTTACACTCTATATACAAGTTCATGTATAACAACGCTATCGCAGTTTCTTAACATTCACAAAGCACAATTTTAATATTTCCTTGTAACAGAGTATAAACCCTCCTCTTTTTCTGGAAAAGTATGTTAAACCCAGAAGCTAGTTCCTCATTCAACAAACGACATTCAAACACAATGATTGAAAGAGACACAAAATAAAGCATTTGGATTACTTAGATTGAAAATACTCACTATTTCATTCCATTTCATACTATCTAATTTAGAATGTACCACTTACTGTAGGTTTTTATTTTCTTTTTTTTTCTCACTTTTCTCTTACTACGTAACATATTTTCTCCCATTGTACCTAATATAGCTGACTGTTACTAATACTTAGCCAAACGTTTGTGGTACCGAGAAAGACTCACTCATACAAACACAGGTCAATCATACAGAAAACAATGAACATCTGTGATATTGTTGACAAGGTGAGTTTTTTTTCACTCCTTATCATGGTTTGGTGTGAGAAGTGCGCAGTAAGTCAGTGTTCATACGTGATTCCACCTGGCCAATCATATCTACATGTAACAACAGCCTTCATTCTCGACGGATGTTCACACATTTTAAGGCGACTCAGATCACGCACATTATCTGTCAATATACTCATCAGATGATCACTTTCTGGACAATTGCCTTAGGTATATAACGTGTATATTGTTATTATCTCTCTCTATCTCTCTCTCTCTCCCTCTCTATCTGCTTCTTCTCTCCCTCTATCTTTCTCTCTCTCTGCTCCTTTTCTCTCTCTATCTCTCATTCACTATCTCCCTCTCTCTGTCTGCTCTTTCTCTTATTATAATAAATTAGCAATTCTTATTCGGATCTAGTATATGAATGTGTTCAAAGCAATTCGCATATTATTTTCAAAATACTGCTGAGAAAACTGAAATCATCCTAGTGCAAAAAAGTGTAAATTGTTTACAACAAATTTCGGGAATGGATTATATATTTGTGTGCGATGTGAAATTTTGGTAAGATATGATGGGGACGTGATGGATATTTGGGGCCATACGGTTGGGGCGTTATGGAACAAATTCCGATTGACCAAGTGACATAAGCAGCATGGACGTGGGTGGTAAATCAGTCGCAACTTACCCCCATAAATATTACAAAATCTGATTCTCATTTGCCTTGATTATTATTAAAACACGTGCAAAGCCATATTTGGGAGCAGTTGTAACTAGCTATAAATGAGTTATTATACGTATCATAATATGTCAGGTTTCCAGTAGGGACAAATGTTTCACTTAATAAACATAATTTTAGATAATAAGCCGGTGTTCTTTGACATGTTTAACCACCACAAGCAATGAGAATTGAAGTTTAGTTGAAAATTTGCCATATATTCGACTGTTTATGCTGAAACTGCATTGTTATCATATAGTAGCGCTAACATTATGATTTTAACAATTAACACCACACATAAGATAAGATAGAAGGATTAGAAGAGAAAAGGAGATAATACTGATTTTACATCACTGCATTGCCGACTACAAAAAGTTAAGAAAAAAGGAAGTATTAAAACGCTTTGTTTGTTTTATAAACTTTTGAACAGATCTATGAATATCACAATTGGATTCATATAAGTAAACTTCACTGTCGCCCAATACGATAGTTTCTATATTAAAATCTACGTCTTAATCATACAAAGTATAAAACAATATCCGTCTAAAAGTAGAAGATAACGGATATGTAAGGAAATATACCGTGTGGACATTTCGGGGATTGGCTAATACCTACCCTATATAAATCTGAACGCAAGCCACTACAGTGGTGTTTAACGCTTTGATGTACATAAGCCATTGACAAGACCAAGTTTGAAGACGGTGCGAATCCTGATTCAACGTTTACTCGATTTCACTTAAATTGGCAGACGACTGTTGAAGAGAGGAATCGTCAGCAAATAGTCTGACAAAGATTTGCATTGAATTAGCTATGTATTAATTTAAGACAGGAACAGCAAGGGCTCAAGGACAGAACACTGAGGAACCGTGCTGTGACATGCATAAAAAGAAGCGTTATTTCCATACATAACAGACTGTTGTCTGCTGCTTGATTAGTTTTCGGGCCAGGATAGTAGCTTTCCCTCAATTCCATACTGATGAAGTTTGAACAAAAGACGTATATGCCAGACTTTTAACTAGTCACAAAAACAACACAAGGGTATTCTTTATTACCAACAGCAGAGACAATATTATAATACAGTTTTATTAACTGGTAGACTGTGGAGTGACCAGGAAGGAATCCAGATTGATAAAAAATATCATTGTCTCTAGCAAAGTCAAAAAACTTTTTCATTCAAGTTTTCTGGGTTTTTTTTAACTGCTGACCATATCTGTCAGCACTTGGTCGAGTTTCGGCTGAACTTCGGCAGTCAAAGTTTGGGCAATTATTGAGGCTACTAAATTTCTGACTAGTTCAATCAATGTTTGTACCAGATTGTTGAAAAACTCAGGATCGCACGTGTTCACAATAACATTAGACATTTTGAGAGGTAAAGTTTCGGTTGGGTAAAATGGCATCCGATTCACTTGCCACTTCAAAGAATTATCCGGAGAATCGAAAGTTTGTCTTTTGACGAGTCAGGTCACGAGTATTGACGAGCTTGGTCAAGTGAAATAAGATTCTCGCTTACCTGGGTGGAGTGTACACCTGAACGTTTACCTGTCCCCTGCTTCCATTCTAAGTCATTGTTCTCAGGTGAAGCTTCACAGCTTCAAATGTTGAGAATAAAAACATAATCTAAATATCTGAAGGAAAATATTCCGGAAAAGTTCTGAATAAGTAGGAAAACCACCTCCAACCTGAACACCTGTATTCAGTACAGCCACATGTGAGTCTCATTTCTCATTTTTTAAACCATTTGCTTATATTGCTTGCTAAATATGCTCATTTTCCCATGATTTTGCATTTATCTCGTTTTAAATAAATTAACATAATTTTTGTTTTAATCGTAGTATGTTCTAATTATACAATACTTTCATAACGTAAAAAAGAATGGCATAAAAAGTATAGCAGACAACTGGCAGGCAAACGCCCTTCTTGACTTTTCAGCCAGGACGAAGTTTGTGAAATTTGGCCAATGAAAGAAATGACGGTCGTAAATATATATATTTTTTATTTGGGTACACATTATCGACGCAGCATTACTAACGGGTCCGAAACTAATGCGCCAACGATAGACGGCATGCACCTTCAATAAGTGTTGTGCATAAGAGGATCCAATCTCTACCAGAGTTGTTGTTTCGTAACAATCACGATACATTTCTGTAAACGACTCACGGACTACCCATAGTTGACCTCATAGTTAGGGTCAAAGTTGGACGTCGTGCAAGACCATGGCAGCATCCCTGACTTCACCAACTTACGACACAGCTGTAGACTGTATTGGATGCCATCGATCAGCATAAAACCATCATTTGCCTTTTAAAAGTGGTTATGTGTTAATATTGTACTATTGTAAGTTATCACTGATATCACAGTATATGAACATGTTTCTTAAGAACATTTCGGTGTTCGAAAAGTGGAAGTACAAAATGTAAACACGACAGTTGGTGACTGTTTATAGAAAATAAAGGGAGACAACTCTCACACATCATTCACACTATACATATGATACAAATACAACATTTTTATGATATCCTTTATATATTCAATTATAAAAAGTCATCAACAGGTATGGCCTAAAGGTCCTTGTGCAGATATGTATATATACATGTGTGTGTATAAAATATTTGATTTAATTCAGCAATCAATAGGGTATGTACACTATGTATGAATCAACAGCCATGCTCAACTAGCCCTTACTATATTTGTCTTTATAGATAACAATTTATAATTATGTAAAATGAAATTCAGTGCTTCAGCTACATTTTGGCCTTCTAAATCACACACATATCAAAGCGACGTGATTTTTCCAAGAAAAAATGTGTATATCATTAATTATAAGTTTGTAGGTCCATCACAAACAGGACAGCCTTGTAGAAGAACATTTATATCTATATAATTATGATTTCTATAATTAGTAAGGGCATTAAATAACAAAACTTGTTGGTAATCATATAAAAGACGTTCCAGAAAGTATAAATCAAATTTGAAATTACTACCATAGTTTCAAAGCTGACATAGAATGATATTAACTCGTCTATAACCTTACGTTAAGAAAAATATAGGAGATTCACTATCCGAAGGAACATATTTTTTTCAAATATTGTTTCAAAACTGCGGGAGAAGGAGAATTAAGAAGACCAGGAATAACAGTGTTAATTGAGACACATGTCAGAGAAAAAAACTCTCAAAGTAATTGTAAGTTTTACATAAAGGTGGAGTAAAAAGCCTGGTTTATATTAGAGAGTAAGGATTGTCAGTTTGCTTGTTAATAAATGGATTTAAGACATCTTGCAAGTATTGTAGTGCCTGATGTTGCTTAATATGTTTTTGTTTCATTCTTCACACATATAGTGTTTCCCAACCCAGTTCTTTGTATATTGTTTTTGTGTGAAGTCCAAGATCTCAT